>NC_040909.2:48881142-49186100 GCF_004126475.2 Phyllostomus discolor | reverse complement strand
CCCTATTAGATATGGATAAATTCTCATGGCTTAATTTGGCATGTTGAGTCAGTTCTTCAGATTGTCTTTGGGGACTGGAAAGGAAATGCACAACTTTATTATAATTTTTCTTTTATTTCTTGAGAATGGGACATAATTTTTTATTGTTAGCTGGTGGAAACTTTGGTGAATCATGGCCAACTATGGCTCACCCCCACAGGAAGAAAGCATCAGAATTTAGCTGAGAACATATTCTTTGAAACAAACCAGAATATTTGATTTTTGAAATATCTTCCCACTAAAAAAAACAAAACAGGCTGTCCAACAAATATTAATGTTCTGAATAAAACCAAGAGAATTGAGGAAGTTGAAAGCTAGAATTTCTCTCTGAGGAAAATTTTAGAGTGATGTGTGATGCTTTAGTTTAATAATGACTCCGCTGAGCATCAAAGAGTCTATGAGGATGCAGGTTACAACCACAAGAATTCACAGAGCATCCTTCTCAATCTCAGTCCTCCTTCCTCTAAGCGGAAGGAGCTAGGTGTTGGTTAAAAGTCAGGCATTCCACATTCCTTTACCAGGTCACCCACATATACATGACCTTGGGCACATCCTGTCATTTTACTTCCATTCCTGGAATTTGGTCCAAAAATATATTTGACAATAGGTTCTCCCTTATTTCTGCCAAACGCTTTTATGTTGGAAACCATTGTTGAGTACTTTAAATTGCTTGGGTTGAAAGCTGTTGTCCAATTCTCTTTTCTTTTTTCAGCATCTCACATAGTTTGGTTGTCAATCATGCATGCTCAGTAATCACCTTTAGGGGACTCCAATCTTGTCAAGTTTGACAAGTCTGATCAGGTTAGGGGGTCATTACTCTGTTGGCATTATAGCTGCAAAATTATTTAAGTGAGATTCTTGTTCTGTTCATAATTGCAGGTTTGCTCTAACAGATCTGTTTTGCAGATTTTTATGAGCAGGAATCCTCTTAGGCAAATCCACCATTACTTCTCAGTGAGGTTCAGGTGGCAATTTTTCATCACTGGGATGGATTTTCAGAGGAATGGTCACATGAAAAAGCCCAATTCTCTCCTCTTTGCCACACCCAATTTTCAGCTTCTGCTGAGAGCAAGACCCAAAATTATCCCCATATCTCCTTATGAAATTCTGTTGAAAAACGTTAGTCCCTGTGCACTGTGCACAAAAGCCAAATTACTTTTGGAATGTTCTGTGAACTCTGGGAATCCAGATATGGATCAAGGAAACAGCACAGTATCTCCCCCCTCTGCTCAATCTGTTGATTGATTTGTAGATTATTCTCCTTACCTTGAACCATCTGAGTAAAGTCTTTGGTGTAACTCCTAATGTATGTTTGTTGATTCATTTATTTGTTGTTTTTAAAAATATTATATATTATTCTCAATCTCAGAGAATGCAAAGGAAAGTTCCAGGAAAGAGAAGAAAGACCTCCTTCTCCAGTTAAATCAATATCCTCCTGATAATTTGCCATGATGTTAGGGTGTTTCTCAGATCTTACACTGCTGAAATCTCAAACAAAGAAAGAGCTTCTGGACCAAACCAAACAAAAACCACAGTTATTCAGGGACAGAGTTAGTATATGCTAATGCTGGTTTTCATTCCCCAAAATACCAAGATCTTTATGGACACAAAAGGTTCCCAAAGGTAAGGACGATGTGAGAAAACTTCAAAAAGAGGAAGAGGGAATCCTTTCCTGATTGGCCTTCAGCAGTGGCACACTGACAAGGGAGGGGGAGAAACACTGGACCTTTTCTAAGCTTGATTCTCATCTTGGAACTCCAAAAGGCTTAAAGCTATGCCCACCAATTCATAGATAAAGAAGGAAGGTCACAAATTAGAGGAGAAAATAAAAGGAAAGAATTATTAAAGTGTTAGAGATTATTATTTTAACTTCCAGTTCTCTGTGGTGTTTCTGGCTATCTCAAGGCAAAAAAAAAATTTACAGGTGTCTTAATTTTTAAAATGGTTATATTAACTGCAGCTAACCCTGGCTCTGTTTTGACATGGCCTGATGAGCTTCTTCCCACCTTCATTAAATACCAACTCCAAGGCCAGCCTTTCCATCTACGTAGTCAGAATCTCAGGGGAGAGACACCAGAAAGTTGACAAATCTGTTTGACAGACCACAATTTTGACAGCATTAGTCTAAAGAAGGAGGCAAGCAACCCTTAAAAGTAGAAATCCTTGTGCCACAAAATGCCTGCTCTCTCTGTATAGACAGCTTGCAAATTCAGGAACTGTAAACTTAATATAAATTGCAAGACGTGAAATGGCTTTGGGCTACATTTGTGGTCAGAAGAGGTGAGGGCTGGTGCAGGACCATGTAACAGGAGCAAGGGTGGAATTAGAGATAAGTCTGTCAGCACAGGGCATACAATGATATCAGGTAAGAGAAACAGTTGGTCAACAGAGTCTATTGAGCACAAAGAGGATCCAAGCCTTGGTCCAGACCTTCCAGGGCTATAAAAAGGACTAGAAGCCACAGACTGTGCTCAGGTACCTAGAGTGCCTCCCTTGATATCCACCAGCCTGCTGATGCCCTTTGCACAGAACCAGAGTGGCTGAATAACTTTGTGCTGATAGTTGAACAGCTATTAAGTGACCTGACTTTGACCATTTGTCCCAGGCCCTCTGATCCCACTTCTAGTTTTCTTCACTCTCCAGAACACTTTCAGTTATGGAAATTATCTTAATGGGGCACATTCTGACCCCAGCTGTGATGGAGTCTGTAGGACCTGGTTTTGTAGGGAGGGATCATTTCCGGCTAGGATAGAGATGAATCCTAGTTCATGGGATTACATACAGACCATATTTGGGGAGAGTTTTTATGGAGGAAGCTGGAAGGAGGTAGATTGTTCAAAAGGAAAGGGAAAGGTTGTCCTTGCACCTGAACTGCTTCTCTCTAATGCATAATAGGGAGCCACCATGTATTATGGAAGAGTATGATATGAACACTGTCAACACGAAGCAAGTTAGAACCAGCATTTTTTATTAATGATAAAATGGCTTCTGAGATTAGATTGCTAGGTCATTTCTGCTCATGAGAGTTTTCCTTTGGTTGGATGAATTGTGCACACTTCCTAGGGCACATTCTTGTTTTATACATACCCGAGAGTAGTTGGTAAGTAATGATTTGGGCCTTTCATTAATGCCCCCCTTGCCCCTGCCATACCAAGGATAAAACAGCAGCTTCCTTCAATTATACAGTCTATGGGACATGGAAATTTGAAGTCTTTCCTCTTTAGCACAAATTTCAAATACTGTCCTATAAAGCTTCAGAACCTGAGAAGTCCTTGCACCATCAATGTTATAATTCTAGAACTAAAGACCTCAGTGTATTACCAGTTTCCAACTTATGTCTATTCCTAAATAACCATTATGGTGCATTATTCTTTTAATGAGTTATTTCTCAGAGAGAGAGAGGCTACCATTTGATTTTGGGTGCTATTTTCTTATTTTGTAGAGTAGGTTTGAAATGTCCCCAGGCACTTGCAGTTTCTGAGCCATAATTATGCTTTTTAACCCACTCCTTTATGTCTGGGTCCTTAATGTTCAAACTCCTATGTAATTACCAAGTTCAGTGTATGGGAATGAGACAAATATTTTTTGCATGACTTTAGCCTATACATTACTGTAAATGCTGTATTATTACAAGATATTTCCTGAACTTGAAGCTGTACTATTAACTCTCTCAACTTGAAAAGACCCAGCAAAGAGATACTCCCAATCTTTGGCCCATGATGCAAAACTCAGATACACAGTGACTTGATCCAGCTGAGGGCCTGGGACTCCTGGGGGAGGACTTGAACTTGGCACTAGTATATTCATTCATAGTCTGACAGGGAGTTGGGAAACTTTCCTTTTCCGTGGAGCTGTAGTGCACAGCCACAGCCATGGCTCTCATTGCAGTTGTAAAGTATTGTTGCATTCTTCAGCATTTGAAAGGGGCCAGGTTTGTTAACTGCCTCTCCTGGAAGAAGAAGTTTCTGTGTTCCCTTGCTGGACTAAAGGGGTATTGTTGATCCTGATTGTTCAGATTAATCAGAATTTTAAAGGATCAGGCTGAAGGAGGAGTGCTGTGGCCAGTAAAGCAGGGCTTCATTTAATCCTGGGCTGCTGAAGTTCAAAATAAAAGCAGGAGTCTATCTACCCCAATGTCAGTCTCAGGAGTCTCTTCCCTGAGCTAACATGATTTCAACACTGTTTCGTTCTAATTTGAAAAATGATCTATATCTCAGCATTTTTTATATTTTATATGAACATGGTTTATTATCATTTGCTACTTCTAACAATTCAACTACATGTGTGATACTTTCTCCTTCTAATAAATATAAATATCCATTGCTCTTGAATGGCTTCTAAGGATTCTATTATATGGATAGTGGATATTCACTAATTCATTAAACAAAATCCAGATGTATGGACACTTTATTTACTTCTCATTAATTGCTACTGTGATGTGCATCCCAGGGAACATCCCTTTGTATTTTTCATTCCTGCATACCTGTCCAGCTTTCTTTTCAGGAGGAGATTGTTGGACTCCAGGGTATGCATGGTTTGAATTTTCATAAATGTGCCAAATTGCCCTTGAGAACATTTATTCCAATTTGCGATCCTGCCAACAGGATGGAAGTGCCTAAAGAATAGGGAAATGAACTTTCCATTTTCTAAGCTTTTCTGAATTTTACCTGCCCCTGGAACTTCACCTCTCAATGTCTAAAAGACAAATGCATTTATGAAGTTGCAGTAAAATCAGCAATTACCAAGATTCTTTATTTGTTCACTAAAATTAACTAATGCTAAACACACTTTGTTTTTTGCTAAGGTTAATGTAAGGCAGATCGAGGGAATGGCATGGACACAGGGTACTGAGATTTCAGCTAAGCATTTGATACAACAAACTCATATACATATTTTTATTCATTTATTTATTTATTTTACCAAATAGAGAAATAAGGACTCAATGGTGGTTCAGCTAGATGGGTTTATAGTTGATTGAACAGCTCCATCCTAGGCAGGTTGATTAGGGAATGCTGTCACCTCCACAGGCAGGCTGCAAGGCTGTGCTCTGTCCTTCCAAACTGTACACAGACTTAAGTACAGTGGACCTTTGAACAATGCAGAGGTTAGGGGTGCCAAACCCCAGGACAGCCAAAACTTTTGGCCCCCAAAAAACTTAGTTACAGTTGTCCCTCAGTATCCACAGGGACTTGGTTCCAGGACCCCCCACAAATGCCAAGGCCTGATGCTGAAGTCCCTTGAATAAAATGGTGTAAAGCAATGCATATAGTCAATCCTCGGCATCCTAGGATTCCCAACTGAGAATGGGAAACAGTATTTTCCATTGAATCCATGGTTGAATCCATGCATACAAAACCTGGGGATACAGAGGAATGCCTTTATATTTATTGAAAAAAAAAATCAGCATATAAATGAACCCATGTAGTTCAAACCCATGTTATTCAAAGATCAACTGTATATACAGCCTTTGAAGGCACACTTTTTGAAAATGTGATGCTTCTTAGCTGAGAAGGCTATCTAATACAATGGAAGACATAATTAGAATTGAGAAATATCTCAGCAAGATGGAACTGTGGACCCAAATTTAGATAGGATATGTCTAAAGCAAATATGTAGTAAGGAAAAGAATGAAGCTTATACTTAAAATTAAAACCCTAGTGTGCGTGTGTGTGTGCGCGCACACACATGGGTAAGAATGGCAGAGAAACTGCCCACCAGGATATGCATTTAATTAATTGAAAATCTAAACATAAGTCATCATGACACAGCAGATGTTAAGAAATCAATACAATGTTAGGAGTATAGTAATTATTTTATTTTAAGGTAACATTATTTGCATCATTTTTTATTTATTTATTTTTAGAGAGGGAAGGGAGGGAGAAAGAGAGAAAGAGAGAAACATCAATGTGTGGTTGCTGGGGGCCATGGCCTGCAACCCAGGCATGTGCCCTGACTAGGAATCGAACCTACGATGCTTTGGTTTGCAGCCCGCGCTCAATCCACTGAGCTACGCCAGCCAGGGAGTAATTATTTTAAAATACTGTTTAGTGCAGGTAAAGAATTGCATTCAGACTCTGTGCAGGGAATTCACTAAGAGAATCCCTGACACATTATATGATTGGATACAGAGAAGTGACTGGCCAATCAAGAGGACACAGAATACTTAGGCTCAATAAGCTAGAGGCAATGGGCATAACTGCATTTAAATGTCTAAAACCCTCAGTACCCTCCAAAGAGGCAGAATTAGGGCAGAAAGACTGAAACTGCAGCCAAAAGTTCAAAGTATGTCAGGCAGGGAGGACATCTCATTTAAGCCATTTAATACATTGTCTCATAAGCAATTGAGTTTCCCATCCCTATTGATAATGCATCCTCCAGAGCAGCTGTAGGGGAATTCCTGCCTGGGTAAGAAGTTGTACTAGATTCTTTCTACCAATACATGCATTTATTTACATGTCCAGTATTCTTCCATGGATAACCCAGACTTAAAAAAAATATTTTGCAGATAAGTAAAACCTCATTTTAACTGCTAACACTAGGGGTCCTATTAATGGTTCACCTATAACCACCACCTGCTGGGGCTGCAGCACAAAAGGAAGGGGCTGCCTCTACCTCCCAGCACACCAACTAGCTCAGGCTTCCCCCTTTCTCTCTCCTGTTCAGATGAACATTTCAGATGTTAATGTGTTCCTTTGATCCCGGCATCCTCAAATCTTCTGTCTGTGCACATTTCCCTTTCCCACTTAGCCTGCTTTTACTTGCTTTCTGCCCACTTTTACTTAGGTTCTTCTCCTCCTGAAAGCAGCTACCACTAACTTTCTTAATATATACAATTATTTTCATAAGCAGCAAGTAAAACGTCCCCCAAACCTTCCCCCTCCCAGAGTAGACAAAAGGACATAAAGAGAAGATCATGGATAGTGAAATAGAAATGACCAATAAATGGATGAAAGGATGCTCAACCTCAGTTATAACTGGGGAAATGTGAATGGGATGCAACTTTCCATGTACCAGATTTTTAAATTTTCTTGATTGTTGTTCAAGTACAGTTGTCTCCATCCCCCCCCCCACAACTCCCCCCACCCCAGCCATCCCCACTTCCCACCCTTGATCCTATCCCCCTTTGGTTTTGTCCATGTGTCCTTTATAGATGTTCCTGAAAACCTTTCCCCTCATTTTCCCCCATTATCCCCTCCCACTTCCCTCTGGTTACTGTCAATTCATTCTTAATTTCAATGTCTCTGGTTATATTTTTTTCTTATTTCTTTTGTTGATTATGTTCCAGTTAAAGGTGAGATCATATGGTATTATCTTTCACTGCCTGGCCTATTTCACTTAGCATAATGCTCTCTGGTTCCATCCATGCTGTCACAAAGGGTAGGAGCTCCTTTCTTCCTGCTGCATAGTATTCCATCATGTAAATGTACTATAGTTTTTTGATCCATTCATTTGCTGATGGGCACCTAGGTTGCTTCCAGCACTTGGCTATTGTAGATTGTGCTGCTATGAACATTGGAGTGAATAGGTTTTTTTGGATTGATGTTTCAGGGCTCTTAGGATATAATCCCAGCAGCGAAATTGCTGGATAAAAAGGCAGTTCCGTTTTTAGTTTTCTGAGGAAATTCCATACTGTTTTCCACAGGGGCTGCACCAGTCTGCATTCCCACCAACAGTACACTAGGGTCCCCTTTTCTCCACATCCTCTCCAAAACTTGTTGTTTGTTGATTTATTTATGCTGGCCATTCTGACGGTATGCAGTGGTATCTCATTGTGGTTTTAATTTCTCTGATGGCTAGTGATGCTGAGCATCTTTTCATATGTCTCTGGATCCTCTGTATGTCCTCCTTGGAGAAGTGTCTGTTCAAGTCCTTTGACATTTTTTAATTGGGTTGTTTGTCTTCCTGAAGTGGAGTCATGTGAGTTCTTCATATATTTTGGAGATCAAACCCTTGTCCAAGGTGTCATTGGGAAATATGTTTTCCCATATGATTGGTTCTCTTTTCATTTTAATTCTGTTTTCTTTAGCCTTTCAGAAGCTTTTTATTTTGATGAAATCCTATTTGGTCATTCTTTCTTTTATGTCCCTTGCTCAAGGGGACATATCAGTGAAGATGTTGCTGTGTGGAATATCTGAGATTTTCCTGCCAATGTTTTCCCCTAGGACTTTTATGGTGTCACTACTTATATTTAAGTCTTTTATCCACTTTGAATTTATTTTTGTGTATGGTGTAAGTTGGTGATGGAGTTTCATTTTTTTGCATGTAGCTGTTCAGCTCTCCCAACCCCATTTGCAGAAGAGGCTATTTTTACTCCATTTTATGCTTCTTCCCCTTTGTCGAATATTAATTGACCATGGGGAGTTGGGTTTATTTCCAGGGTCTCTAATCTGTTTCATTGGTCTATGTGTCTGTTCTTATGCCAGTACCAGGCTGTTTCACTTACAGTGGCTTTGTAATACAGTTTGGTGGAAGGTATTGTGATCCCTCCTACCTTGTTCTTCTTTCTCCAAATTGCTGTGGCTATTCAGGGTTGTTTATGGTTCCATATAAATTTCTGAAATGTTTGTTCTACATCTGTGAAATATGTCATTGGTACTTTCATAGGGATTGAGTTGAATGTGTAAATTGCTTTGGGTAGTATGGACATTTTGATGATGTTAATTCTTCCAATCCATGAGTATCCATGTACCATATTTCTGAAGATTAAAGAATTTGAATAGACTCCATGTTGGTACAGTACAAGCAAAGAGGTACAGCGTGGACACTGGCCAACATTTTTTAAGAGAAATTTGATGATATCTTTCAAAGTTTAAAGCATATATGCTCTATTCAAGGAATCTTTCTCAAATTTCTTTATTTAGCACATTATAGAAACAGCTATTATATGCTTAAGCATCCATCTGTGTTGAAAACAAGTACATGAGGACAGGCAAAGCTATTCCTTTGGAAAAGTATTCTTTGAAGCATTGTTGGAATAATGAATAACTGGACATGACCTAAATGGCCATCATTCATTCACTCACTCAACAGACATTTATTCAGCAGACATTTACTATGTGCCAGACAATGTTTACCTGCTTGGGATACGTCTTGGAACAAAATATACAAAGATTCCTGCCTACTATCTTAGTGCATCAATAGAAGATTGATAACTAAAGATAATATATGCATAGAATTGAATAACATTTATCCATTAAAAATTAGGTAGCTGAACATGATTTCAACATGGAAGGATGGCCAAGACATATTAGACACTTTATTGTTAAAGGGTATGTGCATGTGTCTGTGCTTGCATTATATGTAAACATTTTCTGGAAAGACTGGTCAAAAACCTTAGATATTGGAGTAGGGAGAAAGAGAATATTATTTTTCTTTTTATAAAGTCTTTTGTACTATTTCTCATAGCTAATATGTATGCTTTATATAATGAAAAACTTATAGGTATTATAAAAAGGAAGAAATCATAAAGCTAAATCAGTAGTTCTTCTAGAGAACTAAGGCTCATATCTCAAAGAAAATGGAAAATTCCATAACCTATCTGTAGGCATTGAGACCAAAATGATTAGGTGTTTGATGCTGTTCAGACTGCAGGAATGGAAATTAATACCATAGTACTTTGGAATGTAAAACTAAAGACATGAGGTGAGCCTATGGCATTACTGGTCATGGGCCTGGTGGACCTGTCTGCATATACAAATCAAATAAGGAAGACAGCGAGGGGCAGGGGAAGGACCTGGACTGACCGGCAGTTAAGTATTCTGGGGCTTCCTCCTGAGTTTGTGACTAACCTTGTGGCCTAGAACTAACATTGCATGAAGCCAGAGTATTCTGGCAAATCCTTATTTGTAGGAGAGAGATTTGAGATAGCTCCTGAAATTCTCTGGAGTCTTTGAGAAAATTACTTCGGCATCTCCTAGTGGTGTGAAGAAACATTAGCTATATACTTTTTTTTTTTACCTGTTCCTGAGTAGATTCAAGTTTAAATACATTTGGACATTTTGTACTTAACACTATTTCAACATCAGGGTCATAGAAAATGAGGTTTTTTTGAATTCCACCTTAAATAAGTGACTAAGAGAAATTGACTTTAAATATGTATTCATTGATAAATTTAATCTGATGTGTTGGGAGGGGGAAAGCAGTGTAATTCAACACACTGGGCATTTCTAGAGGAAATTATAATACAATTTCATCCTTTTTGAAAACTGGATTTCAAACTGGATTTCTGTCAGATCCCCAAGCCCAGAAGTTCCACTTTGCCTTGTCTTTGGGGGTAAGTTGTCCCAGGAGAAGGGCTGGTGGTTATAAATGAGTTTCATTTTGGGGTGCAGGGAGAGTGTCAGCTTGGAGGAGCGAGTGAGGGGATCTGTGAATGAATGATACATATGTCTTGTTTGTGTGGCTCTGGGAGTGTGCATAGAGACCTTCTATCCAGAGTGGAATATGTGACTCAGACTCTCCTTCCATGTAGAACAAAATTGGTCCTAGCTGGGTAAGTCCAGATTATCCCACATAAAGCTAGTGAGAGCACGGAAATCCAAACAGAGGGAGAATGTCACAGCAAGCAACCCAAAGAGAGGATAATCATAGGAGGGCATGTTTCATAGATTTGGTATTTGGGACACTCCATTGCCATTTCTCCCTTTCCATTTGTTTTTCAACTGATTGGAGAACTGCTAATGAGCGTGTTTACACTTTCTCCAGTTGTTTCACCCAAGTGTGAAAGCAGCTGGGAGAGAGAGGGGGGTTTGTTCTCTGTCCAAGGCCCCTAGCTGTCTCTCCTTCTGACTGCTTCTCACTCCCCCAGTTTCCAGGCCCCTTCCACCCTGCCAAACCTCTCCTCACTGTCTCCCCACCCCACTCCCTAGGGTTCTTGCTGGGAGCTCTGCTGCTTGTTCAGCAGGGCCAGCAGCCCCACCACATGTTTTGTGTTGCTCACACCCTCCTTTCTCTCCCCCTTTTGTTGTCATTTGTTTTTTTTTGTTTGTTTTGAAAGAGGTGAGGTACAGAGGATTTGGGTTTGTGCCCTTCCACTCAGCTTCAGAACTGGGAGCTGGCTCAAATTTCATTTGCTCCATTTCTATGCTGAGGTCAAAGCTCCTGAGGGAGAACGTCCTTCTCTACTCTGACAATCCTTGGGGACACATTCTCTCCTGGCTGCTCTGAATCTCCAGTCTCTGCCGTTTGCTATGCAGCCCACTCTGAGTTGCTTAGTTTTTGCCTTCCGATGAGGGTGTCTCAAGCTTCAGTCATTTTGAGAACAACCTTCACAATGTCTCGCATGCCCTATTACTTAATTTCTATGAGTTCTCTGATGCGCTCATTCTAATTTATTCAAATACATTTCAAAGTCAGCCCATAACTATTAAAAGGCTGTTTCCTCTTGTGAATCATTTTGTGTATCTCCAGGTACGTGGACACTGCTTTTCTTAGCCCTTACTGTGTAAGACTCTCTACTCCTTCTTGGGGTGCCACTGTGTGTTCTCCTTAGACTAGTCACCTGCACTGTCAGTTTTCAGTGTATTGGCCAATTTTGTTAGGCCATGTTCTGAGGTGTTTTGTTTTAAATTCCCTAGTTGAGGAGATGATTTGGTGATTCTATTTCTGCTTAAGCCAATGATAAATATGTGTTGAATGTATGAATTGAGTGAATGAAGAACTTTACCTCCCTTGACAGCACAGTTTTAGAGTCTGAATTCCAATGCCTGCACATAGCTGTCTCTTTTTCTTACCTCCTCTCTTCTTTTTTTTTTCTTCTTTTCCTCCCTCTCTCCCTTCCTTCCTTTCTTCCTGGCCTCCCCTTTTTCCTTTCTTTTCTTTTCTTCCTCTTAGTTAAAGAATTGGGATTTGATTTTGAAGCTCACTTTATGAAGAAACCCATAATAAACTATACACAGAATGCATCCTTAGTTATGAGGAGAGTCTGGGATTTTTTTTTTTGGAGACCCTCTATTGACTCTCTGAGCTGAAACAGTTTAGACTCCACATAAAATATGTGTTGTTTACCCAGGCTCTTCATGCTCTGCATACTGTTACAGTCCTTGAAGAGCTTGTCAGTGACAAGTAAGATAAATGAATGAAGAGGGCTTTACAAGTGTTTAAAAGCTAAGTATAGCATATGCTGCCCACTACTTAATTAAACAGACCTGTGCTTAACTAAGTAACTTTGTGGTGGAAACTTCTAGAGCCTTCCCCTTCCCCTACAACCCCCCATCTCCAAAGGAGGGGCTCATGTTAGAAAGTCCTTGCTTGTCTGCAGTTGCTCATGTGGGAGCCTAGGTTCAAAAAGGTTTTGCTGGTTGGAGCATTAAAAATTAGTGTACATGGTGGATAATGACTTTTGAGTTTATATTCGGATAGGTATATAAGTTGGATAGGGAGTCACCAACATAGACTCCCTTCCAGCTTGATCAAGATTTTACAATGTGTCTGAGTTCCCTCCTTTTCACTTAGAACTTTAAAATTAAAGTGAGTTGCTTCTCTTCTCAGCTCTGATTGGGGTCAATGTCCAGAGAGTCGGGGCCCATTTCCAGATCAAGTTTAATTGCTGTTGCTTTTTTTTTTAATGAAGGGTCAGTTTTTATGGATGTGAACAGTAGGGTACAGTGGTTACGTAGGAAGCTTTGAAATGATAGTTCCAAATCTGCTAGTTGTGTGATCTTTGGTATGCTTCTTTGTCTTTCTAAGCCTTGGTTTCTTCATCACTAAAGTGAGGATAACAACAGCCTCTGCCAGAGCTGACATTCAGGTCATATATATTTGAGTCACTCTTAGTTCTTAGGAGTTTCTGCCCCTTCCTAGCAACTGTTAAAGATTCTGAATACAGCCTCCTGCAGCCTGCATCACAGTGTCAGTGTGACTGTCCCAATGAGATGACAGGATAAAGTGCTATGCTTGGCAGCAGCAAGGGCTAGGTGAGCGTTGGGTATTATTGATGATATCTGTAGCTGGCTCCATCTCACAGGGCCAGTAGTCTTTCTGGCACTATTAGGGATCCTAAACTCTACCTTATCAGCAGAGTATACAGAACTCTCTCTACAAATAATTCTCCCTCCATGGTTTGCATTGACAGGTAGCATAACTGAAGTGATGATGCTCCTGGGCAGTCATTGTCCTTAACCCTTCGTGGAATTCCTTGGGTTCCTAAAGTGGCAGCAGAAAGTTGTTTACCAGAATAGACCCCCTCCCATGATTTTATCAGGAAAAAAAGCTGCACAAATGTAAAATATGAAATAAGAACAATACACCAATATCTATCCATGTGGAATGTGGTTCATGCTAAAGACACTCTACCCTACCTCTCCCATTTGCCTCTGTTCCAGGAACAGAGGCTCATAGAAAAGTGATTCATTCTGAGTCTCAAAGTGACTATTTGGTAGAAAAAAAGAATAGTGCCAGGACTGTGTTACTTCCCTATAGAAGGTGAAAGATCTGTCTCCCTAGGTGATGAGAAATCTCAAGAGCAGAGCTTGGGAAGGCCTGGTACCACAGGAATGTGTCCTCTGCAACAGTTAGGCACAGGCTTGTTCATCATTCAACATAGGTTTGAGCTGGCATTCCCACAAAACAGACTCAGAGACAACAATTTTGAGTAGGTGGTTTAGTGATCCCAAGAAGCTCCCATGGTGAAAAAAATAAAGTGAGAAAACGAAGGCAAAAGGTGAATAAAGGTGCATTATGAGAAATGTTGTGTTATAATCAACAAGGCTTGCACCCTGCTGAGGACCTATTGAGACATTCTGGAACATGTCATAGTGTTGTCCCACTAAGGTGTGAGGGTGCTGGTTATTTATTAATTACCTCCCTCCCTCATAGATTGGGAGTTGTTTGGAGAGCCTGAGCTCTCCATCATTTCTGGTCTGCCTTGTTCCCTGGCCAAACATGTTTCTGTGCCCAGAGGAAGACTTCAAGCAGAGAGAGAGATGCAGGGGCATGAGGTGGGAAGACAGCAGCACATCTAATATTCTCCATTCAAGCTGCAGGTGACCTCCAGGGTAGAACAAGAGGATGTGGAGAGGCACTAACATTCTCTATAATAATTAAAATAAGGGTCCTTAAAGAGTAGGTACAAAAATAGCAGCCATGCCCTCTATGGTGACCTACTAATTTTCTGTCTATAAATAAGGACTGAGGGAGGAGTCTTCACCAAAGTTGGGAGGGAGAGTTTCATCAATGTCCTGTTTAGCAGGGGATGGATCAGCTGAATGAGTTGGGAGAGATCAGACGAATTTTTGAGGCAGGACTGATGCAATAGCAGTGGATTGTGTAGATATTTGTAAAAACATAAATGTCAAGAGATTGGCGCATTTTCCCAGAAATGTCATAGTATGACAAGTGTGAGCATACATGTATATGGTTATGGCTATCTTAAATTCCTTCCAAAATGACCCATGTTGATAAGTTGTGCTGAGAAATAAGAAAGTGAATTATCTCAAATATGTTTTCTGCTCTGTCCACAACCACTAAAGGAATGAAGAAAGCAGTGCACGTGTGCACGTGCACACACACACACCCCTCATGTCTTGGGTTTCAGTTTCCCATATTGACCTATGTTTCTTCTCAAGGTGATTAGAGGGTGAGTTTACCATGGAATCCCCCCAGCCCACTTTTCCTTATACCTGTATCCATGCCAACTTTTCAAGTCTTAGCTCAAAGGGCACCTGACCCATGGAGCTAGAGGACATTTCTCCTGCCTCTGGACATTCATGTAAGCCAATCCCTTTATTCTTGTTTTCCTTTCCATATTGTGTTATCATTGGTCCTCTAATTATTCATGTTTTATTCATCTTCACTTTGTTACTATAGTAGGGCTGTGGAGTCAGAAACCTGAGTGAAGTCCTTTTCTTTAACTCGTTAGCTGAGCGATCATGGGCTTCCTTCCTCTTGAAAATGGCTACGTCAAAAGCAGGGATTTATTGAAAACATACTGGTCAAGCACTTAGCCTGACACAAATGGTACTTGTCTTTGTGGTTGCAGAAGTTTAGTGTGTCTTGAATGAATTTCTGCACAGTATCCACAGTAAAAGCCTTTCCATCATTGATCCTTACTTATTCCCATAAAGTTCCCCAATGCAGCATATCGTCCTAATATGCTGCTTCTTTATCCTTCTGCTTCACTTTTGTCCTCCAAGAATGACCCAGGCATTGGAACCCAGACCCACATGAATGTCCATTGTGATTCATTATCAGGTGGGCCTGGTGAGTGGATGTTCAGGAAATCCTTCCCTTCTTCATTGCCCACTTGTCACCTGGTTGCTCCACCTTTTACTCGGAAACAAGAACTGTTGACCTTGCTCTGATTTAGCAAAAATAAGATTGGTAGAATAGCTCTGGACTATTTTGGATTTTCCTGGAAAGAAAGAGGGAGAAAAAGAAAACCTGATAGGATAAAGTGTAATTACTATTGTGTGGTATTATCTCCATATCTCATAGCAACAAATCTTATGATATTTTTTCTTATTTAAACCATATTTATGAAGATTTTATTGTTAACTTGATCCAGATGACTGATCAAAGCATAGTTTGTTATTGCCACCTTGCTAAAATACTTTAAAGGCAGTTTTAATATTACACTTTATAGCTACATATTGCCATTAAGCTATTGAGTCTATTACTGGTCAATCAAGGATTTTAATTTTGTTTCAAGAGCTTCTTAGATAAACTCTTCAAAAATGTCAAGAGAGATGGACTAAATGACACCTTTTCACATATGGTGTTTATCAGGGATTTTAGTTAATGGAGCAAGTTTCAGTTTACTATGGTTGGTTTTTGGTGCTAACAAAAGTATTCTAAGCCCCCTACTCTTCCAAAGGCCAGGGGAGAGTAACAAAATGAAGCCCATAATAACCCAATACCCCTTATCATTAATGAAACAAGTACCCAGGGACATGATGGAGTATATTACTGGATCCATTTTACTAAAGAGTGGAATATTTCTCAAAGAAGACCAATTTTACTTTTCCAACAGCCCAAAGCTATACATTTATCTTGCTCTCTCCACTTCCAAGAACAACAGTAATCACAAACAAATATACATCAGGAACAGTTAAACTATCATATGGAGAGTTACACACTCAACTGGCCCATCCTAGATGCTGATTGTGTATTTTTCCTTTCATTTGTTCCAGTAGCCTATACCCTTTCCATTTATTCCTTCATACATTCATATATATATATATATATATATATATACTACTTATACACCAGACTCTATGCTAAGTAATGGGTATACCGGTGATTAAGACATAGCATTTCCCTCAAGATATTTTCTTTTTTTTCCTATTTTTTTATTTTAATCATTGTTCAAGTACAGTTTTCTCCCTTTTACTCCTATTCCAGCCCACCCACCCAACCCTATTTTCAACCTAGTGGTGGAGAAAGCCAAGAAAGCACATAGTTATTTAGCATTCACTGAGGAAAGTGCTATGATGGGGTAGGGGTTGAAGGAGGGTTTGGGATTCGGGGGAAAGCAGTGGAAGAGAACTTACTCTCTTCTGAGGTGGGCTTAGGGAAGGCATTTCTGGAAGTAACAGTGTTGAAGCTAAGACCAGAAGAACTAATGGGTCTAACTCAGGTAAAGATAGAGGATGAAGGCATGATAGGAACAGAGACAACATATCCAGGGCAAAAGAAAGGGGGAAGTAGCGGTGGGGCTGGAAAGTGAAGAGCAGTGACCTCCCAAGAGCCATGTAAGCTGCAGAGTAAACGGGGCTGTTTTCCTGAGGGCAGTGGGAAGCTCTGGGGAACTTGAAGCCAAAGAGTAGCTGCCTGCAAGTTGCTCACTTCAGGGAGTATCATTCTGGCTACAGGTTGTGTTCAATGGAAGGCAAGAGTACAACAGGAGAACTGTTACGGTCCAATTGCCCTCAAGAAATAAGGTGGTGCCTGGAAGGAAAAGGAAGTAGAAAATGAAATCTGATTAGATTTGTTTCAGAAAACATGACATAATATCATAAAATGAATATAACATAGCCAAAAGTGAAAGTGTCAAGTCAGTCATTTGGTAGACACTGAAAAAGAAATAAAAATGGACTTCAGTGACTTGCTAAATGAGTCTGAGTTCCCAAGTGCAGTGCATTGGAAAGTTATCCCTTTCCAACTCTATATTAGTTTTCCTGGGAATTCAGCTATGACTGCCCAAAAGATTTGCTGTTTAAATCTTTGTGGTAGGCACCCCATGTTGTCTGATGGTTATGAACCAGTATATATGGAATCACCCAGTAAATATATCTGAAGTGATTTGAGCAAATGGTATTCTTGTTCCAAAGCTTGTTAAAATTTTCTGCAGGCTTTTTTTCCCCATTAGCCTTTAGGGAGTCTTATTCATGGCTTTCTATCCTTCCAGCCCAGTGTGGGTGGGTGTGTTAGGAAATCAATACAATTGGGTAGTGATGAGGATAGGTAGTGTAGATAAAAAAAAAAAAAAACAAAAAAAAAACAAATGAACAGAGATTTATTTTCAATCTGAGAATTAGCAAGCAGGATTGGTCAAACTTTCTTGTAGGAGGAAAAACTAGCAACCAGTCTGTAAGAAATCGGTCACAGTTTAGGGGATATGTTACAAGCAAGATAAATAAAAGTAGTCTAGAGTATCAGGCCAAACTCTCATTTTTCATCTCCGTTTCATGCTCTTCTCTTCCAGCCGAGACTAATCAAAAGAAGCCTCTTCCGCTCACAATTGCTCTGTGTACATTTCCCCCAGATCTGGTATTCACATGAACAACGTGGTTTATTTATATTTCAGCACCAAATTGGAAAGATGACATCATTCATTTACAGTCTTTATCCCATGACATGCCTACTCTCCAACACCTCATTTCAGCAGACACATTTAGGACTGCATATAGCATCTTGTTTAGCTTGTACATTCTTTTATGGGATACAGTTCAAAGGTAGGGAACTTTAGGCTTGTCGCTGGTAAGAAAATAATCTCATAAAATCACAGGAGCTTCCCCAAAGGATAAGGACATTATGATATTTACAATAGCAGTTATTATTTGTTCATTTAGGCTCCATCATTCATTCTTGGGCAAGTTCTTTCCTTATTGACCATAGCAGATCTTATAAGTCCCTTTAGGCCCTTGGAATTCTATTAGAAGACACAATTCCAGATTTATTAGTTCACAAGTTCAAAAGTACAGGCTCTTAACAATACTGGAATTTTATGTGTGAACATTGAATTTCAGAATCTCCTACACAAGGGTAGGCTATATGAGGGAAATCTCAGTACTTAGTCAGCAACTGCCCCACTGACCTTCTGTTTCTCACAAGATGTAACTTGTCCATCGGGTCTTCTGATACTTGAAGTGTCCAAGTGAAGGATAGAAATGGTGTCAGCTGCCAAAGGTTGCCTGGGATTTTTAATTTGTTATTTCACCTCAATTTTATTGATTTTATCCATATAATGCATTTTTTTTACATCTGTTCTGGGCTGTTCAAATATTGTACACATTTCAAAAAATGAAATGAGTAAATCATGAGACATCCTTTGGCAGGTAGAATAGAGATGTGAGGTGTTTTCAAAACTTAACAGAATCAAAGCATGTATAAGAAAGTTATTTCTACCTGTTCGGCTGTTTGTCATTTTTGCTAGCAGCATGGCAAAGAGAAAAGTCTAGCGATTAAGAATTGGAATTCCCAGAAAACCCCCATGTTCTATGTCAAGAAAGAAGCTCTGGGGGCTGAAATCTATGCCTTGGTTGCAAATGGATATAGTAATAGTTCCTCCCAGGAAAGTTTTAAGGATAAGTTAGATTGTGCATGAAAAATACTATAAGAAAACACTATGCGAGGTCCAGAATTATTATCAGTGTATTATTTATATCACATAATAAAATTCCAACTGGCCTGAGGTTTTGCTAGCCTCTGACTTCTCACACTCTTAAAGTACTGATGGCTCGTTGTCATCCCTAGCTACCAGTGAGTTTGTGATGCCGATTCATGAGATATCCTCAACTCTCAGTGACCTTCTCTGGCTGGAAGTAAACCTCATCTTGCCCCTAGAAGGACAGCATCTGTCAGAAATCATGGCCCTTCTTTCCTTCTCTCATTGTACCAACATGCCTATGCATCTACATTTGCTAGACCATGTGCTAGATTCTAGACTGAGGCAGATGGAAGAAAGACAGACAGATAAATCCTTGGTTACAGAGTGGTAGTAAGCCAGAGGTACACATCCCCTACCCTCAAAGGTGCGGCCAGGAAAAGGCTGTGAGTTGGCCAGACCCAGACGTTAGCGGTGAGACAAGGTGGCTGGGGGAACAGGCAAAGAAAATATGTATCAAGAAGGGGAAATGCCTTAAAGTAAACAACAATAATAGTAATAATAGCATTTGACTTTTATTGTGAGCCACTGTGTGCCAGGTCCTGAACTGACGCTTGAAGTTCATCATTAGGCAGGTGGCACTATTAGTCCCATTTTAGAGTTGAGGAAATTGAGGCATAGAAATAGTTAACCAAAGAACTTATGTGCATGTCCCATGGACATGAACAATGAATAGAGTTTGCCTGAGGGATTGGGGGGTACTGGGTGGGGAAGGGCAAAGGGGGGAAAAATTGGGACAACTGTAATAGCATAATCAATAAAACTTGAATCCAGACAGTCTTATCTCTAAACCCACATTTGTAGACTTTCTGGACTGGATATTTTTATCTTCTTTTTTCCATGGTCTTTAGGTATTTTTCTAAATTCTCTGACTCTGTTAAGTCAGTTCACTGCTATGTTATTGCCCTGCATATCAAAACAATACAATAAAACAGTTCTATGGCCCAAGGGTTTTTACTATGACACCCAGTTGCCTCCTGTGGCAAACAGTGGGAAGTAAATTAGAGTGGTCAGCACTTCACCATTGACTTTGCTCCTTTTGCTCAGTTTCCCCCCAAAAGTTTCTGAGTTAAAATGTCCATAGCATGCCCATTTACCAGAAGTCATCATAGCAGCAAACCATCTCCATTAACATTTTTGCATTTGGCAGCTTTCTAGTGGATTTCTCTGCTTTGTCTTGCAAAACCATCATTTATTTGTGGCTCTGTATCTCCATCCAGTCCTTTCCCATTTTTCCACTTAGGACTTCCTTCTCATGCTTGCTTTAGAGTGTAGGACATGATTGTTGGCAGTTTGTGATCCTAAGCTTCCTCTGGATCTCTGTGATTGTTTGATATGCACCTTAGGAATTGTCCATTCTTTCCCCCTTTTAAATCATGTGGGAGAAGTACATTTACATCTACAAATGTAGGTCCAAGAACATAGTAGCTTCACAGATGTGACAAAGCCTCTTTCACCAAAGCATGGTGCATTCTTCATGAAGTGTCAATTTGACTAAATATAAAAATTTCTGGATTAGGAACAAAGGGAGCCCTCTAGGTGCTATAATGATGCCATGAGTCTCTTTGGCTGGTCTTCTAGCTCCTGATGGAATCTCCCCTGATTTTTGTGTGCACAGACCCAGAACAGAATGAAGCTGATGGCAGACAACTATGACGAGGACCACCACCATTACCACCACCACCACCATCACCACCACCACCGATCTCCTGGGAGGTCGCAACATTCCAATCACAGGCCCTCTCCCGACCAGGTCAGTTTCATTGCCGCTTACCTCCAGGACCCCTTTTACCCTTTGGATATTTTAAGATAAAATAAATAATCCTCAAGAAATAATAAACAGCATAAAGTGATACGTTCTTTGAACTGAAACTAATAGCTTTGGTATTTATTTCCATCACTCAAGGAATCTAAATGTTTTCCTTTCTCCTTCCTCTTTAAGGTTTTGTCTGTTCTTGTTTATGTTATGCATTTTCTTTCCTCCCCTCCTTTCTTCTTTCATAGATATGTCATCTATTGCTGGCTCAGTATCTAATGGTGGGTGACTTTGGAATGTCTTTTTCAGAGTTTTAAGAGAAAGCACTTTGTTTCCATGAGCTTGGCAACCAGAGAAGTTTTGAGTTTGCTGAGCGCTTTTCTAGAAAATTCCTTAGTGATGCAAATTAACAGTGGGGTAAAACAATATGAAAAAAATCAGTTTTGCTTGCGTTTTAGCCAGTGAAATGAAGGGGTCTGGTTTATTTGATTTGGACGGTATCTTCTCCTTTGACTAAGTAAAGCAAGTGAAAAGATGGATTGACAAAAACAATAATTTCCTGTGATTTTTAACTATTTTGCATTCGCCCACCAAATACAAAAACTACTTATAGCATTTGGTATTAAAACTCTTGAAGGTGAGTTTCACAGAAACTATTAAATTCAATGCAAACTAGCAGGATGATATAGTCAATATTAGCAGTATTTCTACCTTGATCATACTATTACCTTTTCTTTGTGATCCTAGTGTAACTTACAAAATTTCAAGAGGGGTAGGGCATAGGTAACAGAATACAATCATCTGGATAAGTGTGAATGCTTTTGTTATATATTTCTGAATATATATTTCTGAATGTGAGGAGAGGACTTACTGGAATTACCTATGTGAACAGGGCTTAAATTGTTTGTTGGAGGGAGAGGTACTTAATATGCTTCAGCTGGCTTGGCTTCCATTTTCACTTCATGTTACTCACATCCCAAAGGAGGTTAAGATTCTAGGTGTACAGGGGGAGTACAGAGGGATTCTAGGTGTACAGGGGGAGTATAGGGGGATTCTAGGTTTACCAGGAGTACAACTCCAGGGGGAGCCCTTTGTATAGTATATGACATGAAAAGGCTCCCTGGAGTGTGCAGTGAGGTTGCTCTAACCAGGAAGTCCCATACCCTCACCCCCAGCTTGGCCCTACCCTTGTACTGGGAAACATTTTTCCTCAGAGACCTCAATGCTGCAGAAGGTGTTCACACACAGGACACCTCAGTATCTGAGGTCAAGTACAGAAAGGCACCAGTTTGTTATTAGCTAAAAATTGGTCTCAATTTGGAGATCAGCATAGTGGAGAGAAATGTTATTTTTATGTCATTATCTTGTATGACTGTGGTTTTAGTTTGATTTGGTTTTATTTCTTCAGTTCTCATTCCTCACAGCCAATACCCTCCCCATAACATGTCACAGTATGACTGGCATCCTGCTAATCAGATCTCTTCATTCTCATTCTTAGTCCATACCCTTTGTTCCTTAAACTTCTCCCATTAGGGGTGAGTGTAAGGTTTTATCCGTGCTCCCAGAAGGCTTCCCCCAAGAGAAGCAGGAACTGTAGAAGCTGAAAGAAGGATTTGGAGCTCCATTAGGGGAGTGGATCACACAAGGATGTGTTGAGATCACAGACAGGCTTGTTTCATCACAGAGACACATATGCTAATATGTCCTTCTACCAACAGGGCAGCAGATCAAATTTATCTGCCTTGTGAATGATATTTCTTACAAAAGCTTATCTCTTGCTGCTTTCCCAGAGGTCTTTAATCATAAACTAGAATGCTTGCCTGCTTGGTTGACCCTCTTATGCTAGTCCACTGACATGAGAGGTTGTCACAGGGGAGAAATCATGGCTCAGGGGTGGTGCCCTTTCCAGAAGAGTTAGCATTCTTTGAGGAGTGTCTGGCTAAGATATGTCATCAGGACCTCTGACACACCTTTGTCAATGCTACTGTTTGGAAGATGGTGATGCCCTTTCACTTTCACATCCTTCATTTCAGTGCCCACTCTAAGCAACCCATGGACATGGAGGCAGATAATCCCATCCTCTACAGATGAGAAAGCCAGGCCCTGAGAGGATGGGGGTGAACTTGACCAGAGTCCTGCTGCTGGTTATTTGCTCATTCAACTAATACTTGGAGCATATATTCTGTGCCAAGCACTATGCCTTCAAGGAGTTTGCTGTCTAGTCCTGGGACAAAAATTCAGGTCATCTGATGTCTCATTTAATTCTTGTCTGGATCATGCCAATCAGAACATGACAGATAAAAGGTAGTTATAATTTAATTAGGGGCCAATGACTTAGGAAGTTATTCTGAAGTGGGTGCACCAGGAAATGACTTACCTTTGGCCAGGAGGATAATTTTTGGTTTTAAATTGGAATCAGCAAACTTATAAGACTCCTTTGCTGCGCTCTTTCAGTTAGAGGAGGAGAATTAAACAAGCCCTGGTACTGGTGTGCTGACGCTATCGATAGTAAGGCCTTTTTGGACTAGCTGTCCTAGGTCTGGGGAAAGGATGACCCCTGCTATACTGGAGATTTGAGATTCATTATCATCAACAACTCCTATCAATAGACGCATTGTTATAAATCCAAGTCCTAGAATGTAACAGTCTTAAAAGGCTGAGAAGCCTTTCCCAATTGATTAAAAACTGCACATAATTAATTGTGTAAGCCTATATACTAATAAGTATGGAGTGGGTTACTTCTCAGGAGAAAGTGACAGCCTTATATCAGTATGTGACAACACTGGATTCTAAATAACAGATGATTTGATTATGATTTTAATTAAATGTCCATAATGTACCCATGTTAACTGAGCTGATTTAAAGGGGAGACATCTCTTCTAGAATTCCCAATCCCTTTCCTATCAGTCTTCCAGCCCCAACTTTCCTATGGCCCTGAAGGTTGACAACAGTGTGTTCTGGAAGAGGGCCTACCTCTTCCAATGTCTTCTTGACATTGCCTTCTGTGATTTAATTACAGATCGAAACATGAAAATGAAGAAATATAAAAAATCTATCCCATTGCTACTTTTCCAGAGAAACTCATTTTTCCTTAGGAAATTCAATTTAAGTATTGCCAGGTTTGCAGAATTCGATTCTTTTTCCATTTTTCCCTGTCCCTCTCTCCTTCACTATGATTTTTCTTTCTCCTCAGAAGAAACTGAATCCAAGGGTTATAAGTCTAGACTAACATTTCCCAAAGTAACTTTTGGAACATTAGTCCCATGAGGATAGTCTTGTAACAAAGATTCAGTGGGCAAGGAATTTTGGGAAAGTGCTGCATATTATAATTCAATCTTGGAGAGTCTTGGTGCAATTAGCAGATCAAAGGACTGAAAAAGTCATATAAGAAAGAAAAGAAAGAAAGCTCTCCAATTTTATTTAATCCAGCATTTCCCAGATTTATTTGATCATAGAATCTTTTTTTCTTTCCTTTTCTAGTAACATCTGTGCTCTGAGAAATACTGTTCTCAGAGTATCAGGTGAAGAAAGAGACTACCCAGTTTAAAACATGGCTGATCTAGTTTCCAGCAGTGTTTTTCATCTTAAGGTGGAGTTTTGAAGTATTTCCCTTATGCTTTGCATAGCAGAAAATGAGAGTTCCCCTTTCATTTATTTCTTGGGATACCTTTATAAAGGATATAACATCTGAGAATGTGTTATGCCACCCAAAACCCAAAAGATCTGAACTCAGGGAGCCATTGTAAGGATGAGGACCCAAAAAAGCCAGGATAATCATAAATTTGAAGCCTCCCAGGGATTGAAAATGAGTGTGATGAAGACAAAGGAGGATTTGGAGAACATATAAGAGAAATCAAGGGTATGGCAATCCAACAGCCAAAAAGGAGCAGTTAATAGTTGGTGCCCTGTGACCCCCCTATTGGATGGACATAGTCATTGAATATGTCCAAATAGAACATTCAGACAAATCTCAGTAACACCTTTCGGAAATCCTTTAAACCAAGAAGCAGGCACAAGGGCAGACAACAAAAATTTCCCATGACACAAGCTACTGGTGAGCTTTGAGAAGCACCAAAGACCAAAGAACTGATGGAACATGCTGGAAACACATCAGTGATTTTATTTTTTGTGAAGTCACCAAGATTTATTTTAGGAAAACTAAGTGGAAGCTCAACTTCTCCTAAATGCCCTCTGTACCTGTCATCATCAGTATCATCTGTTATTTTTTTTTTAAGTAGGATCTTTCCTTGACTTATCTATGATGCCAAGCCTTTTTACTTTCCTTTTTCCAGGCATCATATGATTTTTATTGTTCCTGAAAAGAGTTATGTTTTATTAATCTCCTTCCAGTGCTCCCAGGTATGAACTAATCCCATGGGTAAGAAAAGCACACCATCAGAGTGAGCTCCACACTCCAGACAACTTAAAGTGCCAGGTCTTGGTCAAGCTGCCCTTTGGCATTCAGGACTCCAATTTCCGTACCTGGGTTTTGGGTTGGTGTTGGGCCCCTTTGGCTCTGAACTGCACTGTTTTGTTGTTGTCATTTTTGTTATTGTTGTTGTTTTGTTTTGTTTTTGTGTGTGTGTGAAAAATTCACTTCCATTTGTTAAAGCTTCTGCCACTCTGATTCTAACGTGTAGGGGCCTAAATGGCAAAGAACCTAAACATATTTTGGCTGGAAACCCCAGAATATGTGGCCACTTTCCAAGCCCAGAGCTCGCCTCTCCTCTTGCTCCTTCCTTTGGATGGAAATGCTCTCTCCCAGGAGTTTGGAATCTCAAGAAATGTTCGCTGCCTTGAAGAGGCATTTTGCATTTCACTTATAGAAGTCCCACTTCTAAAGAGGAGCCAGAGTCCAGGAGCATGGAGGCAGAATATTACTAAATTGATAATGGAAGGAGTTGGTCAAGTTTTATATGTTATCCATATTCTTTGTTTCATATTGCAAAGCACATTTATACCTGTCGGGTCTATAATAGGCACTCTGCAAACATCTGAGTGAGTTGTTTCCACAGCACCTCTGGGAACTAGGAAGAGCAGATGGAAGTATCTCTGCGGTAAAGAAAGAGATCTCTAGATAAAGAAACTGGAGCTCAGAAAGGTTGTTAGCTATCCTGAGTCACACCTCTGAAAGTCAACAGGCCCAAGATGAAAACCTGAGTCTCAGTCTGAGTGCTGTCCATTGGTGGCAAACCTCTTTGGATATTAGTATGGATGTACAAGCGAGGACCCCCCCAAACTAGAATTATCTCCTAGAGGGCAGGCCCTTTGTACTACAGGCTTCCTCTGCCAGGTGAGTGTTCTAGGAATCCACCTGTATCAGTGTACCAGCTGGTGGTGTTATGAGAGGCTGCATTTGGCTTCAGTGAATTTATTTTGAAGACTCTTTCATTGTGTTTGCCCATTTCACAATGGGTGATTTATGATCACACCTGCCCACACTGTGCTGTGTGTTCAGCAGTTTTTGACCAAAAATGACATGACCCCAGTACCCCACCTTCCCTATTCACTTGATCTCGCCCCAAGTGTTTTGCTGATGTAGAAGAAATGAAATAAAAATGTCAGAATCACTAAAAGGCATCAAACTTGATGAGTTCAAAAACTATTTTGAGCAGTGGAAAGGAAGTCTTGATAGATGTATTGAATCATATGGAGAGTACTTTGGAGGTGACTGAAGTTTAAACAAGTAAAATTAAATACATAATTTTTAAAAATAAATTATGGGTTTTTTGGATCCCCCATCATATTTGTGCAACAAAATGTTATGAATATGGTTGCATGGCTATAATATCAAGTTTTCCTCTAATGCAAATATCCTTTCTTTTCCCCATTAAATTGTAGGAAAATTTATTCTATTTTTTATTCTGATCAATGTTGAATTAAAATGTTATCTCCTTAGTTCTCTTTCCATTTGCCTCAGCTTTCATTTTCTTTATTTCCCTTTTTCTGTTTTATTTCATTCCTTTCATTTTCCTCCCATTTCACCTATTCCCCTTTGCTCTTCTCTATCTCCATTGTCCTTGAGCCAAACAAAATATGTCTTCTCCCAACTCCCCCACTGCCATGTAATCACCAGAGTGAGATTCTCAAGGAGTGGAGAGCATGGCACAGAGAGGGCAGGGGGAGTCACTCTAGGTTATAGGAGGACCTTGGCAATGGCTTGCCAGGACACGCATTCCTTTGTTCACTCACCCTTGAGCTTCTGCACACACAAGGGCCTGGTACAAGCTAGTCCCCCTGAACAAAGTTAAGGATGCTTCAGTCGGCCAAAGGCTGCCATCAGATCAGCTAGGGTTTTCTGAGTACTTGCAGATAATGGCAGGAAGTAGGTTTTCATTTTGCATCTTTAACTTTAGGACAACTACTCAGCTATTTTATTCCTAGAAAATTAATTGCCCTAGTCATATATATTACCCAGTCCACTTGGCAATTTCTAAAACCCAGCTGTAGATGTGAGTGGCCTTTGGTCCTTTCTCTGCAGCTCCTGGTTACCATGTGGTCCTGGCACATGTTGGCTTTCAGCTGAGATGTGAGTCTGTAGTGCTGGACATCTTTTAGAGCACTGAATGTCCAATTCCATTTCCTGTTGAAAATCCTTATAGAATTCTGTTTGGGATACATGTCATTCTGCCATAAGCCATCAAATAACTTGCTCAGACCTAGATTTGGCCTTCTTTCAAGAGAGAGAACATGGGTCAAATATACAGACTGTATATTTAAGATACAACAACACAATCCCAATGAGCCCACTCATGCTGATTGTACCTGGGCTCTGGCCCATAAAGGCTTGGCTGTCCCCTCGTCCCCTCTCCCCTCTTCCCACAGGCAAAAGAGGCATAAGGTAGAGTTAGCTCAGAAAATAAACATAAGGTTCTTACCCTTTCACCTTCCCACCTTTGTCCACATTGTACACACCCGAGCCTTGGGTACCTGCTTACAGGTAGAACGAGTTAGTGTCCTGCAGAGCATCCCCATACAAGGGAGGTTTCCAGCCACCCCTACAATCAGGTCCTCTTGAGGTGGTAGCTGGAAGAAGGTGACAGTATTTGCAAGCCACATGTGTTTTTTGGCCTCAGATGTGTGTGGTAAATCACCTCCCTGCTTTTTTCCTCCTCTTCTCAGGGACCTGCATTTAATGTTTGGTCAACAAGGAGTTGGTGGAGTCTCACCCTCCACCAGGAAAATGAAAGGGTCCCATGAGCCCCCTTGGGGCCCTGTTACTTCTCAGTAAGCCACCTCAAGGCCCTCAGATTCTACACTTACCCTCAGCCCCTGTGTGAAATGCTGGACAGGGCTTTGTGATTGATGCCCTGCTTTCTGTGCACTTTCACCAACAGATTAGCCAAAGTGCAGCCCTTTGAATTCTAACAAACAGACGAGGGGTTTAACTTGCTCCATTGCCCCCAGAAGATGGATTCTGTATATAAAGTTGTTATTTCTAGCTTTTGCTTAGGGAGGAAAAAAAAAATTTATTTTATGTTTTGAGGTTAAATGAATGTGGGATAAATGTATACAT
Organism: Phyllostomus discolor; assembly: GCF_004126475.2. Lineage (NCBI taxonomy): Eukaryota > Metazoa > Chordata > Mammalia > Chiroptera > Phyllostomidae > Phyllostomus > Phyllostomus discolor. The sequence continues at coordinate 49,157,966 of NC_040909.2, read as the reverse complement.
AGTGTCCTGAGTGTATATATGTATGTATCGCTATATGTCAGATGAACTGAGGACTTTTCCACATATGGAAGAATTTCTCAAGATCATGTTTAACTAGAAATTTCTCTCCCTAACTTCCCCTGAGAGCATGTTTGAATATACATTATATATACATATATATGTTCGTGTGTGTGTAAATACATTTCCATGTTTCCTATATAAAAGAAAACTTACCACATATCAGAGCTTACTAAAGTATTCTTACAGAGCAAGTAAAGGAACAGAACATTTTAGCTCCCGTAATTTAACCTGATAAGAAACATTACGTGTGTTAGGCTTTTAATACCTGTTTCTCATCTGAGCTGGTTTATCTGAAGCTTGCCGGTTAAGAAGCAACAGAAACAACAAAGTGGTTTGCATTGCAAACCTCACTTCCTGGCCCACGTCTTGGAAGAATCCTTGGGTTTTGGCTTCATGTGGGGACGAAGCCTTCAAATTCAAAAACCCAGGAAGAAACCTCTGGTTGGGCTGACCCTTGCTGGATGGGGGAGGGTGCAGAGATGTTAAGTGTTCCCACTCCTGGGTCAGTCCTGTCGGAATCAGAGCCAAGGTGTCCTGGGGTGTTTTCTGGTACCTTTTGGAACAAATCTTGTGAGCCTCTTGCCTGTTTTCTTTCCTTTTTAAAAAGTCAATTGATTAATCTTTAAAAACTGAGATATAATTGTATTTGGTCTTAGTCATACAACATAATGATTTGATATCTGTATATTGTGAAATGATCACCAGAATAAGTTTAGTTAACACCCATTACCACCCATTGTTACAAACTGGGTTTTTTTTTGTGATTATTTGCCTCTTTTCTGAGACTTCCTTTATCATAGACTAGATTGGAAGATGCTGTGTTTAAAACACAAGAGATTCTTTTTTTTAAGTACTTGAAATAAAAAGATAACTCAGATGTCACTGTTTGCTTTATCCCTTAAAGACTACTAAACATCCCCAAAGCTACTAAAACACGAACCAGAAGGTATATGCGTTTTCTCACCATTGGGAAATAAAGGTGCCAAGTTACTGTGTTTAAGAGCAGGAACTCTGGTCCTGGCTCTTAAGAGCAGGAATGACCTGGTCCTGGTTCTCTGTGAGGCCACAGGTGAAAAGGAGTAGGACAAATGTCTAAATTGTTGTCGAGGGAGGTGCTTAACTACTCCTGCCTCTGGAGCAGTTACCTCCTCACCCAACCATTACAAGCCACAGAAGAGGACAGGTGGTAGCGGGTGACACACAGCCTTTGGGAAGCTGGCTTTGCAGATGAACAGGTTACTGCCAAAGCTCTTTAATCTGGGTTTGATTTGATAAACGCTGCCAGGTAGGGTCCTCACGGATGGGAAAAGGCAGAGCTGCTTAATGCATTACGATCTTCTTGTTTAAAAAAAAAAAAAAAAAAAAAAAGGATTTCCCCTTAAAGGAGATTTGAGCCTATTAAGAATTCCAGTCTTACTCTATTTTGGTAAAATCCCCCCACCCCACCCTTTTAGTGATTCCTCTTAGTTTTAAACCTTGTTTGTAGTATTAGAGTTTCATTAAGAGATTTGTTGCAGTATCCTTTGAGTCAACAGGGGTTTTCAGACACAGCCTGCACTCCCCAGCTTCTAGGTATAACTCATCTTGGCAACATCAGAGGCTTGATGAGGCTTGATTCCTTTTCAACTTGCTGCTTTAATCCAGTCCCCATTTGTCTACGAGGCAGCGCTGTAGCTCCCCCATTGAAAGGAGGTGGCCAACCCTAAAACATCTCAAAGCAGGGAAATCCATTTTCTGTTGCTAAACACCATTGCTTCTCCTTTTTTTCTGGAACTGATGTAATAAGGATCATGTTTGACTTACACACTCCAGGCGCTCACCACACTCTGAAGATAACAGGACAGCAGAGCAAAGAGAATCAGAAACATCCTTTAAACATACACTGCACACACACAGATTCGGAAAACTGCCTTCCTGCAGACAACAGCATTCTAAAAATCGTTTCAGCTTCTAAATATTAATGATCTGAATAAACTCTAACTTTGAACAGCCCAGAGATGCTAAAATGTCTAAGAATGGTTTTATACAGTATCACATTCTTTTCACATGCATGCTGTCTTTGGCCTTGGTGCAAAATCACATAACTTGTTGTAATAGTAACAAACTATCAAATGCTACCAACAAGGGTGGTGTGTCCAGTTCTATTTGCATATGCTTGTAATGTCTACAGAGTGGCTTAATTGACATTCTCCAATTTAATGCATATGGCATCCTCATGAAGCGTTAGGGGCAGGATATGATCCCATATTCTTTTTGAGGCCACAGAGGGAATAAAGGGTCAAGGGGCCAGCGGATATGGTTGCCCACTAGCCAGGAAATGGCAGAACCAGATTCATGTTAAAAACACAATTTTCACTGTGTTTAACAAAGCCAAGCCTTAATGACTGATGGATGAGGAAGTGAAAATAAAGCCTGTCTCCACCACTACCCCCTTTTTATGGTTATCTGGCAATGGCTCAGCTTTTAGCAGATGTTGACTTTGGGCTCTGATACGATATTGTTGGCCAACGTAGAGCCTCCCAGCATTTCTATCTTCAGTTGGGTATCTTATATCTTTCAGCTGAGAGAGCTGGAGCCATGCACCAAATACCAAACACCGGTTTGTCAGAATTATTTTGCTTGACGGAAATAGAAGGCTCATTTCTATGTCACCCCAAAATGATGGTCCAAAAATTTTAAAAGTGAAGGAGAAAACTCCCCAAGCCTCTCTAATGTTCTCAGTGGCTTGGCAAAAAGGACTCAGATGGCTGCCCTTCCTCAGGGTGTCCTTGTGAGGTGAACTTGCTGAGAAGAACCAACCCAGTGTGTCATAAAATATGGGTGTCTCCCATCATGTTTCCCTTCCTCCAGTGACTTCAGCTTTCACCCCCTGGGATTAGAAGAATAAACCAGGGATGCGGCTGGTGCAGTGACAAAGGAGAGGGAGCCATGCTTTGGAGAAACAAAGATACACAATCGGGCCGAGCCTCAGGAACTCTGAAATCCAGGCCATTCCCTGTCAGAGGAGTCCAGTCAGGCAGAAAGCAAGAATCGAGCCTTATATCCTTCCTCCTTTGGAAATATTTGTTAAGTTCCCAGATCTGAGATGTTGAGTGGCAGTGTGAAGGGGCTGAAAGTGCCACCTTCTTCCTCAGGGACCTTGGAATTTGTTTGGGTGCTATTGACATTCCTGTTTAAGGGACCCATGTTCTTGCATGGGAACTTCTGTCTTCCAAGAGCCAGAGGGACCCAACTAAGTTGTATCATCCAACACCAAGATCTTCAACAGCTTGGGAAGAGGCATACAATACCCAAATTATTCTAAACTGAGCTCAGCAGAACCAGCAAATGCCTTCCGTAGTCAAAATGAGCTCTTCTTTCTGCAGCTTCAGAGCATCCATATCCGAAAGGGTAAACCTTTGTGGCCAGACAGACTGAAATTTGACCCTGCTCCACAGGTCCTGGCCAGGTGTCCTTTGGCAAGTTTCCTGAACCTTCTCCCTGAGCCTTGCTTTCCACATCTGCACAAAAGCCTGCCAACACCTGTGTCACAGGGCTGTGGCGAGACTCAGGGAAGAAGCACAGAAAGTGTCATACTGTCTCTAACCTATAGCAGGTGCTGATACCTGTTGGCTGGTGTCTAGCCCAGGTCAGAAATAAGCCAACATGTATATTTAAACAGAGCCCCAACTGGGTGTCTGAAGACAGATAGGACTTTCCTATTATTTGGGGGAACTTGTCTGCAAATGGGCCCTACAGGCTATACTAAATACAAATCCAGTAAGAGTTCATGGCCATCCCTGACCTCATCACCCGAACAAAGACATCCATCTAAGGGCTAAGCATTCCAGGAGGCAGGAGAGGTGAAAGACATGAATGAGAGGTCTTGACCCTGAGAGAAAACTTACTAGTGCCATGAAGAGGCCCAGAACCCCTGTTCTCCAGGTTCCCACCCATTGTTTCCCTTTATACATGTATCTGTCTGTCCCAGCTCTGGCCAAACCTTTAGTGGGATATGCCAAGAAGGGTTGCTCTGGTGAAACCCAGGTACAGGACACATCATAAATCCCATACTATGGTCCTGCTTTTGGAATTTTTGCAGCCAAAATTTACAGAGCCCTGGGGCTTGAAGTTTTCTGAAAGTGTCAGAGGAGCCCCGAACTGAAGTAGGGGCAGGGGCAGGTCTGGTGACTGTCTCTGCTATGACCAGGACAGCCTCCTTGCATCTCTTCCCATGTCTTCCTGACAGAGATGGCAGCTGAGTTCTCACAGAGGCAGTGGGCTGATTTGAAGGTGACACTTCCATAATTTTACTCTCATTTCCAGGTATGACAGGTATGACACCAAGGCCCCCATTAGGAACCTCATCCTCTGATTTCAAGAAGAAAAGCTGCATAGCAAATCAAAGAGAACTGCCAGCTTTTGTTTTTGTTTTGTGTTGTTTTTTAATATCCAGTGATGGGCTGGGGCTTGCCTGCTGTTTTACTGAATACTTCAAAATAGAGACCAATTAAAGGTTTACTCTGGGCCATTCATCACATCAGATCATAGCATTCCTTCCCAGGGCTGCTTTGCTGGGGCCAATAAATGCCCCCACAACAGTGAGTCTCCTGTCTCATCAGTGACAATTCTGTCCTTTGCTGTTAGATCTTGTCATCAGCATGGCCCCGTGAGTGGCCATCTGGTGAGGAATTTTATTTTATCTCAGTATTTACAGAATCCCATTAGGGCTCAGCATCTGGGTTTGCAGATTTACCATCAAGGCCTCGTATCATCTCTGAAGCCATAGATACATCCTGATGCTATTTGGTAGTTAAGCCTCCTCTCCCTTCAAAATTTGCTGTGTGTTGTGGTCACTGGGCTCTGGGCTTCTGCCCACCTTGGATGTTCCCATCCCTAGATGCTATGGACAAAAGCACTTGGATGACTGAAGGACTAGAGGCCTTCTTTCCATCCAGATATTTTGGCAACTCCTGGCACAGCCATCACACACAAAGGACACCCAAGGGAAGAAACAACAGGCAACATCCAGGAGAGCCAGTACAGAGTTGATTTAGAAACAGAAAAACAAGGAGAGGAAATAGACTCTCTCAGGATGGATGCATTGTAAAACTCAAGTATTTCTGAATAACTTGGCATAAAGTTAATGACCAAGTGATATCTATCTGTTTCTTATTTTTGGTCCCCAATTATACATTTCTCTATGGTAAGATTGCTGAATAAATCAATATTTGCATCCAGAGATGCAGTCAGGAGTCAAACAGCTGCGAACGTTTGGCAATACTTGGAGCTCCCTCTCTGATTAGCTTCTGCATTTTTGTTTTTTATTCCCTAAGCAGACACTCACTCTGACCCAGATCACTTGGTGATTAGGGTCAATTCATGTTTAAGCTTTGAAGATTAGAGAGAACAGAAATGGCTGCCACTTCCCTTTCTATTTTCTTTTAAAAACTTTAAACTTTAGAAACTAAAAACTTGAAAAATATGCATAATATTACAAGTTCACTCAAGGAATTTATCCACGTTTCTACCATGTTAAATGTTAGCAAAGTTTATATTGGACTGTCATATTTCTTTACTTTATTCACCAGCTTACAAGATGTCGATCTCAACATCTGGTTTTTAATAACCCTCGACATCTGGGAGCTCCTTTTTATTCCTATGGTGGACGAGGCACAGTAGTGATATTGGCAGTGTATATTTTCAAGTTACGATTCCTGTCTCATTCAATCATAATTAATTACCACTTTTTAATGTATTTAATTTGCTAAAAGTGATTTGCATTAGACCACATTTCACTGTTAAGAAAATAGTAGTAGATTTTGGTGGCAGTAGCTTTCTTCATTTCTTTCTTTCTTCTTTTTTGAAGTTTAAAACCCAGTATGAATGGATTTGAAACAAACTGAATGTATCCATGCTATTGCATTTTAAATGCAAAATGAAATAAACTGCTCTGCAAGGAAAGTGATTTTATAGTCTTTTAGAAGCAGTCAGGAGAGGCTGTAGGCTGCATTGCAGCTAAAGTGTTGTTCTGTTTTGTGACTTTGGCAAATCATAGCATCTCTCTGTGCCTGGGGTTTTCCTATAGCAGTAACTCTGCGGGTCAAGATTCCCTGGATGATGAAAGTTTCCACCTAGAGAAATGTACTTTCACACCCCCAACCCCCACAATGTTCTGCACTGAATTTCAAGGGGTTGCTAGAACCCTTTAAATCCATTTGTGGATGCTATAGATTTTTCCTTCTTTACTAGCATAAAAAGGGACATCAACTTTGCTTTTCTCCAAGAACTGAAAGGGAGTTTAATGAACATAAAAATACATGTTTCTCAAGTGATGTAGGGAAAAGATAATGTTTTGTTTTGTTTTGTTTTTCTTTTTTTCTGTCAGGAGTAATTACTAGACTGCATAGTGACAAACACAGGTAAATTTTACATGAGAAGACTCAGCCAAAAATATCTATTGTACCTTATTTTCCCCAGAATATTTCTATCTAAACTTTCCAGTGCAAATTGTCCAATTTTGCACTGTGTCCAATTTTGACTGTGTGCAAATCCCCTAACTGACTCCTGTCATTCAGGGACTCTTTAACCCTCTGTGATCCATGGACTCTTTTGGCAGTCTGATGAACTCTCTGAACCTCTTCTCAAAATGATACTTTTAAATGCAGAAAATAAAGTATGAATAGATAAAAAGGAAAAAAATTATGTGAAAATTCATTTCAAGATCACAGATATAAATCTTTGAGTAGATGAAAATTACCTTTTCCTATTGGTAAGATTAGACTGAACTGCATGAAACTGCTGTTTTCCTAGATCAAAAATGGCCAAGTATTGGCATTTTCATATGATTTAACCTAATAGTGCAACAACTTAAGCAATAAAAGATCCAGTAGTAAGAAAATGTTCCAAGTTATTTTTTTTCTGGTCCTGGTTTTTAAAACAAAGAATCATGTCATGGCAAAACCTGGTTTCATCAGGGATTTATTAAAAGACACCACTCCCAAATCTGTGTGAGACCAGGACGTGAACCACTCAGTCCTCAACATTTTGTCTATCCTTGCAGTAAACCATGAGCATTCCTGTTGCAAATGGAACCTTGTGGTGGTGGTGGTCCTATTTTAAATTCACTTCTGTCTTCAAAGGTTGAATTTCCCTGCCTATCTGCCACTTCACTAAGTGGGGAAACTCACCAGAGCCATTCTGGAAATGTTTTCAACAACAAGAATTCAGACCAAATAAGTTTCAGTTTATCCACAGTTGAATACAATTTTAAGTTAAACAAAATTTTCTTTCTATAAGCATTCTACTGAATGGAAAGTGTACTCTCTTTTCTTTGAAACTTATTTGATTGCAAATGTATAATCATCCCATGGCAAGCACATTCTCCCTTATGCTGAGAGCAAAATAGAACCTGACAAATCAAGAAGATCACAGCCCGGTTTGAGTCTTTGTGAAATAACCAGTGTGAATTATCACCTGCTATAAAAGTAGATCTTTTTTTAAATTCTTCTTCAGCCTTTATTGATACTTTAAGCTTAAGAGAAATTAAGGGTATTTGATTACTATAATTACTTCTCTGCTTACTTAAAAGGTTTAATCTACTCCTTAGGCATATGCAATTCTGATTGCATGCTTTCCAAAAAAATAATCATCTGCTAATGTAGACTAATTTTAATCTTCTAATCCAATCTTGACACGGAGTCAGAGCGGGGTGGGTGGAATGTTTTTGTGTGTGGGTTGCCATAGATACAAACTTAGTTATGTATTTGACAAGTCAGTGATGTGGAACTTAAGTTACTATGGATTTTTTTTCTCATTCTTTAAGATTAAATAACAAAGTGAAGATCAGTGTGCCTTTGCAGTGCATCACGGTGTAACTAACCTTCTCTTCTTTCATTCTGGTGCTCCCTCCTCTTCGCACACCTCCTTCCCTGGGCCGGCCGCAGGATGACGAGGAGGGCATATGGGCATAGCCGGGCCTGTAAACCAAAGTTCCAGTGTTGTTTTGAGGGGTGAGAAACGATCTTTTATATCATTTTTCTTTAAAAGATTGCAATCTGGTGTTGTATTGTGTGTGTGATCAATAATGTTCATTGATGTTTGTGACTGTGCCCTGTGTTTGCCCCTGTGTTCTGTGACCATGCTCAAGAACCCTCTCCTTCCTACCTACAGCCCCTTCCCTGCCACCTGAGACCTCACTATCACACTGCCGTGTTGGGGCTGGGTTGAGCACAATTCTAATGCTTCTGTGTTATTTAAGATGTAAACTACACCCTCACTAGGATTTATGCACATTTTTAAAGGCATGATTGAGGACTCAGAAATTGTCACAATTCTCCAGTTGTGGTTTTCAGCTCACTGTTTGCTTTTGCCAGACATGCCAGTGTGGTGTGATTCTCACATCTTTCTGGTTGTTCAACTGTTTGGCAAGGAATAAGGAAAATGAAATGATATATTTGTATGGAGCTGAAACTGTCATCTCTGAAAAGCCTATTTAATGGACTATACTATCTCTTCTACGGCAGTTCTGCAGAAAACACAAGGATCAAGGCATAGTACTGGTGAATGGGTAACTATACCTCTTTGAATAAATTAGAAGAGAAATATTAATATTGGCAGGTCTCATTGGTGGCATTATATCTGTTGCTTTTTTTACAATTGTGTTCTACGGAGCTTTGCATTATACATTTCATGCATGGAGTATTTCTGAATGTTTTGCTGTTCTAAAGGTGGGTTTTTAGCTACTAACAACCCACCCTTTATTTCTGTCCTATCTTCATTATAATGGTTTCAGCTGTGCATGTAATTGCCACAGTTATAAACAGAACACTAAACTCTAGTGACTTTTGCTGCTGGGACTCACATCTCTTCAGTATACTGTAGGCTGTTTAACACCAAGTCACAACTCCCTGGAGTTGAATATACCTATGGTTACCTGAAATATGGTAGGAATGTGAAAGATTGTATGCCATGTGATTTTTTATGGTCAAAAGTACTGAGTATGCAGTTCTTTTTCTAGGACAAACATGAAACATCACAGTACTGGAGAATCACCAAGTCTGTGACTAGAGAGGCAGTTATCTGGGGTAACAACAGGTGTACCCTTCCTCAAGTCTTGCCCTCTTATTTTCATGGCAGTGGGGCTTTGGGTGTATCTTAAAACAATCACTGGTGTCTTTTGCCCATGGGTGACAGTTTCAATGGAGTATTCAGTTGCTTGGTTTGAACCTGTTGTAGTTCCTGCCAATAAGTGAGATTGCTTTCTCTGGTCCTGCAGGAAATACACCAGGTGGGGGGACCCAGGTGGTAGTAGGGGTTGATTTTCAGATACAGTATCTTTCTATATAGTAAAGATGTAACACTTCCTGGGTCCATTTGCTGCCAGTAGAGCCTTCCTGATGGTCACATCAGAGTATTTTCTCTCTTCACTCTTTCCTGGGTAAAGTGAAAAATGGCACTGGAATTATGTCTGTCAGGTGCAAAGTGGCTCCAAAGAGAAGCTTGTCAGTATGAGGAGGCAGAGAAGTCAGAGAAACTCTTAAGAGCCTGTCTGAAAGAGTCTCCCCGTGTCTTGAAAAGCTAATAAAAGAATAATTTGACCTAATACAATATTAAATGAGAAGAAAAGGTTTGAAAGTGCTAAAAACATCGGCATGTCAAAGCTACCCACACATGTATAGAATAGGTAGACAGAGTAAGCTCCGAAGAGTTTGGGGGTCGTTGCAAGGAATGTGGGTCCTCCTTGGGGCTTTTCTATGAAGCTGCTTCTTCTGTACCATAAATGTTGGTGTACTGGGCTGCATTTGGGTCTCCTCCTGGATCATAAAGATCTTTATTGCTCTTTCATAAGACTCCTGACATCCACCCTGCCATTTCCTGAGATAGGAGGAACCTTGTTGTCATCCTCAGGGTAGAATTGGTGCCAAAGCTCATAGAAAACCTTGCTTTGCTCGTGAATTTCCCCAAACACCATGTGCCCCAGAAAACAAATGTCTTCTGATAATTAGTCAATATATAATCTTACTTTAATATCTTGTAATAAATTTTATAGGCTTCTGAGGAAAACTACTTATCTTTCTTTATGACTCCTTTAAACAAGTTTACTCAGATATCTTCAGGCTTTTAAAACCAAATCTTAGAGACTTAAATAATGAGATACTGGGGAACTGTCTGCTTTGGAACAGCCGTTGCCTGTTTTGAGTCACATTGGAATCTGTGAGGACTAAGGAGACATTAAATTTATAACTAAGGATGGATAATAATGGCACATTAAAAATTAACTGTTTTGAATATTTTGATTTATGGCCCTTATAAAAGAAACATTACAAGAAGTTATTTTACTAAGCATCAGTAATATACTTATAATACTATTAAAAGGCCTTGGCTGGAATCTGGTGTTTTGGTGCTAAAATGAATCATAATTTAGGAAAAGTCGTTCCAAAACTGACAACAAATTGGAATTAGTGTAACAACCCTGACAGCTCCTCCCTTTTTTGTCACTTCTAGGTATGAGCCTAGGTGCAACTTATTTTTTTTTTTGCTATGATTATTCAAGGGTAGTGTTTACTGTGAGCAAAATGGACTGAGGAAACTTTGCTTTTCTAAAGAGTTTTGATAGCCCCTAGAGCCACTCCTCCTCCCCACACCACAAACCTCACACCCAGCCTGATATTATCCGCATGTGACCTATGTAGTCCACAGAACCCCAAGCTTAGAAAGGCTCCACTCTTGGTTTAATAATGCTCTGCTGCCACTGAAGAAGAAGGCCCATGATTTCATTTTGCACTTGGCACTACCAATTGCATAGACGATGCTGCTTCCATCCACTGTATACTCTATTGCCCCCAAATTCTCTCCCTCCCTCTCTCTATTGGCTCATCCCTGTTTCTTCAAGGCTACAATTTACCTTTGCCTTGCATTATTGTGATGATTTTCTCACAAAGACTCCGTGGGACCACATTTCCAGCATGTTGCTGCCCTCATGGGCATCCCTCAAATGCATATTCTAACACTCTCCTCTTGCCCCCAACTTTTGATTGTGAAAATGTGCTCCTGGAGCCCTTACTGCATTTTCTATCTTGCTTTGCAAAATACAGGAAAACAGCTACTTAATTCTCCATTATTTTATTTTTGGAAAATCCACTTAATGTGGCAATCATTTGTGTCAGCAAATAACTCTTCATTTCCATTGAATGAAGGTGTTTCCCTTGGACCCCCAAGAGGCTCTTTGATTTGTGAACATTTAATGACACAGGTCAGTGAGGGACCAAATCAAGTCACCTTGTGAGATCTGGTGCCACGTCGGCCTTGACATTTGAATATTCCAGCTTTTACTGTGAACTCTGGTAATTGAGCATACATAGAGCATAAGACCATTTTATTTCTTAAACCACTAGAAAGGGATAAGTCTTTTTAGATTGAAAACACATGCAAATTTTTCGGACCTGATTCATAAAAATACAGATGTGGGCATTAACAAGTTTTGGCACGGAGCTGTGATGCCAGCAGACACATCCTGTTCAAAATGAAAAATTGGAGCCCTATGCCACCAGCACATGGGCCATGTTACAGAGTGCAAGTATGAGTTACAGAGCACTTAGCCCCAGCAAGGGTTTTTTACACATAGAAACAGAGCTTGAAGGCTGGTAGAGCTCCCTGGATGCCTCCCCTCAGGAAGAATGAGGAAGGAGGTGTGTTTTATTGTGGCTTGAAAGTGTATGATTTCCTTGCATTCCCTGAATAGACAGGGCCTAGACACTAGGCCTGCATTTGTCCTGGGGCAAGAGGAATCCAGGGGCTGGGAAAGAAATTGTGGAAGGAGCCCTGTGCTCTTAGACTCTCAACCAAAGCCCTATTTTCTCTGTAAAGTGGAGTTTTTCTTTTGCACCTCCTGTATAGAGTAACAAGTAAGGTTTTTAATTCAATCTATATCTCCTATGACTGAGGATCTGATGCATCTCCTTTTTGTGCCATTGGCTGCAAAGGCTTTTCTTTCATGTATTTATTCATTGATTTTATCATTTTACCTACTCATGTATCCTTTCATCAAATGGTTAAATTCTTGGTTAGATGCTGACAAAACAATGATGAATAAGATAGACATGATTACTACTCTGTGAATGTTACAATCTAGTTAATGAAAGCAAATCGCATAATTAAAATATGAATGAAAACCTTACATATTTTGATCATTGCTTTGGTGGGAAATGGAAAGATATGGAGATTAACAAAAGGAACCTACTTCTAAAAGGATGTTCAGTGAGCATCTCTCCAAAGAAATGAGTTTCATGCCAAACATTAAAAGGGGGAGAACCAGGAGGTATCTATGCCTGGGAGGTGGTCCTAGGTATCTGTGCATAGGGCTGCAGGTGGGAAAGAGCTTTATGGGCTGGAGGAGCTTGAAGATCACGACTCTGGATGAAGAATAAGACAGTAGGTGAAATTGAAGGAGTGGGAAGAAGCCAGATCACGTAGGTCAAAGTAGAGAGTTTGGGTTTTAGCTTAAGAAAAATTAAAAAATGAAAAGAACAGTCATTGGCTTTAAGCAGAGACATGACACGATTTGATTTATGTTGTAGAACAGGCCTGGCTGCTTTGTAGAAGACGAATTGTCATGGCAAGAAAAGAAGTAGGGGCTGTTCCATCAGTTGTGAGAGAATTGATGGTGCTGACCCAGGGAATCAGTGAGGCAGATGCAGGCAAATGGATAAGTTGGAGATGAGAGTAGGAGGTGGAGCCAGTAAGATTCAGATGGGGAGGTAAAAGAAAGGACTAAATCAAGAATGCTTCCAGATTTCTACCATGGGTATTGAAACTGGGGCAAGCCATTGTTGAACAATACGGGGCTGGGTAGGAATCCAGAGTTTTGTTTTCCTTTGATATCCAGTTGGAAAGGCCAACTGAGAGGCAGCCTTTTGACTTGTCCTCTTTTCCATTTGCCTGTGGACAAGTGAGGGGAATCTCTTGCCTCTCACTGCAGTGACTTTTAGGAAGTCAGGTTTACAGCATAGCTAAAATCTAACTTCAAGAATATACAGCTCCTCTGATTTTCAAAGAAAAGAAGAGAACTTAAATAGCAAAAAATTGCAAAGAGAAATCAGCAGTAATAGAATATGGAGATGTGTGGGGCAAACTGATCTGTGGAAAAATCATATTCCTGAAGTTGTAGAAGGTTGGAAAGGACCCAGAGAAAGAAGGAAACAAGGTCATTGGCTCTTGTACCCTCTGAACTCCCCAGGAATCAAGAATTCTGTCAGTTAAGGGGTAGCCTCATGAGATTTTGGCTGCTTTTAATTAATGATTGCCCCTCTTGAAATCCCGAATATACAGTGGACCCTTGAGCAATGCAGGGATTAGGGGAGTTGACCCCACATATACTCAAAAGTCTACATACAACTTTTGACCCCCCAAAACTTTACAGCTGTCCCTTGGTATCTGTGGATATTGGCTCCAGGACCCCCTGCAGACACCCAAATCTGAGAACACTGAAGTCTCCTATGTTAAATGGCATAGGACAATGCACATAATTAGCCCTCTGCATTCACAGATTCCCAGCTGTGGCTCATATAAGTGGATCTGTGCATTAAAACCTGTGTTGTTCAGGGGTCAACTGTTATTTTCTTCAAAAGAGACTTCCAATCATCTGTTTTAAGGAGTTAAGATGAGAAGTCACTAGAAGTAGCCATGAGATGTTTCAGAACCACCAACTGCAAAATTAATTGCTAGGCAAAGTGAGATGTTTGTGCGCTATTATCTTCCTCCATTGCCACCTTTTTTTTTTTTGACACCTCTGTTCCTCTGGAAGATATGTATATATTTATATCTTCCAGTCAGGCTTGTGAGCTATTTATTGTTCAGAGCTACAGCTTGAATGAACTACCCAACCTGCTTCCAATCAATAATTCATTCATAAATAATTCATCATCTTTTTTTTTATAAGGTTTTTTAAAAATTTTATTTATTTATTGTTAGAGAGGAAAGGGAGGGAGAGAGAGAGAGAGAGAGAGAGAGAAAGAGAGAGAGAGACACACACACATCAATGTGCAGTTGCTGGGGGTTATGGCCTGCAACCCAGGCATGTACCCTGGCTGGGAATCGAACCTGGGACACTTTGGTTCCCAGCCTGAGCTCAATCCACTGAGCTACGCCAGCCAGGGCAATAATTCATCATCTTAGTATTGAAGTTGAGGCAGTGAGCTAAGTACAATTTCACCCTGGAAGAACTTAGAGTAGTACAAAAATTCATAGTACACAGATTCTTAAGCTGGTGTCCATGCACCCCAAAGATCTACAAATCCCTTCACATAATTAACAGACTTTAATGTGGGTATGTGCACATTCCCCAAGGAGAGAGAGTACCTTGAATCCTCAACAGAGATTTATAGGAGTCCTGTGACTCAGAAAGGTGAAGAACTGACCACTCCTCTAATAGAGATTGGGTGACACTGTGTAGAGTGGCTCACAGTGGGGTCTCTGGATTCAGATAGGTCTGGGTTTGGATGGCCTTGGGTAATTGTCCTTCTCAATCTACCTCATGTTCTCAGTGGCAGAAGGTTTTGTACACCATGTGTCACTAAGTGATGTCAGGACACCTCCCAGGGACATGGTGAGGATTAGATGAGATGAGGTGAGTAGGATGCCTAGCCATGCTTGCTGCATGGTGAGGGGCTCAATAGAACATCACTAATATTGTTACTTTTGGGCTCAGAAGAGCAGACTGTTTATGGCAGCTGGAGAAAGTAGTTGATAACTCTGGGGTGGGTGAATTTGGGGGCTGGAGAGTATAAGAGAAAGACAGAAGGAATAAAAATCAAAAGGAGAAATTTATTCCTATGACCATAGCTACATAAGCCAGCTATACAATTTCCAGCAGGTCTTAAAGCATGTTTACCCTAAAAACACACCCTCTTCAGTTACCTTTGATTTTAATGACACCTGGGAATAGCAAAAAAAAAAAAAATGTTTGATTGCTGGCGACTATAGATTAGTCTGTGTTTTGAGCAGAGGGTTTCTTTTGGCTGGAAGAAAAATCTAATGAGTAATGTGAAAAGCCAATGAATATTTTTAATGAACAACTGTGAGCTGATGAATTGGAAGAGAGAAAAGAGTAATATTAAAAATGTCTCAGTCTACCTCTTTCTGCTCTCAATTATGATGGCCTCGGATGCTGGGATAGAAGCTTTTAAGCTGAGTAAAGAGCAGTAAATAAGTTCTTGTGGATTCTTTCTGGAGCTTGTAAGAGTTACCTGGCAAAGCAATGCATGTTAGCTTGGATATGACCACACTCTCAGGACCTGAAATCTGGCTGAGAACTCATAAACAAACAGTGGTGATAAATGAATGTGGGCCAGAGCGGGAGGAGTCTAGCGGAGTGTTGTTGCATTACATTACATCCTTCCTGTGCCAGGGCTGGCGCTCAGGGAGCAGTCCAGCCTCTCCCACCCCTTTGTCATTTGCTCTACAGTGTTGTGATGGTCTGGTCCTGTTTAACCTCTTTACTAATGATCTGTAAAGGGGAGTAAAGAACATGTGAAGGAAAGTCACAGATGACACTAATTTGGGAGGTGTTGGAAACACTAGAGAGGTCACAAAAATCACACAAATGGCCTGAAGACGGTTAGGAACGTGGCAGGGAAAATAACAAATCCTGGAGAAGTCCAGACACTCACATCTGGTGAGAATTAATCAGATATCAATGGGTGGGAGGAGTATGGAAAACTGAATGCTAGAAGAAAAATAATAAGCTGCGTGGACTTGGGGAAATCCAGCCATGAGTGAGAGCAGGGAGAAGCAAGCACCAATGGCAGTTAGCACTGTCTGGAGGTTAGCAGGTGCCAGAGACAGGCATCACCCTTTGTGACAATGCTGCCCATAAACTGTGTCTTACACTCAGGACATCACAATGTTATTCAGTCTCTTTTCTGGAGGACCACCCAAATTACCAGGAAGATGGATTTTTAAAGAACACAACCACTAAGTGATATCAGAACACCATTCAATGTCAGGTGTTGATTCTCAATTACTAATAAGTTATCATTCAAACATGTGACCAGAATGGCATTTTCAGGGAGAGCATAACAGATTCCTGTTAAGATATGTAAATGTGGATTTAAGAAGGTTCCTCACTAGACCAGTAGACCAAGAATAGACACTTCTCAGAGGCCTGTTTTGGGAAGCCATCCAATTGATAGGCGATGTTAACAAGCTGAGCCAGAACTTTCTTGGTGTTTCAGAGAGAGGAACTCCAATTCTACCTCTTTCCAACCATCCCCATAGTCCCCCCAAAATGAAAAAACAGACAACATCCAAAATAAGAGTGCATGTTTATGGTCACCACCAACTGGAATGACTATATTCCTTGCTGCCATTGAGGTATCAATTAGTTGGAGGCCCTTGGTCATGCCCAGATGTATCTAAACTGTATCCTCAGGCCTTTCCCATGTATGCCTTCCCCAGAGTAACATGATCTCTGCAGGAAGACTGCTGGCCCTCTTAGCTACCAGATGATCCCATGAAATAGGTTCTACAATCTCCACTTTGCCTTAGTGGCCATAAGGCACCTTTCCCAGGAGCATGCCTATTAGAAACTTTGGGATAAAAGTGTACATTCCCTCTAGCTATGTTTTCCAGAAAATGTAATGCAAATGCTAGGAAGAGCAGCATATAACAACTGAGAACTTCCATCCTGCAGGGTGCTGTTCTGAGCTGCCCCCATCTCTCCCATGCAGATTCTGCAGTGGGTGACACTTGCCTTTGAGCTCATGGGGCTGTTCCCAAGGAAACAGAATTTCTGGGATGCTTATCTGCATATGAGGAGCCCTTCCTGTTGTTTCTTTTAGCCTTCAGGAGCTTCCCACAGCATGAGGTTGAGCCTGGCTCCTTTGCAACCCCACTGTGTGTCCTAGTAAGCTGGTTCTTCCTGTAATGTCTGAGTCTGGGTGTCTGGGTTGCAGGGCTTGGGCAACTGAGAACTCCATCCATCCCCAGTATTTCCTTAGTGCCTCAGTCTCTGTACACATATAGGGTGGTAGAAATAAAACTTACAGAAGGATATAAAAGAAAAGCTGTTATAAAAATCTCAGAGATCATTTCTTAGTGAAACTTGTTAGACCCAGAATGAAAAGGCAACTACCCATATGTGGCTAAAGACCCTCTATATACATTACACCTTCATCCTTCAGAAGAAAATATAGGATGAAACTCTGAAATAAAAATTACAAAGTTCACTTTCACTGGAAAACCTGAGTTTTACAGCCACTGCTTCATTTTCCCCATTTATTACTTTCATGTTCACTGTAGAAAACTTAGAAAATTAATGAGGAATCAGGAAAAAAACACTTCTTGTAATCCTCATTCAGAGAAAGTGCCATTCTAAGGCACATTTTCCCATGCAGACATGGTCATGCAAATACATGCCTGGTAGGGACAGAATCCAACTTTGCCTAGTCTTTGGTGCTTTGTGGCTGGTAAGCACTGAGGCTCTGGAGTCACACCGACCCAGTTCAGGTACTAGTTCTACCACTCTTACATGCTGTCTAAGCCTTTGAAGGCTGTTATTGTTGTTATTTATTCCGTGTCACCTGACTCTCTCCCATGTTAACATACCTGTGTATAATTTTGATTTCTGCTCTGCACTGAGCAGTCAGAGAGCCTCATCAGGCTGGGGTGGGCCCACAGCAACCGTCTGGAGAGAGTGGGAGTAACGAGCATTGCTGCAGTTTGATTATTTTTGGCAGTGGTATGAGACTGCTTTGTTCCATGCTCAGGTATCAGCAAGGAAGCCCAGATGCCTGTGGCTGCCCTGAGTCAGCTGTGGTGGAATTAGCAGCCCTGCTGATCCCCAGCATCATTCTTCTTTCAGTGCACCTTGATCTCTGATGTAACTGCATTATTTGATATGAGTTTCTGTACAAATCCCTGTACAAAAACAAAACACCCTCCATGATTAAAAAGGGGTGTTCCATTGCCCATGGTGTTGGATTCTGATGAGGTTCTGCAGGTAGAGCTATGGGCTGCTGTTGTTGGTTGCTTTTATATTTTATTGATTTGTTTTTGCACCTGTATCCATCCACTGGTGCCAAGGCTCTAGCTTGGGAATATAGTGAAATCACATTAGAGGCATCCTTTGTGTTTCTCTTTGTCCAGAGGCAGGTGACACAATGGAAAATGGAAACACTTCTGCTTTCTTCTGGGAGAGAAATGACTCACCCACCTGACAGCATCGCCACCAGCAGATTTGAAACACAGTTCAGCCTCCCAGGTCATCAATACCATCAGTGGCAGAAAGGCTTGTCCTTCCTTCTCACGGAATGTGGAAACCAAAGAGGGGGAATGAGGAAGTGTTCAGAGCCACAGAGCACTCCTGTCCCTCCTTACACAACAGGCTTGGGACTCAGAGAAATCTGATATGTCAGATAAGGCAGTAACTATGGGTAAGGGTGCAAGCTGAGACGTGCTGGAGGAATTTTCTCCATGTTATTATTTTTTAAATTATGAATGTGCTTGGTGTGTTGCAGAGGCCAGACAGTTAAGCCTTTTCCACACTTCATAAGTGAATGTGAGCACCTGGTCTGAGGCCCGGAACTCCCACCCTTGGAGGCCTTCAGGGAGTTTTATGTACTTGGGGGTCTCTTCTCAGTGTGTCTCTCACCTTGGTCAGCAACTGGACATGGAAGGATGGGCTCTCCTCATACCCCCTCAGATAGCCTCTGCTTTTCCAACAAACACTGAGGGCAGGGGCAGCTGAGGGGAAGTCTTCCACCTGGCAGCTCTGTGCATAGTCCACTCATCATCAGAAACATCCTGAAAGTGCCAAGGGCTGACATTGCCACTTCTCCTATTCCTGTCTCACTCACGTCTGAGCCCCCATCAGCTCCAAGGGGATGACAGGCAGGTAGCATCATGCCTGCTTAACAAAGTAAAAAAGTGAGGTTCCAACCATTGAGATTTTTTCAGGGATGTAGAGATAGGACGTGGGAGGTAGAACATGAACTTCAAACATCTAATTCTTGGTCAACTGCTCCTCCCCCTGTAATAGTAATTTGCTAAAGTTGTTCCTCAGAAAACTGATGATCTTGAATATTAAGGCACTTTTAAAAAATTATAATAAAAGCATTCTGTGTTCAAATAAGTTTGAGTGAAACTGGGTTAAACAGAATGAAATAGGCTTCTCCATTGTGGGCCTTCTTAGAGCCTTTGATAGGCCAGGATCCTCAGGCTAGTTATCACACTCCAAGAGAAAGAGAGAGTTGGCTGGGGTGGTTGTGCATATTGTTCATAGGCCCTTTTCTTCCCAGACCCTCATGTAGGATTAGTGCCCACAGAATATGTATGGGGAGAGCTTTGCTACAATCTGTCTTCTCTTTGGTCTTCAGAATAAGCTCTTTGTCCTAGCAGGTGGAGCTGCCACCATTATGTGGGGGTAGCTAACTGGGAGCCCACAGGGTCCTGTGCCAAAAAAAAAAAAAAGAGATGAATGGGCCTGAAAAGGAGAAGGCATGTAGCCCAGCACCAGCATTAAGCTTTCATCTCCCTTCCTATGTTGGGCAGCTATGTATGCCTAGTATTTTTACCTGGAACTTGATGGGCATATATATGCAGTTATCTAATAAGACGTACGAAGAGGAACTGGGGCCTTTAGCCGAGTGCCTTAACAAGGGAAATGGTGTCAGGGCTGTGAGGTCAGCAAGGTGAGAGCCAGCACTTCCTTTCCTGTGTCAGCCACTGCCCTCAGTCAAGGCTGAGCACATTTTTTCTGTAATGGCCAGAGAGTAAATATTTTAGGTTGTGTGGGCCAAAGGAAAAATGAAGAATATTATATAGTATCCCTATAACAAGGAAGAAAACGCATTTTCACAACTTTTTTTGTTGATGAAATTAAAAATATAATGAGTTCATTTTTTGTAATACATATCTACTAATGTGAAGAATAGGATTCTTTTGGAGGGAAATAACATTCTATTTAATTGGGGTTCAAAGTTATTATTCTCTGTCATCAAAATCTATGCAAATGTTCATCTGTTAGTATCGATCCAGAGTGGTATTTTATTATTTCATGTTTAAAAATGTCTATCCCCACTGAGAAGTGATACATGGGCCACTTGGTCAGCTGTCAAGGTCTGACTGCCCTACGGCCATCTGCAGTTCTGTGCAGCCATGAGCGTGCCCCATGCTGCCTGGGGCATAGGTACTCCATGCCACTGCAACACAGAAGTAGCAAAAGACATCAAAGGAACATGAGGTCCTGGCTGTGTCCCAATATGAATTGTATTGATGGACAAATTTGAGTTTCATATAATTTTCATGTGTCACAAAATGTTCTCCTTTTGATTTTTTTCCAACTCTTTAAAAATGTAAAAACTAATTGTAGCTTGCAGGTTGTACAAAAGTCAGTGGCTACTGCATGTGATCCAGTGGTTCATCATTTGCCATCATCACCCTAAGTGCTTTCATATTGATCACCCTGTACAACCTTCACAACTCCCTCTCTGGTAGGTACTACTACTGTCCTGTTTTCAAGATGAGGAAACTTAGACACAGAGAGGGGATTTTCCTTGTCTAAAATCACACAGATCAGGAATGTTGGAGCTGGGATTTGAACCCAGGTGTATATGACTCCAAAGCCTCCCTCTAGGACTCCTGTTTGTCTGTACTGAGTCACACTGCATTCTCCAAAGTGACTCTTTCAGATCTCCGCTTCAGTCTCCAATCTCCTCACTCAGTATTCTCTCATGGGATGTGAAGGTGGGCTGTTTTCCAAGAATCGTGAAGACAGTGAACAGGACTCCATCATTTTCCTCTTCTGTATCTCAGGATTTTGCTCCATGGACATGTCTCCCCTTCCTTCTCCTCATACCTTCTTTTTAACTTCTCCTCTTCTTCTTGCCCCCCTTTTTTTCATGAGTAAAATGTCCATCTTTCATGTGGAAGTTCATGGAATGAGGGTGGGAGCTCTATCTCCCAGACCTGTCCCTTAGTAGCTGTGGAACTTTGGGCACATTATTTAGTCTCTTTGAGCCTCCGTGTCTTATCTGCAAAGTAAGGGGTGGGGGAATGTGAATCCCAAAGAACACAATGATTTAAAATGCTAGTCCAGTGCTAGAACATAGTAAGTACTTTGTCTTATTTTCTTCCCACTATCACCTTCTTTGATACCTTCTTCACTGATCATCCCTTGCAGCACCAGTATTTCTGTAATGATTTGTTAGTCATATACTGTGCATTATAAAGAACTCAATGTTTATTCCATGTCTATCTCCTAAATCAGGTTGGGCACTGAGCACCAGTCCGACCACCATAACTGCTTTACATGGACTCACATCCTCAAAGAAACAAGGGGAATCCATCTCTGTGGGGATCTTCATGCTTGCCACCAAAAGCCTCCTCCCTGGAATGGGTTGGTCATAACTTTCCTAGGATCAAACAAAAAATGTATGCACAAAAATTCAAAAACCCTCAATACACACTCCCAGTGTACTAGTACAATTAATAGCCAATTGGAATTAGGTACTTGAAGAAGCTTAAAACTTTTCAGCCGTCATCAGAAATATCACCATGATGTGAAGTCAGGAGAAACTCTCGACAGAAGCCATAAAGCAAGTAAAATTACAAAGAAAATGCTAATATTACCCCTGTCTTAGATGTTTGTACACTCTTATCTTGTCTGATCCAGAATAAGTAAATGAAATGTTAGGAATAGCTTGGTGAGAAAGGAAATGTTGCATCTTTACCCCTGCAGGACAGCATGTGCACACTTGCAGGCTCCAGCATATTCTTAGAGAGGCTTGCAGGGAATTGTGCAAGCAGGGTTGTTCCAGGTGATTATGAGTCCTTTGTGTTTCAGGTTTCATGGTTGCCAGCAGCTGGCATCCTTCAGAAATCCTATGAAAAGTGGGCAGATCTCCTTGTGCAAATTCTGAGTAGAGTGTTAAGGAAACTTTGTGTGTGACTCTTAATCTTGTTGGGAAATTTTAGGGTGAAAAATGTAATTACATCTGAAATGCCAACAACCAAGGCCAAAGGAATGTCTCCTCTTTGGAAGGTTCTTTGTTGATGAGATTAAAAGCTAAGCTCTTATGCTTCTGCCTACAAATTATTCATATTATTTGAAAAGAAATGAAAGGAGGCACTGGGAGGGAAAAATGCCACATACCTTTTATGTAGCACTTAACTAATGCTCACCTGTTTAGTAATTAGTTCAACAAATATTTATCTAGTACCTACTATGTTTACTTCAACAGAAACTAGACAGAAATGGTCTCTGCTCTTCTTGCCTTATTTTGTCCAACTAAGGTATATTCTTAATTATCTGTCAATAAGGTTATACAAAGAATTCAAGGACTCTGCACTTTAGCACAGGACAACTTTACATTGCATGATCTATATTGCTACTGACCCTGTATAGCAATAGATTAGTATGAGTAATTCAGGACCAGGGTAAG
Organism: Phyllostomus discolor; assembly: GCF_004126475.2. Classification (NCBI taxonomy): domain Eukaryota; kingdom Metazoa; phylum Chordata; class Mammalia; order Chiroptera; family Phyllostomidae; genus Phyllostomus; species Phyllostomus discolor. The sequence goes on along the minus strand of NC_040909.2, from coordinate 49,135,488 downwards.
AACAAAGAGAGGTAACATACAGAGGAACTAAAAGGACAGTGACACAATGACATTTAACTGTGAGGCTGTGGTCACCTAACAGACCCCACTGGAGTCTCATAAGCCTGGTCACCATAGAATCAAGTCATAACAAGGGGCAAAATTTATTCAGCGGTGGAAGGCAGCCATTATCAAATGTCTCCTTCGTGTAACTCTGCTTAGTCTTATTCTACTTCCACATGTGGGTCTCAGGTGTCTCATTTTACAGAGAGGAGGCAACGTCATGCCTCTGAGGTCACACAGCTTGAGGTGGAAATCCCAGGCTGGAACCCAGTTTGTCATCTCCACCATGTCCCATGCTCTCTTTTCAATATTATGTGGCCACCGTCAGCCACCACAGAGCAAGGTGTTCTTCAATTCCAGCTCCTTAAACCACATACTGAAGTCTCTCCCCAGGTGGGTTAAGTTCTAAGAACTCATAAGTCAGATGGCTTGGGGGAAGGAAATCAAAGAGTGATTATATAAAATTGATAATGTATTGTACATGTTATATAGTGCATATTGTATATGCTAAGCAGTGTGTTAGGTGCCCAGGCTAACCCATAGAGCTTGTCATGTTGCTAAATTGCCTATACTTGTGAAGAGGGTTGGAGAAATTATTAGAAGATAATAGTTGTAAGATAATAGGAAAAGTAATAACATTGAATGAAAACTTAATAAGGCATTGATTGACCTTGGGTCCTGATACTTCAGGAGAAGTGATTTTGTTTAAAAGGAAGAAGAGAAGGCAGTGGTCATCTCACAAGTTGTTTTGAGAATTAATTCCATTAAACCATATAGTGTCTGCCATGCTGTAAAAGCTATGTAAATGCTAGTGGCAGGGATAAAAGGAGACCTTTGAAACATTCTTAAAGGAATTTCTGAATACTTTTAAAAAGATTGTAGAGAGGAATGACCCTCATACCTTTACTTTGAAACAAAAGAGTTGCCTTATACATTGCACCTTGCCTTTTGTGCGGAGAGTAAATACCTAAGTCAGCCATTCATGAATCCAAGAATGACCACCTCAGGTCAAATTGCAGAATAGTACAACTGAACCTCAGCTACTGAAGTCCCATGGTCAGGTGCCTAACTTCCAGCTTTGGAAATAATAAGGTCGACTATCTTGAGCGCTTACACTCTACTAGGCACAGTGTGGGGACTATTATTAGTTTCAGTTTTGAAGATTAGAACACTGTGCCCTGCAGAGTCTAAGAAAATTGCCCCGGGTTGTGGAACTAGTGAGCCCCAAGCTGGAATTTGAACATGAGCAGTTTGCCTCTTCAGGGCACACTCTGTCAGGATTTTTCAACCTCAACATTACTCACATTTGGGGCTAGACACATCCATGCTGTGCAAACATGCATTGCAGGATATTTAGCAGCATCCCTGGCCTCAGCTGTATGTCCCTACACACCAGTTGTGATGACCGAAAATGACTCCAGAGATTGTGAATGTCCCCTGGAGGACAAAATTTCCCTCAGTTAAGCACCCCTGTTCTACACCCAGATGTGCTGTAAATGTGTGGCCCAGGAGAATTCCTGGAATTGACTTAGAACATTATCAGAGTTTGACCCACAGACTGAAGCAATTTCACAGACTTTATAGTCATGAATCCACCTTCCTTCTGCACTACTTGGAGGAAGCAGAGCTTTCTTGTAGAGGCAAGGAGGAAATGAACTTCCTGAAAATGTTCATGTGTGCATTCGGATATGGAAAGAGGGACATGTGGTGAGTAGAGATACGGAAAGATGATGCTTGTGTGGTGACACAGAGATGGACTCTGATCTGGAAAGGGACATACATCTACTTCTGAGAACCCAGAAAACATGAGCTATCTGGGCTCCTGCTAGAGTTTACAGACCTGGTTCAAACCTCAGTTCTACCACTGATAGGCTGTGTGACCTCGGGCCAGTCATTTAACCTCATTTCTTCTGCTTTCTCCCCTACAAAATCTATACCATGTTTTTGTTTCTACCTCATGGTTGTGTTTTGAGCTCCTACAATTGCCTACATACTTATAGAAAGGGCCCAGTAAATGCTAGGCAGTTGTCCTGGCCACTCCACCTGAGGCTGTGATGTTTCATGGTGAAGGAAACAGGATCTAGACTCAGACTACCCAAGTGTCAGTCCAGCTTGGCCACCTGCTGACTGTATCATCTCAACTGAGTAGCTCAGCCTCTGTGAGCCTCCACTTCCTCATTTCTAGTCCCTACCTCCCAGACTCAATGTGATGGGACTATGAGAAGAGGCATACAGTATGCCTGATGTCCACATTATTGAGCAACACTGTGGCACTTTGCACCTTAAAGTTTGTATTAGTTTGTAAGTACCAAAAAGCAAAGTACCACTGACTGCATGGCTTCAACAAAGGAAATTGATTGTCCCACAGCTCTGGAGGCTAGAAGTCAAGGGGTCAGCAGGTTTGGTCCCCTGTGAGGGCTGTGACACAGAACCTGTTCCATGCCTTTCCCCAGTTTCCATTGGTTTGCTGGAAATCTTGTCATCAGTTGGCTCATGGATACAGGACCTGGGTCTCTGCCTGTGCCTCTGCTTTCATATGACATTCTTCCTGGGTGGCTATGAGCGTTTATATTCTATTGCAAATAGAATACATTATGAAAAGGATGTCATTCACAATGAGTCAGGGAGCCAGTATGACCTAATCTTAACTAATTACATCTGAAAGACCCTGTTTTCAGATAAGGTCCTGTTCTAAGGTACTGGGGGTGGGGACTTCAACGTGAAATTTGAGGAGACACAATTGAATTTAGCATCCTGTGAATCTTTTTAAGGTTTCTTCCAGCTCTGAAGTCCCATGAGAAATTACTGAGGTCTGAGTAGTTTGGGGTGACCAAATAAATGAACCCCCAGGAGCAAGGGAAAGAGTACTCTTTTAGGAGTCAGGCAATGTGCCACTCCAGGGAAGTGTCTTGATTTTTTTTTAACTTTTAAAATTTGTCTACTTGGCTAGACCTTCTTTGTTATATGGGGCTAATAATGACAACTTTCTACAACTTCACCCCCATCTAAAATAATTATTCTGTGGACCACAGAAGAGTGGTTGTAGAGACAACTTGAAACTCTCCAGGTTCTGTCTAGGTGCATTATTATTATCCTTCTTTTTATAAGGAATAAAGGGAAATGTTGATTCTTATGTGGGGATTTGGGCTGTTAGCAGGACCTTGCTTCTCCATCCCTGCTCGCCTCTCCTCATCAAACTCAGACATGCTGCTTTATTTTCAAAAGCTCCCTGTGTTGCAGGATCTTAGCAAACTTGATCTTCCAGGTTTAACTTAAATATTGTTTCCATTTTGAAGCCTGTCATGTGGGTGTACCACAAAGAGCGTTTGGTTTCCCCCCCAAGCCCTGGGTTGCAGTATGTAGTCAGTAACAGAATACTAGGAAGAAAGAGAGAGCCTGAAATGGATCCCAGGGCTCTGGGCCTGAGTGGAGACCAAGCAGGATGTAAGTAAAACCATTACTTCTCCCTTCTGATCAAAGCCGAGATGGTAACCCCGCCCCTCCTCCCCACCACCCAGCAAGCAATTAACACAGCCTGGTGTCTCCTCCCCCCAGTGACAGGGATTCAGCTCACAGGACCAGCTCTAGCTGATCAGTGGTTGAAAGTGGGAGGCCATGCACCCAGGTTGAATAACGCACCCACTTGCAAATAGAATACATTATGAAAATCTTTGATCAGGGAGGCAGATAAACCAACGTTGTTGTTGACGGATTACTCTTTTCATCTGCATTTGGTGGAGATGTGAGATCAGAATTTGCCAGCAGGACCTCCAGGTAAAAGGGTAAAATCACAGCAGTCCAGGAGACCAGCACCTCTTGGGTTTTACAACCACACAGAATCTTATTAAATTCAGATTTTGAGTCCTCAGGTCTGGGTGGAGCTTGGGATTTTGCATTTCTGACACACTCCCAGGTAGGGTTGCCAGATTTAGAGAAAGAAGAAAAAAATAAACTGGATGCCTAGTAAAATTTAAATTTCCTATATTTTATCTGGCAACTCTACTCCCAGGCAATGTTAATGCTGCTGGTGTGTGGACCACACTTTGAGTGGCAAGAGTGTACATCATCAAAACATAAAAATTGGATGAAAACATAAGGCTGAGTTAGTGGATGCACATCTGGTACAATTTAAAAACAAGCTCATGGTTCACAGGATAGTCACACTACGGAGTTTCTCAGTTATTGGCAGAAACAAACCAATAGCAGCAAAATTGTAGCAGCAGGACTGTACATACAGCCCTGCAAGTGGGGTTATCTGCACTCCCAGGCCTAGAATCCTCCTGTTTGCTTTATATATTTATTGGCTTAGTCACTTAGTTAATATTGATAACTCCAAAGTGAAGTTACAGCTTTCACAGTAAAAAAGGGGCCAGAAGAGCTGAAAACAATGCAAAATTTTATGCTGAGGGCCTTAGGATGGCGCTTTGCCACATTCAGCCTCCCTTCCCAACCTGCACTTGGAAATGGAGGGGCCACCATGACTGCCCTTGCAGCTCAGCTCCTGACAGGTGATCTGCAGAGGAAGTGGGGTCCTGGGCTTAGGTTTACTCTGACATTTGACATGCTCTCTGTTCCTTTGAAGCTAAGAGAACTGATTCCAGCTCCTTTGAGGCCACTGAGCCACCTGAGCAGCCACTTATTGCCAGAAGGTTGGTACCTGAAGGCAGTTTAGCAATCATTTATTCCAGCCCCTGAATCCTACAAAGGGAGGGGCAGAGCTGTGGAGAACTTCCTCCTCCTTGAGCCCCTTGCTCCCTTGCTGGCTATTCTGATGTGCACCTTATAAGAGCTTTATCTCAGGGGGGATATATGGGGTTAGAATCAGATTTCTAGGATCTGGTTTTTCAGGGGTTTCTTGTTATTGTTTTTGTTGTTGTTGTTGTTGTTCTATTTTAAAGCATAGCAGGATTGCCTATATTCTAAACCTTCCTTGTCTGTATTCTCTAGTGGAAACCGGTTCCCTTTTGTCCATCCATTCTTGAGACTAGGCGCATCTTGTATATATGTCTATCATGATTTCACTATACTTTATTTAATTAATCAAAGGCAGACACCATACTTTCCCAGATTAAATAGTGCCAGCAGTTTTATTCTACAAGTATTTATTGAGTGCCTACTATGTGCTAGATCTATGGAAAGCCACAGTCATTCAGAAACTAGAGGACAAACAGCTCTCTCTTGTCTAGACTGTTTAGTACTACAATGGCAATGAGTAGGCATAGGGTTTTCAGCTGAAATGTTCACGGGTTATTTACTATATAGTACAGTGGCAGACTTTAATTTCTGAAAGTCCCATTTTTCAGAAGTACTAAATGCCCCCTAACTTCTCAGTGGTGTGCAAAACGTGGCATATTTTACCAACTTTTGAAAAGTCTACAGTTAATTCATGACTCAATTCTCATTGTGAAAGATTTAAGTTTTATTTAAGTAAACAACTTAAAGCCCAAATGTGCCTTTTCTGCTCTGCTCCCCAGCTCCATGCTTCTCCCCAGAAGCAGTAAACATCAATTAATTGGTAGATGTGCTCTTCATGTGCATTTACATATATATGTACATTTACAAGTTTCATTTGTAACAAATTGGATCTTAATATACAGATGGTTCTGAGCTTTGCATTTTTCACTTTACAGTAAGTATATCTTGGTAAACCTTCCATTTTGGTATATATGAATCTACCTACTTTTTCCCTAATAGCTAAAGGAGTATTCTATGGAGTTCCCCTGCCAAGTTTTATTTAACTCCTCACAGTTGGTGGATATTTAGATTATTTGCCTTTTTTTCTTTGCCCTGACAAATAAGACTGCAGTAACAATTTTGTGTATATGTCTTTGGGCACACGTGCCAGTTTTTCTGAATGGGTTTGAAAAACTGATGAGAACAGAACTCGTTGCCAATTGGCAAATGTACTCCAACCTGCATCTTGAGTTTCTCAGCCCAAGCTGCCATGTCAGAATAATTCAGGATTGCCTGAGAGCCTTCCATGTTTGGACACTGCTGGCTGACATTTTGAAAGCTGGAGTTGAGCCTCATAGATAAAAACCTTAGAGTTACAATATTTAATGCCTTAAAATGGTATGAACTTCACTGAGCAGAAAGTGGAAAAGAGAGGAATAAAGGGAGTTTCCCTGATAAATGGATTAACACCTCCATATTGAACAGAACATTAGTCTGTCAGGAAAGAAGATAGGCCATTGTTTTTGAAAGTAATTTTTTCATGTTTTTCTTCTCAGCTAAGCCAACTCCATAAATAGTCAAAACTAAAAACCTAATGAGTATGCTCTGCTGACATGAATATTGTTGGAGATTTTAAAGTATAACTAACAGGGTGTGGTGGGCAGAATTTCAAAGATGTCTCCCCAAGACTCCCATTCCTGGTTAGTCAAACACTAATCCAGGCATGGGGTGAAGGCACTTTGCAGATGGAATTCAAGTTACTAACCAGCTGATCTCGAAATAGTCCTGGATTATGCAGGTAGACCCAATGTAATGAAATGGGTCTGTAATAGTAGAAGAGGAAAGCAGAAGAGTCAGAGGCATGTGGAGGAAAAGGAAAGAAGGATGAGAGATGAGGCAGAAGGGGAGGTCAGAGGGATACTAAGTGTAAGAAGAGGCTCTTGAACCTGGAGGGAGGGTCCATGAGCCAGAGAATGAAAGAGAGCTGTAGAAGCTGAGAATGACTTCTTGACACCAGTCCACCAGCAAAGTCCTACAGCTACATGGAACTGAATATTGCCAATGAATTCAATGAACTTTGAAGTGGATTCATCTCTAGAGGTCCAGAAAGGACTACCACCCTGCCAATACATTGATTTTGGTCTTGGAAGACCCAAAGCAGAGAGATCATAAATGGATTTTCATAAGTTGCTAAATATGTGACAACAATAGAAAACTAATCAGAGGTTAATCCAACATCTATGTGTTGAATAGCAGAAATGTACCCATAGGGCAGGCTGGTCCATTTCTTACTTCCTAGCATCTGAAGTAGGATAGGGACCAATATTATAATGTGAAAAAGAGCTCACATTTTCTAAATGCTACCATGTGCTCTGCTAGCTGCTTTATGTGCTTTCCCTACCTAATTTTTCACAATAACCCCACTTTACTGTCCATAAGCATTAGTGCTTTTATGATAATCAACATTTTATAGATGAGAGACTAAGCCTCGGAGAGGTTAGGTCCATGGGCAGGGGTCATAGGGCCTATAAATGGCAGGCTGGGACTCAAACCTGCATCTATGGGACATCACACCCAAGTCTATGCATGTCAACACTGTTTCACAGTGCACCACTGTGACTACCTATCCAATAAAATATGAAGATAAATCACTGATATTTAAACTCCTGCTAAACATTCACGTCCTAGAATGCCTTTTGCCACATAAAGCCCCTTGACCTTGTTTCAGTGCCATTGGAATCCTATTCCAGCAGATGCTGAGCAAGGAGGGGAAAAAAATCAAAGTTGGATGGTCAAGGAAACAAGACACTCCCCTCCCCCACCCCAGGCTCTTCAAGCAAAAGCACAGCACACACTCTTATATTTCTCTTCAAATCCTTGGAGGTTCCACTTGCTCTAGATTGTGTCAAAGATTGAACTCTCTTTCCTGCACCAGGCACTCAATTCCAGAGGTGTAAGCTGTGATGGAGACATTTTTATACCTTGAACATACACAGAAGGAGTATCAAGTGGAACCAGTGTGGTACATAACTGACAATTTATCTGGGAAGAGCAATGTGCTAATTTGATCTCAGTTGTCTGTACAGAAAGTGTGAGCTCAAACTCAACCAGTGGAAAGTCTGAGAATGCAACAAATTCCTTCTTGTATTTATTCATTCACATATTTAAACATTAAACAAATATGAACTGAGCTTCTCATGGGCCAGAGTTTGCATTTAGATGCTGAGGATACAGTGATGAATAAGATGAGTTCCATGTTCATGAATCTCCCAGGCTAGAGAAAGGAGAATGGATCTGCAGGGAATTGCAGGCTAAATGCTGAGATGAAGAAGGTACTGGATGCCATGAAAACATGTGGAAGAAATGTCAAACCCAGATTCAGAAATCAGAGATAGTGGCCCTCAACGTGGCCTAAAGGAAAAGTAGGAGTTAGCCAGATACATACTAGTAGGGGAGACTAATCCAGATGGAGGGAATTTCATAATATAGGTCTGATCTGGAAACATACAATTGTCCATAAATTTATCTGGAGTGTAGAAGGCAAAGTGACAGAATAACAAAAGATTAGGCTGAAGGTATCAGTAGAAACTGAGGTCAGAAAGGATTTCTACTATTTTAAGGAGATCGAACTTTATTTTAAGTGAACTTGGAAAGCAATGAAAAAAAGTGAGCAGGAATATAATCAGATGTGGGTACTGTAAAAGGATCTCTCTAGTGGAAGAGTAAAAAATGGATGGAGGGAGACCCCTGGGAGGCTGGAGAATGTGGTGTATATAAAGGAAGGGTGGCATTAGGGGTGGAGAAAGGCAGCTGGATTCCACGGATATCTGGGAAAGTCAAAGGGATTCGGTGGTGGGATGCAGGGCAAAAAGGGAATCTAGGATGACAGCCAGGCCTGCCTTGACTAAATCATCATCCAAATATCATTATGGCTGACAGGCCCAAGCTGTGGTCTGCAGAGGTGAGATGGGATTAAAATGTGTAATTTGTACAAGGCCTGAGAAGTAAGGGATCAGCCAGGAAGCACATCTTCCTCCTGCTGCATGGGGCCGCCAAGAGTGCCTTTGTAGATTGGTGTCTTGGGGCTCTCAGAGCAGATGACTCCACTGGATTGTTTGGAATATGCTGACAGAAGAATAAAAGCTTTCAAGAAAACAAAGTCCCAACCCCTTAACAAAACAGGAAATGATACAGTTTCAAATGCTCTCTTTCTTTCCTGTGCCCTTGTTTTCTGCAGAGAAGAATGCCTTTCCTGTTGAAGGTGGTGAGTGCAGGTTGTTCTGTAGGTCTGGGGAAGGGTCAGTGCAGTTATAATCTGCATATGTCATGTACCCTAAGGCTCTGTGATGTCTTAAAATGCGTCTTGACTCTTGGCCTTGGCATATCATGTCAGCTGCCAGTGAGCTGGGACTGGGTTCTGGGAAGAGCAGGTGAGCCTGGGGCTTAGTAGCATTTGGTTGGTTAAACACCTGCAACTGCTATGGCCCCATGGCTAAGCTATGACAGACTGACAGGTCAGGATAACTCAGATCCACTTACACAATAATGGTTCTTCAGTCCTCTTCTTATTACTATAGCCTTGCAGCAAGTCAGGGAGATTTTTCATGAGCAAGTATGTGAAATGCATTCAGTGCCTAGCATTATGTGCTTTGTTCTGCACATAATCTCTCTCCCTGTCTTCTGATGTCAGCAGCCAGATTTTCTTTGGTGAATTCCTTTTAGTTTTTGCAGTTCTGGGTCAGTTTACCTGTTTGCCCAGACTATGTCAGATACGGCCACATGACTCAAGCCAGCCAGTCATAATTCCCTACTCCACCCTCAGTCTTGATCACTCAGAGGGAATTGTCCTTTGGGCCAGAGTGATTGACTCAAGAATGGACACATGACTCCACTAGACCAATGAGTCTCAGTTCTGAAAAATGTGTGAGGACAATTTGGAAAAAGAAATGCTTATTCAATGGAATTGTAATGTAGTGTGGTGATGTTTTAGGTGCTGTGAGCTACAGCATGAGGAAAGACTTGCCTGAGAAGGAAGTGAAAAAGAAGAGGAAAGCAGAATTGCATGAGAAGAGAGAGAGGCAGGCAGAGACAGATCCCTGGGATCATTGTTTGATCCCCTAAATCCATCTGTGCCTAAAGCCAGTCCTGAATAATTTAGCTACGAGAACTAATAAATGTCTTTCTCAGTAAGCCAGTTTGAGTCCTGATGAACAGAAATTGTGTCCATTATTGAGTCCTGATTCAAGTCAATTTAGCAATTATTTGAGGTCTATGGTGGGAACTATACCTCAGAGAGCTACAGCAAATGCGCAAGGTGTGATATAGTCACAGCTGCAATTGTTATAATTATTGTTCCATTTATTGGACATTTCCCATTATTAGACACTCCTCAGCACTTTACACATGTTATTTATTTGATATTATGAGCAGACATTTGAATTACTTGCATTTTACAGAGGAGGAAACCTATGCCCAGAAAGGTTAAGAAATATATCCAATATAATAATAAGAATAATAGCTAGTCACTGAAGAGGCAAGTTAGGAATTTGGTGTACTATGGCTCCAAAGCCTGTGTTCTTACTCCCCTGCTTTCTTGCCTTCTTCTAACTTGGTGCTTACACTCCAGTCACAGAGACATAAAGGAACCCCACTGGGTGCTGCAGAGCAGATAAAGTTATTCCCTTCTATCCCCAGAGACTTGGAAATAGGAGATATAGATTGCACATTCATGAAAGCAACATGGAGTAGATCAGAGCAGAGTTTATCAAGTTTCTCTAAAGATGCAGAATGGCTCCCAGCCAACCAATCTAGATATAGCTGCCTGAATGTATTGGCAGCTGAGAAGTAATGGGTGTGTCAGAAGAGATATCAGCCAACCATGGAAGCCCAGAATAAGGGAGTTGAAGAGAAGGTCCTTGGGGATGCCTGTTCTAGCACTATCAGCATGGGAGTCATATCCATACGACTTTCTGGTGGTCAGCCTATCCCTAAGGAAAGATAAGAGAGGAGGTGGTGGCCATGGAACCCAACAGTCTCTCTTCCCATGAAAGCCTCCATCTCTACTGTAGATCAGCACACTGGGCCTCGTAGCCTGATGCCTTAAATGAGTGCTTAAGTCAACACCTTCAGTTCTCTGGACTCCAGGCTCCTCTTTGCCATGACCCTTAGCATTCTCTCTTTAAACTGTTTTTTAAACCACTGCTCTGTAGGGAGAAGACAGTTTGTCACACAGAGACATTCTGCGCTGATGGCCTAATATCACTGTAAATGAGCAAACTGGCATTCAGAGCCTAATTTGGCTTCCTTTGTAAGTGTGCCTACAAGAGACTGAGTTGGTCAAAAGCTATCAAGCCTTTGGGTCCATACATCTATTAGAATTGTCCATGTAAAATAATCACAAAGTGCCTGGAGCTGGCAACTTTGGAAGCTTCTATTTTGGAAATAGATTTCCACTATCCACTGACAAGGTGGGCTTCAGAACTTCCCAGACTGGAAGTCAGGTCTGGACGATGACAATGGCCATTTAAAACACATTCTCCCATGTGCATACCTATGCCCTTGAAAAGAGGGGCTGAACAGACAGAAAGAAGAGCATGCACTTTGGAGTTAAATTAACTTGAACTTGAGTCCCAGCTTCCATTACTGAGCTGTGTAGACAAGTTTTTCAACTCTCCAAGTCTCAGTTCCCTCATGTAAAACATGAGAATGATAGCAGGATCTACCACAGAGTGACTATGAGGACAAAAATGGAAGGAAAAATGACTGGAAAGGGTTTAGCTGCACCTTTGACATTATTGCACTCATTAGCAGTTAGTGGCTTTCTCATCACTGATGTCATTGCATCCTCTGGCAGAGTACACACCTCTGTTCACATACTTTTCTATATACAATCCAGGCCTGTGTGTCCAGGACAGTGATGCAGGCCCTCAGCAAGGCAGGGAGACTTGGAGAAAAAGAGTACCTGGCCTAATAGATAGGTTGGCCACCTGGCTGGCCGCAGGGTCCAGACTGAAATTGTCAATAAGGGAAATGGGCCCAGGGGGACCGATTGGACTGGAGAGTCAGCCTGGCTAAAGAGGCATCACAAGTAAGCTCCAGATTCATGTGTCATAGGGAATACAGGCCCAGTCTGGCCATATCTGTGTATTTTTTTATGAAAAACCAAGAATCTAAATTTCTTTGTGAAATATCTCACTTTTACATAAGAGCAACTAATTTGAATTAAAGATTCTGCAGGTCAGCCAGCCCACTTAACAGAAACTCTTGGGGCTTTAACTTACTATCTCTACTTTAAAGGCTGAGCAGAATTTGGGGGTTTAGGGGGTTTGAGTTTAGGTTTCCCTAGGAGCAGGTCCCACAACAAGGATATATTACAAGCAGTTAATTTGGGATAGGATCCCAGAAGACATAATAGGGCAGGGATAGGGGAGTGGGGCAGGGATGGGAAAGCAGCCAATAGGGGGTGTTTTCAAGTCATCACTGTGGGTGATTGGTGATTGGATCTTACTCCTGCAGAGACCCACCAATGTTAGACACATGCCTCAGAGTCACCTGCTTGAGGGTTAGGGACTGGGGTATGTACAAATACCCTCCTCTCAGTCATCGGCTGAGGGCACCTCTAGGACCATCAGTACCTTGACACTCCTTACCTGCCACAAGCCTGAGCAGGGTGGGCTGTGGGGCCAGAGCAGCCCTCGGACAAAGGCAGGCTAGTATCAGCCCCTGGAAGTAGATGGAACCCAGAGAGTGCCAGTGTGAGAGGGGCAGAAGGATGCAGTCAGTGCCAGCCACTGCACTAGCAAATATTCAAGAGACCCTTCAAAATGCCCCATCTACTCCAGCGGTTGGGGGTAGATGGTGAAGACCTTCCCATTGGCTTCATTTGTCCCATCAGATGAGGCTTCCAATACATGGCTCTGGTCTCTTGCTTATGCCAAAGCAGGAGTTGAGGCTGGAAAGAGATGTGAGCTCCTGACGGGAATGCCTGCTCACCGCGCTTGCCTCTTGAGGATCTGCCTGTCAATTACAGAAAGATCTACGAGATTCCGTTCTCCTCCATTATCTTCCACAGGGGTCTCCAGTGGCAACTCTGCAACCGTTTTCTGCAGAGTGGTTCAAATTGTTTTATATCTCCTTAGCTGCCAAGTACAATGTCATAAGCAATAAATAAATAAATTGTTGGCCTATATGGAAAGCATATTTTGTCCAGATGCGTCCTTGAAACTTCAGCCCTGAAACATGAAAGTCAGATTGAAAACCACATTCTCAAAGCTCAGGGTGGGGTAGGGGGAAGGCTCACACAGAGAAGCTGTTTGATTGGCAGGTGCTGCCACCCAGCACCCAATGTGTGTCCTGCAGCTAGGCCAGGCAGTGTGCCTTCTGAGAAGCCAGGCGAGCGAATTTTCATACCAGTGTGGCTGGCTCAGCCAGGCAGCTGGAGGCAAAGTCAGAATCGAGCTTGGAGTGTTGCTCAGCCGAGGAGCTGAGACCTGTGTGTTCCTCTTGGTATCCTCTTGACCAGCTGGGTTGTCACAACCCTCCTCATCTAGAAGGCTAAGTCCAGCACCATTGTTTGGGCCTCATAGTTTCCAGCTACTTGGTCCTTGGTGCAGGCAGAGGGTGAGGCCATGGGGATATGTAGCCAGAATGAGAAGAGAGACCTGGATGACTGAAAACGATACAGAATGATGCTCCATGCCTTTCAGCTGGTTGAGCCAGCCCAAAGACCCTGAATCAGAGTAGGCATTCTAAGACAGAGCTGGAGCGAGGAGGCAGGTGATCCAGGAAAGCAGCTATGGCCTCAATGGCAGGAATCACCGCAAAGAGCTTACCAATGGCAATGGGCTGCCAGCGTGAGCTGGCTGGGAGTGCTGTTAAATGTCATATGTATTACTTTTTAAAGTATAAATACATGCTAATAAAAAGATAGACTAGAGATGCATGAGGTGAAAAAATGAAAGTTTCCTCTTCAACACCCACAAGTTCCACCCCTTTGTCCTTCCATAGATTCTTCTAGACATAGGCATGCACCCACTAACACATACATATTTTACAAGAAATGAGCTTGTACTGTATAAATTATCCCCTTCACACTTCTGAACTTTGGACATCTTTCCACATCAGTATAATCTTTGTCATTACTTTGTGGTGCTCTTTTAATAGATTACAATAATGTGTTACACCTTTCAAGGTGATTTAGAGTGCTTCCCAAATTGCCAGCCCATGATAAACAAACAAAAATGTTACTAGCTGATTGCTGTTATCATTTCTGGCAGGAGTAATCTTTTATTATCTTATCTCTTTAATTCAATAGAATTAAAGTGAAGACTGGAGGAAGTCATAAAAATGGTTATAGAAACTGATTTTGAATATATATATATATGAAACATCTTAGTGTGGGTGTGTAAAGTGTAATAAAATTCAAGAGAGATAATTAGCTGTCTAAGTAAAACCAGATACTACTTCTATACCTGAATTAACTTTTCCTAAATGAATTACTTCACCCATTAGCCAGGATTTAATTTTAGGCTTGTGTGCACTTCTTGACTGGCATTGCTGCTCAGTAGCTAAGTGTAAGGCTCCTGGAAGACACTATAGGTGATTAAGAATATAGGTTGTGGGCTCCGATACCAACTTTGATGCTTACAGTCTTAGTCTGTGTGCTTAACTCTCTCTGTGGCTTGGTTTCCTTATTTCTCACAGCAAATGATGACATATACTTGCTAGTGTCACTGAGAGGACTAAAGGAGAGAAGGCCTAAGAATCCTTTGCTTTTGGCACTTGACCAGCAAACAGGGGTTGTTAGTAGTAGGAACAGGAGTGTGATCACCAGCAGACAGCTGACATCTGTCACGTATGTATGCCTTATGAGATACATGAGATACACACACTATAAATATCACCCTTTACATGTGCTCATTGTCTTCTCCCAGCCAGGTAGTTGAGAAAGAATTGTGGAAAATAAAATGAGTGTAAAATTATTTTTAAAGTCAATAGTCAACTAAAAATATTCCAAAATGCCTCAGAGGTTGTCGCAAACCATCATCTATTCTAGACCAGAAACAGAACCCGATTTCCAGTTGTAGATGATAAATAAACACAGTATACTGCCCTTTACAATGAGTGGCTATTTTTTTAACCCATGCAGATGTGTCCTATTTACATTGAAGCTGTCATACAAATTAGCAAAGCCCCACAGAATCTGAAAGAAGGCAGACTTCAAGCCCTGAAATGTTCACAGGAATGGAAAATGGCTTATCCCACTACTCATAGCTGTGGCATTACAGTCCTGGTAGGTATTGATTGGGAAAAACTGAAGAGCTTTTCCAGGCCAGCAGAAATGTTTGCCAACCAAGCAAGCTTTGAAGCTAATCTGCAAGGCTGAGTAAAATGAAATGCAATAGGGTTGGGAGCTGCTGTAATTTTGACTTTTTTGCAATCTGTGAAAAGTCTTAAATGTTTAACAGATATGAAAATCACTTCACCTGGTACATGACAGATTGAATCTGAATTAAAACACCAATTACAGTGAAAAGGATGATCTCTTGTTACTCTTAGGATAAAATTTCCCTTGCCAAATACTTGTTGGGCTACACTTATCAGACATGCCCCTTCTCAAACCTTAGGTACGTATTGGCTTTCAGAGGGAGAATATGGAGGATGGAGCCACAAAGTCAAAACAAGTAAGAGCTAGGAGGATATTTAGATTCCATGTTTTTAGACCCACTCCAGATGCTGAAGAGATAAGAAAGGTTCAAGGAGGTGAAAGTGCCAACTCAAGATCCCTCTGTAAGGCCCAGGACTAGAGCCCAGGATTCAAGGCTTCCGCTAAATGCTACTTTCAGATCTTTCTTGTGGGGGGCACACATGGACACAAAACTATAGACAGTTTAAATGTAACCTTTAAAAAAACTCTCATGGCTGTTCTTTTTTGGAGAGGCAGAAAATACCTGATTGTACAACTACAGAGTCATTTTGTCTTAGAAGAGCAATTTGTTAATTCTCTAAGCACTGGACTTGCAGAGGGCCAGCCTCCAGGGAGGCCTAGGACTTAGAGATGGTACACACTGGTCCCTGTTCTCAAAGCAATGAGGGGCAGAGCCATACTTGATGTCCCCTGAGAGGCTTTGGCAATGTAATGAGGGGACTTTTCAGTTCTGCCTAGGTAATTCAGAGAGTTTTATTTGACCTGGGTCTTGAAGGGATGAGTAAGCTTTTTCTTGGCAAAGCAGTCCATCATTCATTCATTCATTCATTCATCCATCCATTCTTTTAATTGAAATTCACTTTTTGCCCATCTTTGTGGCAGGTAAATGAGCAGTAAAAATAGAGCAGTAAACATACTCTGCCCTCAGGGATTTTACAGCCCCTTGGAAGGGATAAGAAATGAAACAGGTAAATAAATGGATAAATAAGATGATTTTAGAAGCAAAGGTGGCGATGTGATAGGAAAGCCTAAGGGTGAGGATGCTGCCTCAGATAAAAGGCTGGTGTGACCCCCGGCCTGAGAAGGGGTCAGCACAAAAAAGACCCCAGGTGGTGGAGGAAGGTGTTGGGAGAAGCTGGAGAGGTGGACATGAGTCTGTTTGCACAGGGCCATTGAATGTCCTTGTAGGAGAACGAGGGAGTCTTGGGAGGGTGTTGAGCAGGAGAGTGCTATGCTGTTTGAGTTGGGAGGCAGAGAAGCATAAAAACAGCCATGGTAGGCATTGTAGTGGTGGAGTGACTACCAGAATGCCAGGCAGTCAGCCTGAATTCCACCAGGCCTTTCGTTAGGAACATAAATACGTGGACCTAAAAGAAAACATAATCCTTTTGTTTCACAATGAGGACACTGAGGCTCGAAATGTCGACAGATGTGGCCAGCTTGGGCAATGGGAGGGCTGGGCCTGGACACAGGACCTGGGATGCCCAATCCTGTGCTTTTCTCTTGCCTGTGTGTTCTGCCTCCTTACCCGCAAGCATGTCTTCCAAAGACTTGGATTTAAAATCTGTTCCCCATCAGACCTTTCAGAGAGGGCTTTTGTGATTTGTTTTTAGTAGTGTGTTAAAAGGCAGTCACCTTGAGTGACTTCTGCTTGACAGAAGTGTCAGTATTGTCACCACCTACTCCAAGGAGCAGCAGCACATGCCAGCAGTGCCCTGGCTCCAGGAGAAAATAAGGAGGAAGGCAAAGAGCTGTTTGTCAGAGCTAGAATTCAGTTTCTGGGGTGCCTAGATGGACTGTTTGACCTTGAGAAAGTTCCTTCTTTCCTCGGGACCTGCACTCTTTTAGGTATGAGATGAGAGGATTGGGGCATAGGCCTTATTAAAAAGTTACTTTAAATAATTTTGAACCAAACTAAGTTGAACAGGCTGTTTGTTGCAGGACTTCTCAGAGCCTTTACTGTGCTAATAAGCACCACCAAGGGAGAAATACAGTCTGACACATGCCACAGGTATATTTATGTGCATGGCCTTGGAATGCTTCTGAGGGGACACTTCATAGAACTGTGCTCCTCAGGACACTTGTCTTGCAGATAAGCCTGAGGTTCTGAGACACTGACATCAAAGGGAGCCTCTATTCCTGTCTTTGTTCCTTTTTATTAATCGAGGGCATAGAGTGACATTGTTCAGTGTTTCTGTCATGTGTGTCCCCTCCCCTGCCCAACCTTCATCCCCTCTCTGTTGTCCCATTCAGTGACCCACAAAAGCCATCTTCCAAAGGAGCATGAGGACAGAAACAGCTTCTCTCCCACTAGGAGCCTTCTGTGTACTCCAGCCTCTTCCCTGCGCCAGGACCACAGCAGCCTCATTCTCCCTAGGAACTTTCCCTAGAGGCTTTTTAAGGTGACTTAGTAGGCAAGAGCCAGTGTGATGCATCTCTAATGCCCACCATGGGACTGTCTTCATCATTCTAATATCTGCTATTCGTTGAGCACTTACTATGAGCCAGGCAATGTATAAAGAGATTTGTCTACACTAACTCACAGTCCCCTCAGCAGCCCTGTGAGGTGTGGACCCCATATTATTCCTACTATACAGGTGGGGACACTGAAGCTTGGTCAGACTTAGTAACTTCCCAAAAGTCTCACAGCTGGTTTGTGGGAGGCTGGAAGTCCCACTCAAGTCCATCCCCCAAGTCTGTGCATTTGATCATTATACTGCATTGCTCTATTGATGTTTGAATGAATGGAAGGTGAATGAATGAGTGAGTGAATGAATGAATGAGTGAATTAATGAACAAATGAACATGTGAGGGACGGGTAGCCCCCATCTCACTCCCAGCTTCTAGAAGCCTACCTGTCCTTGGGAAAAAGCAGCCATGCCCATTTTGAGCCACCACCTTCTTAGGGTCTCATTCTCTCTCACTGTCCCATCC
The DNA here is from genome assembly GCF_004126475.2 of Phyllostomus discolor. Lineage (NCBI taxonomy): Eukaryota > Metazoa > Chordata > Mammalia > Chiroptera > Phyllostomidae > Phyllostomus > Phyllostomus discolor. The sequence goes on along the minus strand of NC_040909.2, from coordinate 49,117,412 downwards.
CCTGCCTCAGGGTACATGGGGACACTATGTAATTGTGGGGCAAGGCAGCTACCTGCCAGCAGGAGCCCATATCCACTCCCCACACACCACAGGGAGACATAGTCTCAGCTGGATCAGTCAGCTGGGCTTTCAGCCTGTTCAGTTTTATGCTGCCACTGCTGAGTCTCTCACCAAGCGGAGGGCAGCTGTTCTGGGATTGAAACATGAAGAAAGATGGGCTGAGATCAGATAAGCATCCCTTCCCAAGCAGACGTACCTCCCAATTTGCAGGCCTTTGTTATATTACTAGCAGTAAAGGAATGTTGAAATGGAGCTCTAGCCTTGATCTGAATTATAATCTCTGAAGCTATATTTAAGTCTACCTAAAGATATTTCAATTTGCTATCTTTCATTTTTCCCCCTCTCCTTGGCTCAGAGCACACTTGTATCCCTGCAGAACACACAAAGCCAGGACGTATTTCTTAATGTTTTACATTACAGTTGTAAGTCCTTCTTATCCTTTGATAATCATATTTTAACTTTTAGTCAATGTACTTGTGGGTGTGCCTGTGTCTGTGTTGTATGTAAGTTCACATTTATGTGAACAGCATTAGCTCCTTTTATCTTTTTTTTCCCTCCCAAAGCCATACTTGTAAGACTATATTCAGCAGCGGATTAATCCCCAAATAACTTAGTTCAGCTTTCACAGCTGCTGCCAAACAGCCTCCCTCCCAGGCGGGTGTAGACTATGTGGTGCTTTTAATTAACAAGTCTTTGGGGGCAGGGGCTGTAGCATGGGGGATCAAAACTGGGCAGGGAGGTCACCAAATGCTGGTGGGAACTGCCAACAGAAGAACCCATGGAGGACTTTTGTTGGGGGAGGAAAAGTTAGGGCAGGGGAGGGGCTTCCTTTAGCAATTGACCAGTGCTGAGCTGAGGAAGCAGATGAGCTGGGGTGGCCTCTTTGTGTGCGTTTGGGTGGGTGTCTGCATGTGTTGGTATGTGTGAACCTGTGGGTATATGAGCATGTCTTGGATGGGAGGGAACTTATCTTTCAAGACTACAAGTTTTAATGTTAGATTTTGTTTGAACTATCATTTGTCCTTTATTACCTCTGTTACCTTAGGCAAATTGCTTATAATTGGCCTCACAGTGCTCTGAAAACAGGGATTCACTCATTATTCAACCGATATTGGTTGGGTGCCTATGCTCTTCTAGGCACTGTTGTAGGAACCTGGGATGCAGCAATAATCAAAAAGACAAAAATACCAGCCTTATGAAACTTCTGTTCTACTGGGGAAACAAAATGTACAGGGAGGGTTATTATAAAGATTAAAATAGATTGTGCATATAAAATCCTTAGCACATTGCCTGGCACATTGATTTCGGCTAAAAAGAGCAAATACTAATATTATTCTTTAGGTTATATTTATGAAATAACACTCCCCCTCAAAAAGAAAAAGAAAAAGATAAGTCATGAGTCTAAAGTCCACTGTTTTATTTTAAAAACTGATTTTCTTTGAGAAGTAACACAAGAGTGCTTTGGGAAGAGATGGTCTGTGTATGTTTTGCTAGATCAGTCAAAACAGTCCATCTTTGCAGCAGACATCTTGAAGGATAAAGATGCTTCTTGAATGGACTTTAGCAAAGGAAGATCAGCTCTCAGGTGACAGCTCAGACATGACAAACTGGAATAACGCAGAAAGGAATGCGCAAAGGGGCTGGATTAAGAATCGCAGGGCAATTACTTTCTGCAAACTGATACACAAGAAAGAGACATGGGCACACCTTGTTATCCAGAAACACAATAAGCAAAAATTCACTGTTACAGAATTGCAGAATAGCCCATCCCCTATGTAAAACAAGCTGTTATTAAAATTAAGGCAGAGGGTGTTTGTGAAAGTGGTTTGGAATGCAGGCCTCATTTTTCACTAGACCAGAGTTCATGCACTGATCCTCAAATATACTTAACATACACTGGACTGAAATGTACTCTTTCCCCTCACTAGCCTCTGCGTGCAACTATGGGAGAAGGCATGGAGGTAGCCAGCTTGTCCTGTACTGACCCAGTATTAGTCTGCTAATTTTATAGCAGTTCCCCTTATCTGAAAATTCACTATCAAAGACAAGTTGTTCAAAGATTGCAGGAAAGCGGAAGTTGTTATAACATTAAAACATTCATAAATTACTTGAGCACCTACCAAATTAGTCTCAATTAAACATCCTCCCAATTTAATGCTGGGCTGCCCATTATGTTGAGAGTCAACTCTTTGGAAATTTGTTTTTTCTGAATTACCCAATATCCAGAAATACAGTGAAAATATATTATACATTACTTATAAAATGAGGTAGCAAATTATTTAAAAGATAAAATTTTTTATCAAGTTGATGTTGGAAATCAAATTTGTGTCACATGCAAATTCATTAGCTAATGAAGATAACTTATTATCCCTTAAAAAACGACGGGACTTCCAAGTGAATGATTGGATGTTAGAAGCTTTTGACAAATTCTAGGGAAAATGGGACAAGTCTCCAATATTTTTGTAAACATCATGCTCTTAATGGTTGTGCTGATGAAAGTGAAGGATGTCATATCATGCACTCATACAACCTAGTTAAGAAAAAATCGGACCAAGTAAATAAATACCTATTTTATAAAAACTAGTAAGCTGTTGAAATTGTAACATACATTTTATTAAAAATAAGATATATATATATGCATTTATAAAAATGTTAGTCTCTTTTTAAAACATTAAGTCCCATATCTCTCCCTACTATTTGCCATGATGTTTTTGGTCCTGTTAAAGGGGTGCACTTTCCAGGTTCCAGTTTTCCTCCAATAAAGAGAAACTGGTGTATTTGCATTGGGAATGATCTTACTCTAGATGACCACTGTCTATGCACTCTGGGAGAATGAGGAGAAGAGGGCAACATGGGAACAAAGTATCCATCAGTCTAACGATTTCCCTGTCTACACTGTTGACATGTAATCTTTTCAAGGCCATGGTCCCTATGGATGGTGAACATGATAACTGGAGGGTCTCTCTCTAGAAAATGAACATGCACAAAATAAATTTCAAGGCATTCATCTACTCTCTTGATGTTTATCCATAGACCATAGATACCAGATCATAGATATAAATAACCCCGACTCCCAAACATATTGTATTTATTTAACACACACATATACACACACACACCCCTACTAAGTGCCAGAGCATTTTTATATCTTGTTTTCTTCTTTTGTTGCTGATAGTGATCCTATGGGGTATGTGATATTGTCCTAACTTTAACATATGGAAAAACTAAACACTGAGAAAAGTTAAGAAACTCACTCAAGCTATAGTAAGGGCCTACTTTTGCATTTCAAACACAGGGGTTTTCCAAGGCCTAACCCCTTACTTTTTCTATAACATTAGGTCAACTCTGTATGTTCACATAGTGTACACTAACTTTTTTTCTTATTTAGTAACTTTTACAAAATCTTCCCTCATTATACAAGAAATGTACATTTGTTGTAAAACAATTACACACTTTAACTTCTAGATTTTTAAGTGTTCCCCATTCTTTTTTTTCATTTTAGGTTAAAGAAAGAGGAGGCATTATTATTCTTCACATTTTATAGATGGTAAAATGGAGGTACTGGGACTTCAATGAGTTGCCAAGATCAACCAACTTGCTGGCAGCTCACTGATGCTGTAATTCAGGTTGCCTGGCCTGGGCCTTGAGCCTATGTGTGGGGTCATGCTGCCCTCTCACACCCCACCCTGCTTTTGGCATCTCTTGACCCCCTTCATCCTGTCCACAAAGGCCCCTTTATCATTATATGTCCATGGTCGCTTTTTAGCTTACCTTAGCATCACAGAGTCTGGAGGTCATTAGTGAGTTTGGCTCTTGTTATTATTTCCAAATATCTTGAAACTCAGAGACCTAATACTTATAGTGAAAACTGCTTTGCATTAATAATTCAAAGTCTAATTTTATTTAAAATTTAACACTCATTTTTCTGTAAATATTTTATTTTCAGTATTAAATGCTGACTAAAATCTGATTTCACTACAAAAGGGAGCCACAAATTTCCATAAAGATATGCCTGTCCAGCAATATGTTGATAATTATGAGAAAATCATCATAGCAATAAAGTTGACCCTGGGCCAAATACCCTATGTAGTATCTTACGTGCATTAACTTGTGTAATCTTTGCAACAACCATAAGAGGTAGGAATTATTGTTATCCTCATTTTACAGAGGAAGATACTGAAGCACAGAGAGGTTGAGTTGCTTGCCCAAGATTGTAGCACTAATAAGAAATATGTGTGCAAGTTCCTCCAAAGTTAGTAAAATTCAGTGTGGTGATACAGTTGCAAGTATCTTGAAAACAGACCCACACCCCAGAGGAGGCTCTAGAGACCCTCCTTTATCTAACATTGTATTTACCAGAATGTTGTGTCTACATGATGATTGATGCTCATAATGGTTACCTCAAGGCAGAATATAATTTTGAAAAATCAGCTGGATCATCAAGGAAATATCAATATCAAAAAGTATTCAAAGATGTGTTAGACCAGCTTTCTATTAAATGTACTTTTAAAGTTGCATTCTAATTCTGATTGCTAATTCCATTATTTATCTTTATAAAAATCTGATAATACTCCTGTGAACAAAATACCTGGATCCTATTGAAAAATAATTTGTTGTGTATATATATATAATTTTTATCTCTGTCTTGACCTAAAAAATCTAGGGAAGAATTAAAAATTTAACTTTACAGGAAGATAAATCTTTTAAAAAATGTTGACTTTGGGAAAATTCAAAAGGCTTTAAGACTTAGCCTATAACTAAAAGATACCCATAGATGGGAGGGAAAGTAAAAAAAATATTCATTAGTCACACCTGCCTGTACCTGTGACAAAAACAACCTCTTTCTTAATTTGTGCCCACACTGACCAACTGTAATAGTGTCAGCAGGACGAGTGTACTGCTGAGCCCACCCATGAGCACAAGTGGACAAAACTTGTGGAAAAATCTCTCTAAAATTTTTAACAGTAAATTTCTATGCCATATTTTATCATGAAAATATAAACCTAGGTAAATCAAGTAGTAATAAGATTTCATAATTATTTACTTTTTAAGCAAATAGAGACATACATATACCTGTGTGTATGTGACTTTCTGTGTAAAACTATCTTTTTTTTTCCAGTCATAAAAAATATTGACCCTCATCTACTTCTGAACTGCTGAGTCTGAGAGTAAAACACCTCTACATTAATACATGATTTGAACATAATGAGCAAACTTCACCCTCCTTTCTTCACCCCTCCTAACCAAATATCGGACATACTTTGGAATGCTGTAGTTATGGTACAGTATAATTATGTAGAGAGCACATATCAGAGTAGAAAGCAAAATCAATTAAACTTTTGTTCTGCGGAAGGGATGACATACAGAGATGGAATTTAACAGGGTCTTCTCAGGAGAGAGAAGGTACTCACCCATGGAAAATAATGGAATATGGCTTTTCAGGTTCTGTGTGTTTTCCTCTTTTCCTGGACTATAAGAAGGAATTTCTAATCATCCACAAACCCCAGCTCTACCTATTCTTCATTATTTATTCATTCAACAGAGACTGAGTGCCTACTGTGGACCAGGAGGGCGTCAGTGCAGCAGGAATTGCCCGCTCACCAGCGCTGCCTCTCCTTCCTGCAGACAGGGGAAGACTGCATTTCTCCAATGTGCAACTCAGTTCCAGCCAATGGAACATGAGTGGAAGTGATGGGCAACACTTCTATTCTTCCCATAAAATAGCCTTTATAATCTTTTTATGCTCTCAGAAGATATATGAGACTACTTTACTCAAACTGAGAAATTTAATGAGATAGCAAGATGGGTGGAGAAGATGGCTAGAAAGGGAATATGGTGCTTAAAAGGGCAGTTGAACGGTAGTTGAAGGTAGAAATGTCAGCTCTTCTTTCAATACCTTTCTCCTGACATGGTAAGTAGTATAAGGGAAAAGGGGGCAGGATTGAGAGGTCAGGTTTCTGTGCTGCCAAGGACAGTAATCTAACCATGCTATCTGAATCCACAAGGAATATGAAGTAGGCGGGACCCTCGCATCAACCCAAACTAGTTTTTAAATGGAAGAAGAATATATTGGCTCTTATATCTAAAAAAGTCAAGGTGTAATGGCACCAGGTATGGCTGGATCCAAGGGAGTAAAGAAAAATATTAAAACCTTGTCTCTCACCATCTCAGCTTTGCCTTACCCTAAAGATATTTATTCTTTAGCAGAATTCTACCAAAAGCTTCACCAGAAGATAGAAAAACAGCCACTGACATCCACACATCTTTATATAATAATATAGATACCCCAGAAGCATGGAAACCTGCTCCGTAGTAGTTCCAGCAAATGTCCTGCAGTGAAACTCATTACACCAGCCTTTGCCACATTCCCACCCATGAATCAAACATTGTGTACCTAAGAAGTAGGATATTTTGATAATTTGGACATGTCCTCCAGGGTCTGACAATGGGTGAAGTATGATTCTCTAAGGGAAAAAAAGTCAAGATATTGCTACAAAAATAAACTGTACTGAAGGATGAGCAAAGAAAAAAGAGCATCTCCTGCTGGGAATTTGTTAAAATTCTTCACCAAGTTGAAGGCTGGATGTGTAGCTGAGCTGCTCAAGACTGGATCTGAAGAGTGGAAAATCAGGGTATTTGTGTTCATTTTTTTGTTTGTTTTTAAAATATTTTATTTATTTATTTATTTATTTCCATTTTCAACATTTTTATTCAACATAATATAAAAGTCCTTGCAACATAAATAATACAAGAAAAAAAGAAAAGGCATCCAAATTGGAAAGAAGAAAGCAAAACTCTCATTATTTGCAGATGATATAATACAATACTGAGAACCATAAAGATTCTACCAAACCATTAGCAGAACTGATAAATGAATTCAGTAATAAAGCAAAATAGAAAATTTATATTCAGAAATCTGTTGCATTTTTTCTTTACAGTTATTTTCTTTTTTAAAATTTTAATTGTTGCAGTACAATTTTCTATTTTTCACTCCCATCCCAACCCACCCACCCAGCCCTCCCCTCCTCCCTCCCATTTCCACCCACCCTATTTATTTATTTTTTGAGGGGAGAAGGAGGGTGAGAGAAAGAAAGGGAGAGAAACATTAATGTGCAAGAGAAACATTGATTGACTGGGGACCTGGCTCACAACCCAGGCATGTGCCCTGACCAGAATTGAACTGGAGGCCTTTCAGTTTGTAGGCCATGGCTCAATCCACTGAGCCACATGAGGCAGAGCAGGATGTTTGTCTTGTATTTCTCATGTATTCTTCTCTCCCCTCTCGTCTAATTTCCTCTACCTTCATTGTATTCTTGCCATGGCCTGCATGTCTCCACCACCTTTTTATGAACTGACTCAGTCTGTTGGAATCCCTCTTTCTCAATCCCTAGAGGAGCAAGCTCATTGGTCAACCTCAGAACTAGGCCACAAGCTATAGGTCACTGACCAGACTTAAAAATGTATTTGCCTAAAGTAGAAGACATCACTTGGTAGAGTCAACTCTAGCAAGTCGAGGCAGATCGAGCTCACTGATCCTGAATCCAATGAACAATTCACTGGGCTTCAGAGCCCTTTCTTCAGGCCTGGGGTACTGTCAAGGGAGATATAATAGGTAAGTTTTTTTTTTACCAGGAACCATTCATCATATTGTCATCATATGCTTCCCTGTCTACAGCAAGATTAGAGGTGGGTCATTTTGTGAAGGCTGCAGCTGCACTGCTAATAGTACTCTAATGTGTAGTGAGTAAAAGTGAAAAAAAAATAAAGTTTTCTTGATTTCCTTTTAGTTTTCAAAACAAAGTAGTAGTGATCAACCAGCCCTATCCACCTTTAAGGACGTAAATTTAAAACCTGGTAATCAGCCAAAATCTTAAAATATCTGAATGCTGTATGTTTATTAATTAATGTATTTACTAGGGGGATGGGCAAGGACTCTGTTCTTATGGTGCCCTTTGGCAGAAAGACAGCAAACTCTGACGTGATTCTTTGGGGAATCTCTCTGAAGTAGTCAGTCATTCATGGCCAACCTTTTAATTGAAGGTAATAATAATTCCAATAATGTTACAAAGAACTACCATGAGCACTGGAAGGACTGCATTCACTGACATCATGTCAAAGCTATGCCCAGTGATGACTGCCCTGCTGAGCCCCTGGGGGAATAACTTGCATAAACCATTGAAAAGTTATGAGCTCCTTGTGTTTGCACCAAGAAAGAAAATGGCATTAACCATTTGGGAAGCCATGTAAAAATGGAGAAAAAGCTACTTGTACTTTTAACAACTTAATTAATACCTGCAAGTGGAGTTAATTCTTACAAAAATTCCATGGAGGAGATTGTGATATGTGTTGACAATGGAAAATTATCCTGGCTTTATAGGTGAGGGCAATTTCCAGACTAGAAACAAACATGGTCAGGGAAAAAAGGGGAAAGGTGACTTTTGTTGTGGAAGGAACAGAGCCCTGGGCCAATGAACTCACTGTCTGGATTGGGACAAAGGCAATTATTGTATTGGGTGGAACTAAATGGAATAAGAGGAATCTGGGTTAAGAGCTTCACTGAACTGTGTTTGATTATTGCTTTTACCATTTGCTAGCTTTCTGACCTTGACCTGGAAGGGTTTACCTTTCAGAACCTTAGTTCTATCATCAATAAATTGGGGAAAATAACTTGTGGAGTTGAAGGGGTTGTTGAGATTAATATATGTAACATTCTTAGCCCTATGCCTGGCCCTGAGATCCCTCCTGTGAAATTCTAATAGAAAGTAACTAGATAGTTACTGCTACCTAATAGTATCATAATTATTCTCTCTTAACTAAAACTACAAATATATAATAAACAATGTGCCAGGGACTACACTGGGGACGCAGATCAGGGTTTTTTAAATTTATAGTGGGGGAAATGGCAAAAAATAACCTACATGTGAACACATCACTAAGTAAAATGCTTGCCAACTGTACTAACTTTGAAAGCCCTGAGTACTCAGGGCTCCTGTGAGTACTCAGTGGATTCAAGCTGGCAGGGTATCTATGAGTAGAGAGTGGCTTTTCATAACTTGGGTTTTTGAGTCAGTCCTGGGTCAGAGCAGCTTGGGCACTAGTTCCTGCTCCCAGCCTGTGTCTTTGGGCAATTCTTTCATGCTTTCTGAGCTTCTCATTCTCTCTGTAGCCAGGGGTCAGTTGGTGGGTGGTGGGGGACTCTCAGCAGTGACTGGAACACCGTAGGTGCTCAGCACATAGAAATTTTACCTTAATAAGGCTCCAGCTAATCCTTTTAGCATCAAGTATCTGTGGCTCATCCTTTCCCTTTCTTTGCCTAGGTGTGGACAAGAAAGTTCCCATCTCTAGCTCTGAAGATTTTGGACAAAAGAGGGTTGTCATTAGTTTAAGTAGGAAAATAAGGGGTATACTGATATTCCAGGAGGGCCTTTCACCTTCAAGGGCTTCATCACAGGCCTGGTCCCAAGGAGGAACTGGGTGAAACAGGTTGTTTTACAGGATGGTGAGTCCCCAGACAGCTGGAAGGACCCCAGCATACCTGCAGGACCATGAGGGGTCCTGTCCATGGTGAAGGAAAGTGTGACAGGATACAGCAAATGGGAAGGACTGACTTTTTATTGCTTCCTAGTTTCCCTATAAGTCATGACCAAGCCCTTATTTTAAGAATTAGTATGGTCTAGCACTTTAGAACATGGGTCTGCAAACTATGGCATGCAGGCCAAATCTGGTCCCCTGCCTGCCTTTGCAAATCAGGTTTCATTGGCACACAGCCACACCCATTTGTTTATTATCTGTGGCTGGTTTCATGCTACATCCCAGACTAGGATAATTGTGACAGAGAACATATGGCTCGCAGAGCCTGAAATATTTATTCTCTGACCCTTTCCAGGAAAAGTTTGCTAACCCCTCATCTAGAACATTATAGTTTTGGTAGGAATAGATTCATTCATTGATGTATTCATTGAACAAATAATTATCATCCAAGGTACCTTATACATTGTGCTACCCACCAAGTGTCCTGGGTGCTGTGCCCAAACCATGTAATAGCTGTGAGTCCATGATGGTATCATCCCATTTTGCAGATGGTGAAATTGAGGCTGGGGGAGGCTGAGTGACATTTGCAAGGCCATTCAGCCAGCAAGTGGCAGACCCAGGACTAGAATCACATTTGTTCTTATCCTCCCCTGTAAGTATGGATTCCTGTGAGAAGGGAGGAAAGATAAACATGTTGAAAACAATTTATTTTTAAAAACCATTGATGGAAACTCTTGCTATTTAATGTGATAAGTGAATGAAGTTGCTACTTACTTGGCAAAGCTTCTGTTGAGATGGTCCTTCATTGTACATTGTCCTGAACTCACACACTAATTGCTTTAGATGATATCAAAAAATCATCTGAAAATGTTTTCCCTTGTAATGATGTGATTTCACCACTAATGTTGATAAACGTTAAAATGACTTAAAGCATTTCCTATTCTAATCTGAGAGTGATCTTGGAGGCTTTGTCTAAATAGTAGTGTACCTTTAAAATAATCTGTAAGTGATTATCTGGACAAGAGGTCAAAAAAGGATGTATTTGAAAAAAAAAGAAATAATAAAGAGAGGCAACTTTCCCTTTTCAGAACACTCCAAACCTCTGGGGGAGAGAGAAGAGTACCCATCCTGCCAGTTAATAATGAACCATTGCTAGTGAGCAAAAGTGCAATTTCATTTTTGATGCTCAGACTAGACATGGTTTTTGCGAGCATCCTCATCTGAGAAATGCAAACCAGAGTCTCTAACTGGAAATAAGAGAAGAGTATCTTAGCTGAATGGACCACACTTCTCACTAATGACAATTTATGAAGATGGTTTAGTCTTACAGTCCAAGTAGAGGTTCTACTGACAAGTTCTCATGTGAACTGATTGGGCTTCCCCTGTAGACATTTTTATCAGGCTGATTCATTCCTCTGAAAGAATGCTGGCTTTTTCATTTTTTTAAGAAGAGATTCCAAATGGCTTGTCAAGATTACATCTTGCTTGTGAATCTCAGCCAGGATTATGTTACAGCTGGGACTGACAATATTTAATAGGTAAAATTCAGGCAGGATTATAGAAATGGAGCAAGCTGGTCCCAATAAATAGTAGGGACGTGGATGTATGGTGTACATACATCCCAAGTAGCTTCAAGGCAGTCTGTGAATTGAATATCCTGAGAGAATTCATGGATACATAAAATGTAATATTTAAAGAAAATAAATTACTTCAACTTTTGCTTGTTACTTATGCCATGAGCAGATTCTTATAAACTGTCTTCATGTCTGGAGTCTTCCACAAACTGAATTCCTAACCACCCGTTCAGATCCCCTGTAAAATACACGTACCCAGGAAGAGGAGGGAACAGGCCCTTTTGTGCTAAGCTGGCCTAATGCAGAGATTTCAGTTGCATTTGATAAGTGATGACCAACTCACCACATCTGAAGGGGCTCCCTTGGAGGGGCAGGTCCCTGGTCCTTAAACACAAATGGAACCCCTAACAGGCCATGTGGGAGGCGGGCAGAGCACTTGGACTTTCCCATCTGAGACCCTTGACTGCCAGCCTGGTACATTTCATGTTGAAGCCTGGAACCAGAAAAGAAAGGGGAATGGAGCATATATATATGAAACATCTTTATTTTAATTAAAAAGAATTAAAGACAAAGTCATTTAAGGTTTAGCTTTGCTTTTGCATGAATGGTCAAAGGAGAAATATATTAATTCTTTCTGGACTCAGTAGAATGTAAGGTCTGAAAGGGCAGATACTTCACCCATTTTTTTTTTTCACTGCTGTAGTCCCAGGTTCTAAACTAGTGCTTGGCAGACAGTAGGCACTCAGTGAATACTTGCTGAGTGAATGAAAGGCCACTGAGTGTCTGTGTGTGTATCTGTCCCATCAACACATGTTAAATTAAACAACTGTTATATGCCAGGCACTAAAGTGAGGAGCAGCCCCCACAGAGCTCCCAGCCCAGCAAAGGGAGACACATAAACCGGCCAACAGTTTCTATATTTTTCAGAACATGTGGACAAGGGACATGGAGTTATTTTATAAAATCCCCAAATGTGCCCACCTGTCCACTGGATTGATAAATAACTAATATAGTATAGTTGACTATTTTTCAAATGTATGTAGATTTGGTATGGTTGATAAAATATAAAATAACTAAAAAAAGGTTAATGTGTTCCTGATTGTGTGTTGTCATTGTGTGATTTCTAAAAATATTGTCATGAGGGGGCCATGGGGTTGTGTGCTATACAAAGGGCAGAAAGAATTGTGTAGTGGAAGGAGAAACCTGGTGGCATGCTACACTCCTGGCAGGATGAGCTGGTCAACCATGGGCAAGGCAGGGAAGGGCCCCACCCTTGAAGGCCTCATGATGCTTTGTACCATCAAGCCTGTGTACATGCTCTTTCCACTGCCTGGATCGCTCCATGCAATGCCACCTGCACTCTGTCCCCTTAACCCAATTCATTCCAACTACTGCCCCCCTCTTATTCTCCGGGAAAATTTTCCCTGGACCCTGCCTGGGCTGGTCCCCGCCTGGGCTGGTCCCCTTACTCTATGCTCCCATAGTCTGAGCCTCTCCTTCCTACTCCTCATATCCTTTGTCATGTTACCACTATTCATATAATTTAGTTGATTAACCTCCATGAAAGCAGGAGGTTGGTTTTTCTTGTCTTCAGAGTCCCAGTACCTGGCACAGTCCTGGCATATCATGGTGCCGGGCAGGTGGATAGATAGAGAAATGAAGGAAACTCTCTTATTTTAAAATATGGACAGCAACACCTAGCTCATAGAGTTGTTACAAAGGTAAATAAGATAACACAAAATATCTGGCTTACTGTGCTAAAAATTAAAGACTATTATTTGTATTATTATTATAAATGATTATAATGATGAAGAATTAGAGTATATAGGAAAGAATTCAGAAGATGGCATGAGGCAGTGACTGAGTCTTCCAAGGTAAGAAATGCTACCAGAGTTATCTGAACATCTTGTGCTCTCCCCAGCATCAAATCAAGGTTCCAGACCAACCCAGCTGTATTGTGTTTGGGAAACCACATTGCCACAACCTGATGGTCCTGCCAGACTGAGGTGATGAGTGTCTAGTCACCAGTGTCCTGGTGCTGCTGAACCTGTCACTCCTCTGCCTTGCCAGTCTGCCACGACCATTTTGGTGATTACACTTTTTAAAAGGTATAAGGTACTAATCTCTTAAAATTTACTGCCCCTGAGTTTTGAATCATTCAGGAACAGTGGTGAAAAGACTGTTCATGTTTTCAGGGGACAGGAAGTGAGCCTCTTTCCACTGTTGGCAAGCAACGTATCATAGTGGCCAAGTGCACGGACTCTGGGGCCAAGCTGCATGCTCCCCTGGGAATCCCAACTCAGCCACTTTTTATCTGTGACTTTGCCAAGACATTTATCCCCTTTGCTCTTTGTTTTTCTTGTCTGTAAAATGAGAGATAATAGTACCTGACTCATAGGGTTGTTATGATGATTGAGTGTGTTTATATTTCTAGAGTGTTAAGATAATGCCTGATAAATAGGAAGTGCTGATAGATAAATGAGTGGATGAATGGATGGATAAAATAGAGAAGCATTTAGTAACAACTGATAGGAACTCCTGGTAGGAATTTCTTATGTTTCTTGAGCATTTTACTTTACTGAGTTCTAATCTTCCCAATAACCTGACAAGGGAGGTTCTGTCATTTTGCCCTCTTATAAAACAAGAGTCAGAGAAGACAAAGTACTAATTTGTCCAAGGGAATATGATGTGTAAATGGCAAATAAATTCTAATATAAGTCTTTCTGATTTCAGAGCCCTGAGATCTTTGCTCCTGAACTAACAGAAGAACGCCTTCCACCCTCCATCCAGGAAAGATCATGTGAGGGAGTAATTCCTCTACAGACCCTGTTGTGTACTGTTCTTAAAGCCCAGCAGTGCAGATTATGCTGGATTCACTTCTGTTGGTTCATTCACTTGTTGAATGATTGATTCATTCATTCATTCAACAAATATTAGAGAGTACCTTCTCTGAGCAAAAATTTACTGAGGGCTTCTGCTGGCCAGGCACAGTATCAGAATTGATACTGCAGACTGACACAGTATTAGAGCCCACAAAAGAGGCAAGTTACTTATTTTTGCACTTTCTAGTGCCTAGCAGATAGTAGGCAATAATGATTCTCTTATTGGATGGATAGGTGGATATATGGACAACGTGTAGACTTTCAAGATAATGTAATGGGAAGACCACATACTTGGAATTTGGATACTTAAGTTCTCGTCTTGGTTTTTCTGCCAATCTGGTGACCCTTCATAAGTCATTTAACCTTTTACAAACTTAACTAACTAACCAGCTTTCTTCTATTTCTTCCTTTTTTCCACAGAATGGTATTGAAGATCTTGGCTGTAGGTTGGTGGTAATTAGGAAGAAAAAGATATTGGTCTAATTTACCCCCAAGAGTCCTACCAACTCTAAATATTGTGATGTAATGAAAATCTATATGAGTTACATCTTCTGAGTAGTCTTAAAGTTCTAGGTTGACCGCAGTCACCTCAGCCTACTACAGATCCTATAGAATAGGGTGAAGGGATATAATTAACACATGGCCAAACCAGATGTCTTTGGATTACCTCTTGGGCTTCCCCTGAAAGCAAACTTAAGAGAAAAAGGAAAGATGGGAGTTTGGGACAATAATCCTTGCCGCCTCACCTCCATCTCACCCTGTCTCCTAGAATTGGCTGACAGCTTTCCAGCAGTGGATTAAGAGTGAACAGGACCAGATTCCAGGAAAAAAAATGAGTTGAACCACACATGCTTTTCTTCTCCAGCCAGTTAATTTTTCTGGTCCAGCATGATCAAGATGAGAAGCCATTGTTCTATGGATCCATTGGTAGATCTCACCACTTGCCAGCTCTGCAAGTTGGTATCTAAATGGGCACACAGCCCATGTTTGCTCTCTGGCTTAAATGTCGAGACTTCTGCTGGTGTGCATACAGAGCCAGCTGTTTGGCAATCCCTGTAGCTCCTTCACCCAGTGGGAGTTCACTTAGCGAGTAACTTAACACAGTATCAGGCATGAGCAAGTTAGTGCAGCCTCTGGAGTCAAGCATCCTTGGTTGCAATCCCAGTTTGTCCACTTACTAACTATGAGACCTTGTGCAAAGAACTTAGTATCTCAAAGCTTTAGCTTCCACATGTGTTCCATAGGGGATGGTAAGAACTCTGCTCAACCTTGTTTCAAAAGTTAAATGAGAATATCTACATGGAATACCACACACACAGGGTTGACACACAGTAGATACACAGTCAACAACAGCACTTTATAATGTAGTTATTACTGTTCTTTGTGGAATTCTCTCAGGATCTAATAGTGTGGATTCAATAGTGATAAAAGTCCCCTCATGGTTGTCCAGCGGTTTGTTAGGTGATGGCTGGTGGCCAGCCCAAAGCGGCTCATTTGGTCACAGTATCTTGGAAGAAGCATTCCAACCACTCTTCCTACCACCTACATTTTCTCAAACTTTCTTTTCACTTACGAGAGCTCCTGACCCAAAAATGGGGAGAAACCAAGTGAGACTTTAGTTGAGCATGCACTGGAAAGATGGTCCATTTAGTTGACAGAGCTAGAGTTTTGGAGAGGGTGTTTGAAAGACTAGGTTGTAAATTTCGGTGCCAACCTAGGGGCATGAGGCAGTATTTTTCCTTTTCTCCTAGAAGGTCCACAGCCTCTTTCTAGAGCAATCTCTTGGGTTTCACTGAATTGGCTGTTGCATTTGGAAACCAACTTGTGCATCTGAGCATTTGGGGAAAAGCTGTTGACAACCCTTGTTCTCTTTCAGCCCGTCTCCCTTTTTCCAATATGTACGAGCCTTGATCAAAACAAAGAGCCCATTGTGTCCCTCGTACAAGCACCAGAACTAAATTAAACATTCATTGAGTCTTAATTAATTGTATTAAGGTTGGGCAATTCCCATTGCTTGAGGAAAAAAACGCCAAATACTTAATTTACTCGCGATGTGGTGTGTGTCCCCTAGTATTGAACTAAACCACCACGAGACAATCACTCACTTAACAGAAACTGGGGCCTCGGCCCAGGAACTAATTAGCCCCTCTTTCTCTATATATAGCTATCTTCACCACCAGGACCATCTGGAAGTTGTTACCTTCCAAATTCTTTCCATCTCTCTCTTTTTTTTTCCAAACTGATCATTACTGCCATGATTCTTTCTTTCTTTCTTATTTTTATGTTACGTGACTTCCCACTCTTAGATTCTCCAGTGTTATCTAGATCACAACCCAGCTGCCCTGTGTATTTACTCTTTGTTTAATTTTCAAGTGGCACACCTATTTTTATGTACTTTTCCCAGTGGCAGAGGAAAAAATCTTTGTGTAAAACCCAGAGGCGGAAGCAGGGGCGATTGCCAAGGGGCTTAGGCCTCCATGAGTTGACCGTGTGCCTGTGAGGGAGGGCCCTGAGCTCTGTGAAACCCCAATAGTAGTATCTTTGATGGTCAGAGACACATGGGGAGTTCTTGGAAGAACTTGGTTTTTTGCCCAACTAATTGAGTGAAAGCACCAATGTGGTCTGCCCTTTCTTTGAGGAAAACTTGCTCAGATCAAGGTCTATTATGTTTTCAGAGTCACTAAGGAGGTATAAAAACTGTTTCAGCTGACAATGTACTATAGGAGAATAGCCTTAAATATTTCATGAACCCACAATTAATCCATAGCCTTTACACTGATTCTTGAGATCCCCTCTGGTCTGTCCCCTGTACCCCTTTTCTTCTTCCTTTCCCATTACCTTGCCCTGGTTCACCAAATTCCTAGAACCCTGGCTCTCTTTTTGTCCCCCAGCATCCCAACTTTATTCCCACCCTAGGACCTCTGAGCCTTCAGCCTCCTGTGCCTAGAACCCATTCCCCTCTATCATTGTAGAACTAGCTCCTTCTCATCATATCGATCTCAGCTTAGCTGTTACTGTTAAAGTGTCCCTATCTGACCATACCATCTGAGGTTCTTCCCTTGCCCCCCAGGCCCTCCCTGTCATATTCCTCTCTTTTGTACTCTTGACAGCACTTGTCACCATGTGAATTATGTTATTTATTTGTGAACAGGCCTGTCTTCAGTAGAATATCCATTCATGAGAAGTGCCTTTATCTATATGGTTTACCATTGTGAGTCCAGTTCCTGGCATAATGCCTGGAACTGTAATTGGTTGTTTAATGAGATAAATTATCATGGAGCAGGTAATACCTGAGTCTGTAGCTTTCTGGGTATAATTGTATAATGTAAATTTTTAGGATTCCTTGACCATTTAAAGTATAGTCCAAAAGTAGCAAGAGGCAAGAAATAGTCTAAGAAGACTTGAATTATTGTAGTAAAATTACCAGGAACACTCAAAATTTTAAGCTAACTTTACTTGAAGTACTCTCCAAGTTACCATAAGTCAGAGTGTTTCAGGTTCATTCACTTTATCTCTGGCATTTTAGAGCCCCTTTGGAGTGAGCCTCTCCCCTTCCTCCTAGCCCCAGGCATCAAAGCAGAAACAGTCTGGGCTTTCCAGGGTTCAGTGCTCAGTGGCTTCTGATCATCTCTGGGAGCTGTGGCCTCCCTGTCATCCAACTGCCCTGGCATCCCTTCTGATACTGAGCTTCACAATATATATTATATGTTGGCTCAAACTATAGTAAGGCCTGGGGGACTGAAAATGTAATGAATTCTTGCTTTATGGAGGGTGGTTCTCATCTTCAAGCCTGGAGACTGACTCCCTCCAGGCAGAAGGAGATTTCCTTTTGTCCCTTTACAGTAGATCATCTGCTTCTTTTTCCTGTTGCTTCTATCCCCAATCTTCATCCCAAGTGAATGAAATCCCTGGATAGCTAAGTTCCTGGTTCTCAACCCCATTTATATTAAAAATTCCCCATATAAAAAAGGCCCATGGTATCGAGATTTCAGCAGGGCTGGCAGGACCCTCTCTATAAAGTATCATGTGTCAGAGCCTTAAGTCCCAAGGAGGAATCCAGTTACATGGGAGTTCAAGTCCACAACTTGCTCTTCAAGCATTTTGACTTTCCTTTCAGTGTCACATTGGATTCAACTAATTCATTTTTCGGAGGAGAGAAAATATTCTTAACAGCTAGGTTTCTGGCTTGGCTTTCATCTGGGAGGCCTCTAGCTTTTCATCTTCTCTCTTCAATCACCTTTCCATGGGCCTTTCCTACTAAGCCTTTGGGATTTGAATGCAAGGAAAAAGGAATTCAGGCCTTGAAAGAACTCTGCACAAGTCTGTTTCTTGACTAGTGACTGGTCTTTATAAAAACAGTGAAAACAAAGTAAAAGGAAAAAAGTTTATTGTAAAAGTCAGAAGCATAGATCACAACCCAGCTAGGTTAAATAAAATTAAAAACAACAATAATAACTAGAAATAACACACACAAAAAAGCTGAAAAAGAAGCTGAATCTTTGAAAAGATCCAATATGGTAACCACGTATTACTAGTTACATTTAAATTAATTAAATTTCAATGTCTATTGAATTCCTCACTCACATTAGTTATATTTGAAGTGTTCAGTAACACACTGAGCTGATGGCTGTGGACAGTGCCAGTCTATCCATATTTTACAAAGCAGATAAGGGAAGATTCCCAGTGTGGCAGAAAGTTCTGTTGCACATCTCTTCTACAGTCTAACTTTCATCTAGGTTAAATAAAACAGAGACAGTAGAGAAAGTACAGAATGCTTTATGAGGACAAAAAACTAGGGGTATCAATCTAGACTTTTATTGTAAAAGGTGTCGTGTTTAAAAGTGAGATATAATGAGCAATTTTCTGAAAAGGTACATATTTCTGAATTGACTCAAAAAAAAAAATAGAAAGCTAGCTTGAATATCTCAGTAACCATCGAAAGAACAGGAGAGTAGCGAAAATATGACCATACAACCTTCCTGTCCACCAAAATATGACACCAAGTCAAGATGATTTTACAGTCAATTTATACTAAATCTCCAAGGAACAGCTACTCTCTTAATTATAAGTGGCAGTGGCCAGAAAGTCCTGGATTGAGGATTTTAGTCCACCTCTCTCTTTCATGGCCTGTGTCCCAAGGTAAGGCACCTTCCTTCTTGGTGTCTGTACTCTAAAGCACTTAAAGTGAAAGGTTTTCAATGGCCTGGGCAGCTCCTTGGCCCCAGTTTCCAAGACTTTAAGTGGGCAGTCTTCCTGCTATCCTTGTCTGCACATTTACCATTCCCAGGTGTTGAAGTGATGGTACTAGACCGCCCATATGGCCAATCTGATTTGTGGTGTTGAAGGTGATTGTTAAATAGACCCAGAGAAAAAAAGAAATTTCTAAAGAAACAGTTGACCCAATATTATGGAACTGAAGCCAAAATTTGACTTGTTCCTGTCTCATTCAGGGAGAATTTCTCCACTGAAAAGAATTTACTGCTAGATCTGAATGACAACACCGCCCAGTGGATAGGGATTGTGCTTTTCTGGATTTCACATTAATAGCAACAGCTAATATTGTAGAATGATTTTCATACATCAGACATAATCTAAATGCACCATGGACATTAGTCCACTTGACCTGTATGATGTCCTGTGAGGTAGGCAGATATTGGCTCTATTTTGAAGGCTAGAAACTGAAACTCAGAGATGTGGTTGCTTGACCAAGGGCATGTGGGTCTTATGTGTTGAACAGAACCTAAGGTCCAAAGAGACCCTGCAATCTGTGCTCTTACTCACAGACAACATGTTATGAGTATTTGTGGGACTTCTGTGGCAGCTAAAGGTATTTTTCTTTGGGCTTTATGTCTTTGGTGAGAAATAGCAATTCTTCTGTTCTATACATCTGAGAGGTTACTTTTCCAATGCCACCATATCCAAAGGACATTGAGAAGCCATTTATTTCCTTCTGTAATCAAAGCAGTCACTGGGTTGGGTTATAGTCATTAAGGAAACAGGGCTGCCTTGTAAAAGCTCATTTATGTCATAATATTAGTCAATTGCATACATAAAGGATGGAAAAAATAATTGGTCTGGCATGCCATAGTTTAGGAAAGTCTGTGGACTGAAGGGGCCATTCCTCACTAAATATGCTTAAGCAGATGTAGGGACGTTATTCCATCATTTCTCTCCCACTGCTTTCTTGAAGGGTCAAAAGTCCTTACCTTGGTGACCACCAGGGCTGATTATCAGCACTAATCAGCAGCAGGTCATTCTGCCCATTCTTCTTTGATTCTGTGGCTTTTCTCAAAACTTTGTTTTCAAATGCCTCACAGCTTAAGAGGGAAGCAAAGCCTGGGACACTCAGGGCCATCAAGGACACTTCTGCGGGGGTCAAAAGGGCGTGCTGATGAAGAATTTCCCTGTGTTACTCACTTCCTTAGCTTTTCATTCCAGGTTTATTAGGTCAAACACAACCCATCTCTACAATTTGCATTATGCAAGATGGACTTTGGGAAACTTAGGTAGATGAGAAACATTCTTCAGGAACTAAAACAAAAGATCCTTCAGTCTGGATTCTTGAGAACACACCTACCTGAGATAATAGGGCATTTCTTTAAAAGTTCTCTGAGCCCACCACAAACCTCGTGTAGAAATACAGACATGCCTTTCAGTCCCCTTGAGCTAACACAGGAGCTTAAAGGGATAATGTGCCCTGGATTTAGCTTTGGTTTAAGTCTTCGTTTTGCTGACACAGCTTAAAATGGGCAGGTAATCACTGGTACAATGTGTCATCTTTTTTCCTCTTCTTATGAAATAAAGTGCAAAGTACTTACCTTTTTAAAAAAATCTTAAGCTATTTCTCTTATTTAATTTTTTTTTATTATTTTTCAATTATAGTTGTCCCTTAAGCTAATTCTTTTAAATGAAGCAAAGTTACCACCATTTTCTTTTGGTCTGATATTTTTGGAAAGACTTGGTTTCCACGTTGAGGTGGCTGTGAGTATGAGTTTGGTATGTTGTAAAAAGAATACAATCAGTCTCTGTTCATACTGACACCTCTATTTGTCTATGAAACATTAAATGGCTGATACTGTAGTTAATGGGGTCTCCAGAAAGAGGCAGGTCTGGGTCTCAGTCAGTGGCTTAGGGACCAGGTGTAGAGAACATCCATTTTCTTGCTTTTTGTTTTTTCTTTTCTTCTTCCTTATGCCAATACCAAAGAAATGCTTACTACTTTTTTACCACTTTGGGATAAGCCAGGAGTGATTCATGTGAAGTAAGTACTCACTTCCATTCTGCAAAGGAGAAAGCTGAACTTACACTCAGTCGGTACCCTGAGCTCAGGGTTGCTGAGTGGCAGTGCTGGGGCCTCAGATGGGTTCTCTGGAAGCCCAGACCCTGTGCATTTATACCTCATGGATAGATGTCTAATCACTGACAAAGGCCAGCCAGTTCTTCTCCCATCTTCCACTTTGTGTCTGTCCTCTCAGCACTGGTCTGCTGTGGACCAGATTGTCTCACCCTTCCACTGGCCTCTTGGTGGCTTATCTAACTCAGAACTTTCCCAGCTCATCTAACCTTCATGCCTCAGCCAGGTTTACCACTTTCTCTGGGTCCCTCCCCCAATGCCCAATTGCCAGGCCCCCTATTTTCAACCACATTAGATTCAACTACCACTACTCTGTCCTTTTATACCTCCCAAATGGGATCCCTGGGCAGTTTTTATGAATTTTCCACTATTCCCAGATAATGAGATATTTTTTTCCTCTTCTAAAAATATATAGGGTTTATTTTTCTTTCCATGTCTTTGTGACTATTGTTTGCCATTATCTGAAATGCCCTGTTTTCTGCCAAAATCTTACCTATTGGATCCAGCCTCTTCTAAAATTTTGAATTTTGAAAATGTTATTATCTCCTTCTTTCCTGAGGCTCTTAAGAGTCCTAATTTAATTTACCCCCAAATTTCCTTTTCTTGATCACAGTGGTTTTCTCTATGATGATTTTGGTTCCAGCTAGACTATAAGCTCCTTATGACAAAGCAATGGCCTTTATTTCTGTTGTCCTCTCTGTACTTAACAGAGAACTAGAAAATAATAATGATAGCTAACATTTATTGAGCACTTAATATGCACCAAGCACTGTTTACATGTATTAACTCTTGTAGTCTTCACAATAATCCTCTACCATGATGACTGCTATTAGTTACATGTTCAGACACAGAAACTGAGGAACTGAACTACTAGGTAACTTTCCCAAATGCTGAAATGGAAATGGTGACCAGATAGTAAAGTCAGTGGCTATACACTACACTGTGCTGCTTGATACTGGCCTATGGGTAAGATACATGTAAACACACATCTGGGCGTAGAGAACAAATGAATGAGTGTGAATTCTTTATCTAAGATTTTTATGCAACTGATGAAGCTCATGATTCCCAGACTTCCTCTAGAAATGGGTCCTCAGCTCCTCCTCTATCACCTAGCAGCTGATTTATGTTTTAAATCAGAATGTTCTATTTTAGAAGAGCTTTATAAGTTTCATCAGCACTATCTGAGTCCTACTTGGAACCAACCTGACCTTTGCTTGGTGGGTATGACTCAGCGCCCACTCCTCCCTTCTCCGGCAATAAAAGCCTCTTCTACTTGGTATTAGGCATTTTAATCCTTTTTGGAACAAGGTAGAATACAGAAGCAAGCAAAGTCAAGTATTTTAATTTTTAACAGCAGCAAAAACTTTTACTCTTGAAAATTAACTACAATTTGATTGTTTCAAGAAACTTGTGACAACCAGAGTCAACACTGTCACATTCTGACCCTGCATCTCTCTAGTACATTTAAGCAGCCAATTTTATTAAGTTG
This sequence comes from Phyllostomus discolor, assembly GCF_004126475.2. Classification (NCBI taxonomy): domain Eukaryota; kingdom Metazoa; phylum Chordata; class Mammalia; order Chiroptera; family Phyllostomidae; genus Phyllostomus; species Phyllostomus discolor. The sequence continues at coordinate 49,094,522 of NC_040909.2, read as the reverse complement.
CTGGTAGCTTGCATTTTCTCCTACTGCACTTTCACATGCTGTTGCTGGAGCATATCTTCACACTGTATCCTCCTTGTGCTTAGTAGATGTTGTGCTTTTGGGGTGTTTTTCAGCAAAATTCAACCAAATCATCACCATCAGAAATGCAAGAAAAAATCAAATTGTTAAAAGACTTTTAAATTTTAAGACCCAAGGTATGTCATTCTGTACCTCAAAATCACACTGCATAGCCCTAATTGGTGTGGCTCAGTTGGTTGGGCATTGTTCTGAAAAGCAAAAGGTTACCAGTTAGATTCCTGGTCAGGACATAGGCCTGGACTGTGGGTTCAGTTCCTGGTCAGGGCATGTATAGAAGGCAACCAGTTGATGTTTCTCTTTTACATCTATGTTTCTCTCCCTCTCTTTCTCCTCCCTTCCCCTCTTTCTCAAAAATAAATAAAATCCTTTTAAAAATCACACTGCACACTGATGAGGTCATGCCTTGTCTACCACATTTCTGACTCACCCCAGGACAGTACCTTGTATGGAGTCAGCACATAGTATGTGTTTACCAGGTAGAATTTTGGTCATTTTACCTGGCCTCTGGAAATAGTGGTAGACTGGTAATCAAAAACAGTGTCCTCCACAAATGGAAGTGTGACTGGAGTCTCGAGGAGTTATGTTTGTCAAGTTAGATTGGGGGATTTTACAATGCTAGCTGTTCATGAAGACAATGGAGCAAATAGATTTGGGTGAGAAAAAAATTGTCCCTGCTCAACTACATCCAGTTGTTTTTGTGAAAAGTATTATACGAGGTCTTCTTTGAACAAGAAAGGTAATAGATTATGTAACATAAATACAAAGCCCTCCCAGATCTCATCCTGGCTTTCCTTTCCAGCTTCGACTTTCACCATAGCCCATCAGGAATGTGATGTTCCAAACACTGACCTTCTTGGCATTCTCACATGTTCTGTGCCCTTCTCAAGCCCATGTCTTTGCTCCTGCTCTACTTGTTGATGATGCTCTTCTCCCCTGCTTAACCTAGCTGTCTCGTGCATTTTCTAAGCCTCAGATTAGGACTTCTTTCTTTTCAAGGAACCTTTCCTTACTACTTCCCTGCCATCCAAAGGATGAAATGCTACTTCTCAGTGCTTTCAGAATTTACTACTCATGACTCTCTTGTTGCCTATTAACACTTTGTATTATAATTATTGATGTATCTCTGTTTGCAGCCAGCCTGAGAATTCCTTGATCTCTATTTCCCAACGTAGCACAGTGCCTGGAATACAGAGGGTGTCCAGGGGCATTGTTGAAAGTATACACAGCTTGAAGAAGATGGTGGTAAATAAGAGATATTACTCAAAGGAAAAGGAGGTACAACTTGTCTATTTGAAATGCCCAAATATGTTCTATTCATTTTTGTTGCTGTCACCCTATTTTGCCTTTCATGAGGGAGCAGTTTACCCCATGTGAAAAGTAAAATGGATTTGTCTTTAGGGACATATTATGCATGTGGAAAGTCTAGCATTTCCCAGCTGGGTGTTTGGCCAGCCCACCAGTTGGGAATTTTATCAGAATGTCTCAGGAGGTGTTATCTTTTCTCTCAGGTCTTTGGAGGAGAAAAGATGATCAAAGAAACCAACTCTAAGGGAAATTTTAGAATCAGACAGTGTTTTGTTTTGTTTTGTTTGTTTGTTTGTTTGTTTTTTATGGATAGGGAAGGGGTCTGAGCTTCCAGGGATAGATAGACTGGAAATGGGCATAGTTGATCATAATATGGAAAAAAATGCTGCGAGAGTCTCATGACCATTTTCATGCATAGCCATCTTTCATATCCCTATAAGATAAAATCACCCTAAGGGTCATAAACCACTGCCAGAGTATTGGACAAGACCCATAGGTAGTTCTTCCGAGCCAGTAAAAGCATCTTAATTGACCTAAATGACAACAGTTATGTTATAAATATCTAAAATTTACGACCTGAGAAGGCATAATCACATCTTCCATCAGTTAAGTTTGCATAGGAGAAGCTTGGGGATTTAAGATAGGGCTGCAAGTTGGGAGAAATCTGATTAGCCTTCACTTTACAACAAACCCAGAGCTAAGTGAATCGGAGTGCTTTCAAGTTCCTGATCCCTGGGAGTTAAAGGCAGTGGTATTTCAGAGTTGGTAAAAGCCACCCCATCTCCTCTGTGCAGCTGTCATTTTATTGGTCTTGTAAAGTCTCGCATTCACCGTGACAAATCCAAGACCATATACCTGTGAAGAGGAGATGTTTTAGATTACAGGGTGCTCAGGAAGCAGACATGGGGTTAGAGGGTGAAAGCTGAAGGCTGGTGTATGTGTTTATGTGGAGCCCTCTTAGGAATGTGCAGAGTCATTGTGAAAAGCCAGTGAATGCTGCTCCAAAGATGAGAAGCCTCAGCTTCTGCGGCCTTTTGGAGTAGAGAATTTATGTATCTAATAATTCCACCTATCTTTCAAGTTAGTTGAAAATTAAATGGATTTTTATAACATGATTTCCTGATGATTTTACTGAGGGAGGGCATTAAAAGCAAGCAGTACTCCTACATCTAAAGCAAAAATTATAACAAAGCCTACCCATGAAAGGATGAGTATTCTGAAAGAGACACATTATGGTGATAAATCTTATATCATTGATCAACCAAATGATTGCCCTGGGACTCAATGATCAACAAAGTGGAGTCATCTTTGGGGTAAAAGGCAAACAGCCAGCTTAATCCTAATTTGCAGAGCTCAAAGGTGAACAGTCATTTTGCAGGGCAATAAAGAGTTCAGGTTATCTATTTTATGCCAAAGTCTGTGAAATCAGTGATATTTCTTTAATGAATTTGAGAACAATCCTTCAAAGAAACCTCCAATTGAAACCCATAGAGAAGCCAGTTGTCTTTGAACTCTAGAGATGAATTTATCCTAGATGAATGTGATCTTTCAGTTTAGTCTGTTTATCAGGGACAGAGGTCTGAATTTTGGGAGTAGTATTATTGTGCTTTGGCAAATGTACCTATCATTGATGTATAATGGCATGTAGGAGTGATTTTAGCTTCCCATAGCTCCATTGGTAATAAGTCCTAATTAAACGGTCTTACACATGAATTTCATGCACATGTGTACATGTTCTAACATGTGTCTCTGTTCTGACAGTTTCTAGTGGGTCTTGTGGTGTGCATTCAATTTATTAGTTCTCAGTGGGTATAAAACAAAACTTCAATTTTGGTTTTATTTTTTATCATACTTTCCATTGTACTACCATACTCTTAAAGCTTGCATCTCTAAAATCCAGAATTCCATGCCTTACAATTTGAGAGAAATAGAAAATCTGGAACTGATTATGAAATTATGAAGCAAGGAGTTGCAGAAATGCATGGGGATAAGTGTACAAATGCATAAGCCCCGATACATGCTAAGCCTGGTGTGAAGGACACATTGTGCCTTTTCAGGTCATTTTTGGTTTGAACCCCTGCTTTTACATTTCAGTATAATGCAATCTAACATTTGTTTTGTGTAGTGCTTGGGGAGCTTTTGGTGTTAACAGAATTCTTTTCTAAATAAATTCCTTTGCATTCCTTCAGAATTTGTCCAGTTTCCAGATTCCAATAGAAAAAACATGGATAACATTTTAATAGAAAAAAATAGTGCTTCAGCTATTTATTTGGCAAGCACCTACTTTAGGGCTACTCTTGTTTTATTAAGTGGAATAGGTTGGCTTAATAGAGGAGTTCTCAGCATTCGTACCCTGATTTCAGGGAAGAGAGAAGCATGGGCCACCTGGGAAATACACCCTCTGGGATTTTTTAGTCCACTTATAGTTTTACCGTTTATTCTCATTTCTTCCGACAGTATACTTAAATAACAATTAGATGTGCTGATAAATCAAGACTAAATCCTTTAATGTTCTTTGCTCATGTCTCCTTGAGCAAGGAAAGCTGGATCTTTCTTTCCATAACTTATTACAGATGTGATTCTCTTTCTGTTGGTCATGAAAGTGGCAGTGAGAGTGGCAGTGGGGTGGTGATGTTCATGATGATAGTGGTGATTGTGATGGTGCTAGTGATGATGGTGGTGATGCTGGTGGTGGTGGAGGCAGCAGTGGTGGTAGTGGTGGTGGGATGTTTTATTTTTTAGCTTCAGTGTTTTCATTGCTTTTAAAGGCAATACATTTTCATTACTAAAAATTTCAAACAACTCAAAAATCTTTGCAGAAGACTACCATTGAGAAACACTGACATTTTAATAAGCTTATGTGCCTTTCTAGTCTTTTACCTATATCTAGCCTCTTTGAAAAAGTGAAGCCATATTATAAATGTTTTTATAACTTGCTTTTTGAACTTAGTTTGTTGGACCCCTTTGCACACTAATTGATATACCTACAATATCATTTTTATAAGTGCAGAAGCATAACAATTTTGCATTGCTTAACCAGTTCTTAATGATGAGCATTTAGTTCCTTTTAAACTGTTCCTATTAGAGTGCTACAAGTTTTGGGGCTTCACCTTCAAGCACTTGTCCAGTAATTTCTGTAGAATAAATCCCCACAAGGGAAGTTGCACATTTACCTTGATAAATATTGTGAAGTGGCCTCCCAGAGAGGTTATGCCCATTCGCCCTATGTTTTACATCTTGGATGACACAACCTTGCTGTATTACCCCCAAGTCTTTTGGTTTTGTTTTACTTTGCTTTTCCAGTTTAACTCCAATTGGTACAGAGTTCTCAGAATTTTTCTTCTGGGTGGTAGCATGCAAACCAACAAAAAACACTAAAATTCTAAGCTTGAAAGTCAGTTCAAGGAGGGAAAGATGAAAAATGTCCTTCAAAATGATTATGCTTGTTGCCATCAATGATGGCATTCCATCCCTCTGCCACCGGAAGCTGTATGGTTCCTCTTTGGTCGTTACAATTCCCTGACTTGAATTTTAGAGGTTTCCCAATGATTTGCCTTTCCCAGTTTCCTTGTGAGAACAGTTTTCTTTATTGTAGGTAAAGATTTGTGGTCCGTGGTCAATAAACAGGAAATGGCGGGTGCTAGAAACAGGCAAGTGGCCCCAGTCTCCTCCCTCCAGACCTCACAAACACGTAAAACAAAATTCGGTTATTGGGTTGATTTTTGCTGGGCATACGTTTTGAATCTGGGGCTTTTTGGCCATTGAGGGGGTCTTAGGTTCGGGGCCCTTTTATCCTTTTATTGGTGAATTCACTGAAGTGTAGGCAGACAGAAAATGTTCAAGTGGCAGGCAGATAAACTTGTTAAATCCCTAGGAGTCTTTCCTTCCTTGCTCTGGGAGTTTATCATCTTGGTGGAGTTAAAAGGCAATTAGGCCTGCAGGTCTTTGCCGGCTTGTTTATTGGTGTTTTACACATGGGTGTTGAAGACACAGGGCTGTATTAAACATTCCAATCCTGCTGGCTGGAGGGGAGTGAGACCTCAGCCCAACTCTAAGTCTCCTTGAGAGGGATTCTTGCCAAAAAGCTGGAGGAAAATCATTTAAGTATAGTACCTGTTCCCCACGATGCTCATTGTTGGTGGAAAATTGCAGTCAGCTAGCTCCATGCTGTGTTACATTTCCTGGGAAATGGTTTTATGGAAGGGCTTTTGATGAAAAAGTTCATTCCTTTTGTTAGCTGCCCCCCCTCCCCCCACAGTGTTAGTTAAGGTAGAGACATACTGGAAATGTTTCTTGCCTCAAATCTCTAGGGCAATTCCATTCACAAGACGGGAAGTCTATCAGTTTGAAATTGGATGGGGGAATATTTCCACAAAGCCCTCTGGTCCTTCTGGTTCTCTGAGGGTCTCCAGACAGGCTAGTCCTGGGCAGAATCATGAAGGAGTTGGGTCTTGAGTTTCTGCAACAACTTCTTCCTTTTTTCACCCTCTCCAAAAGCCTTGCAGGCAGAACTCTCACACTCATGTGTTGGTGAAATAATATAGCTCCTCATCCCCACCCCAAGGAAATTTGTATTTTTTTTCAGAGACACCTTGGGCACTCATGTCAATGAAACTGATGAGAATGTCCAGGACATTCTCACTGGCTAAGGAGTCAGGCAAGCCCTGTGTTTGACTTATGGCTCTATTGCTAACTGTGGCTAATCGAAGGGGTTTTTTCTTTGGTAAAATAGGACCAACAATAGCCCCTACCATGCTAGTTTGTTGAGACTATATATGAAATAATGTATGGAGAGTGCTTAGCATAGTATTTGTCACATAAGAACACAATAAATAGTAGCTGTTATTATTGTTATTAAAATATACTTTATTTATGTAACACACGTATTGCAATATATATAGTTTTGTATATACACACACACTCACACACACTTAGTTGACAATTATATTTTTATTTCACACGTCTAGGATGCTACAGAAATATAAAAACCTATCCAGATAAAACAAGAAAGTCCTTGCTCATGTCCAGAAAACCTGGAATGTGAAGTCTTTCAGTTTCCACAACTGACTCTTGTGCTCAGTTGTCAATAGAACTCCTTCCTAAGTGGCTGCTGCCTATCCAAATCTTTGTTTCTTAAGAGTTAGGAACCCTGTCTTAATTGTCTGAACTAAAGAAAACACAATAGATAACTGCAGCTTTTATTCTCAATCTGACCTTCTGTATTCTGAAACTAATTTGCCATAGTGTCTTGCCAGGGTCTGCGCAAGGACTTCCTCTAGCCCAGTAATGTGGTTCTGATTAAGGACATCCTATAAGACCCAGGAGGATCGCCTGGGAAGGAAACGGGGCCTAGCCACGAGTGAATTTTCATTCTCCAGTCAGATATATGATATTGAAGACCAGAAGGTATAGGGAGTTTATCATTAGGGAGACTTGGAAAGAGAATTAAAGCAAATGGCTGACAAATTGGCTGTCTTTTATGCAAAGCTGACAAGCAAGTGGGGCTGCTACCCGAAAGAGGATATGCAGAGCCCCCAGGCCAAATGGCTGGGCAGTCAGCAGACTTTTTGAAGTCTCTGCTTGCATGCCCCTACTTTTAACAAGGCCTCTGCTGACCTGCCCCCTTCTGAAGATGTGAAAACTTAATTTTTACCTAAAATATCTTCATTTCAACAACTATGATAATTCATTTCCTCTCCATAGTGCATGCGATGTTAGGGTCATATGCTTGTGTTATGGACAAACGGGGTGTGTTTTTTTTTTCTCCCTGCACTCTTAGGAATTGGGTCATATAGGCTAAACCTTGACTTATTCCATGGATGGTAGTCAGTCTTTCCCTGGGATCCATTAGGCCCTGGCTCATCGGTGAGATAGCCAGGAGATGACCAAGGAACACACTGGAGGATCCCATTTGCTCCCTGGATTCATGGAAGCTCTGCATTTGGGGGAGGAAAGGTGACTGTGGTGTGCAGTGGGCAATGAAGTTTGGAGAGCTTGGAGTTTCTTTACCAAGTATCTAAGAATCTACTAATAGTTGCAACTCTTATATGATTTTCTTGTTAATCTCTATCAAACCATGTAATCTGATATGTTAGCCATGACTAAGCCATGAAATTTGCCAACTTTGTCTGTGATTTACATAAGCTCTATTTGAAAAAGAAAAGTCTTAACACAATGTGGAACATTACTTCCCAGCATGCTTTTCCCAGCATGCCACTTGTATCTTATGACAACAAATAAGAACAGAGTATATGCATTTCTTGTGCTATTTCAAGGACCAAGAATGGATAAAATAAAACTCCAAAACTAAATAATATATTTTCCTTTGAGGTGATAAATATGTACATAGTAGATCTGCTTAAAGTGGTAGATTATTTGTTTTTGAGAGACAATAAATGAGTAATGCTTGCCTTTTTTTTAAAGTCGTAGTTTTGTAGTTAACCTCTTCAATATAGTAGAGTAGTTGTGAGTGTAGACATTAGGACTTGAAACCCCCTTTTGCCATTGGCTAGCTGGGTGAATTGTATAAGTCATTTAACCTTTTTCTCTTATTTTTGTCTTCTGAAAAATGGGGATTATACTACTAGGACCTATTTTGTAGGTGCTATAAGATACTATTTCTAAAATGCAGAGCTAAGCACCCATGTTCTTTGTCCATTTGGAGTACAATTATAGTCGCTATGTTATCATATAGTGATATAATAGACCATCCTATTCCCTTATTACCCAACGGAAATTGATTCAATTAAGTTCATGGAACTGGGAAAACTATTTTTATTTTACCAAAGGAAAATGGGGCAATTTGGAGTTTTCCATATGAAGAATGGGAGAGCAGCAGAAAGGAGGAAGGACACATTGCAGAGCTGAAGAGCAGTAAGGACCAGGACATCATTCTCTCTCTCCCTGCCAAATGCTTTTCCCTTGGACCCCAAGAAGAGGAATTCCCAGATCTTCCCCAATTGTCTCCAGGCCCCAGTTCTGTAGAATATTCAACCGGATAATCAGATGACTTTAGTGACTATATAGTCCAGTAGTTTAGAAACCTATTTTAATACAAAAATTCTGTGTAGTGCTCTAGGATCTAAAAGGGCCCTTCTCAGATACCTCTGTCAGCTAGATCCATGGGACATAACCTGTGAGAACAGAGCTGGGCAGATCTGTTCATTTTACAGACAATGAACCTTGAGCCCATGGAGTTCAGTGAGTTGCTATAGTTCTCACGACTGATGTCTGACAGTGTGGCTTTGCTTTATACAATTCCTTTGCCATCACCCTGATTTCTTCCCTTCCTATAGAATCTTCAACCCCTCCCCCCACTCAAAAAGTGTCTGTGCAAAATGTTTTGAATCTGTATACATGAATTTTTTTATGGAGAAAGTCCTTAACTTTTATTCTATTTTCTTAAAGGGATTTGTGATCCTTCAAAGGGTTAATAATGACTTCCTGATAATATGAGTCCCTGAAGTCACAGTTCTAGTTCTGATTGTGAGGTGCAAGGTTAACAATTACATCCACTTTCTTAACCTTTCAAGGCAAATGTAGCACATAACCTTATGAGTACCTGAGGTCCCAGGCTTGCTTGTAAAAGAGCAACTGGGTCCTGAATTCTTCAGGTTGTTTCTGCAACTTTAGTTCTCAACCTGAATTCTAAATGGAACTAGGTTCTAAATATCTCTGAACCTAGAAGACTTAAAGTTGATAAAATAATGCATGTTTATTTATAGTGCTCCAGAAAATTGTATTTACTTAATTTCGCTTTGGCTTTAGATTAGGGTTGCCAGATTTCACAAATTAAAAAAAAAATACAGCACACTTAGTTATACTGGAATTTCAGATAAACAACAAGTAATTTTTTAATAGAGCTCTTGAGAAGATGAAAATCGATCACCCCTGCAGACACACAAACAGCCTTCTTTCAACCCTAGAACTTCTGTTGTGAAAACAAAGAGAAATTTACAATAAACCAGCACAGGATCTTTTGGAGGTAATAGAAATGTTCTAAAACTGGTTTGTGGTGATGGTTGCACAATTCTGTAAACTTACTCAAATTCATTGACCTTTATCCTGAAAATGGATGGACTTGATGGTATGTAAATTATAGCTCAGAAAATTGCTTTTAAAAATTAAGGGAGAGCTTTATAACAACTATTGCTTAATTTCTTATTTTTGGTTTCATACTAATTTGAGAATGTGATTTAAAAAACCCATAAATCCAGTCTTCAGAATAAAGCATGAAAGTGCCTACACCAAATGATGTATACAATTTCTAGATCTACTGAAGCTCATCTCTAGATACCACCTCCTACCTTAACTGGATTCCACACGCTCTTAAAATCCTTTTCTGCACCTTTGGGAGTAAGGCCTACACTCAGCTAAAGCAAAGAGTTGCTGTTCCTGGAAGTCTTGTCCAGTCATGATGAAGGTGACTTGAGGTGACCTGCCACCCCAGTGATACTCCTTTTCCACACTTCATTCTGAGAAGGGCATGAAGAGGGAAGTATTTGTCTTAAGGTGTATGGAGAGCCTTGGTTTATTTATTTATTATTATATTTTTTATTTTTAAGAACCAGTGGCACATGTCTGGTCAAGCAGACCCATGTTCCCATCTTGGCTAATGTCTTTGGTACAAACAAAATGCTCACATGCTAGCAGGTAGGCTTAGTCAAGAGGCATATCCGCCAGAACACACACAAATCATCCTGTGGTTTTAGTGCCTACTGGAATTGAGAAGTAGGGTAGTCTTCTCTTTTATCTCAGGATGAATAACCAGTAGAATGGGTTGGGCTGGAGATGCTTATCCATAGGAAGATGCCCTGAGAAACTCATTTTTTATGTATCAAGAGTTGAGAACTAGCTCCAGTTGAGAACTAGCTCCTTCAGATTTCATTACTAAATTCTACAAAGGACAGTTGTTTATACAGCTTACAGGAGTCCCTATTGATCTCTATAGAGTCTCCAGATGAATATGTCCATGAAATCTGTCCAGAAGGTATCCAGCCATGTAATATGAAAAATAGAGACATTTATTAAAGAAGATACAAGAAATATTGTACATGGGACAATGCATTTCAGTCCCCTTCAAAGTAGACACCTTGGGACTTCACGTAGTTCTCCCAGTGCTCCATTGTATTTTTCTGAATCACATCATGGTCTGAAATCTCTCCCCTTTCAAAGGTGATTTTAGTTTTGGAAAAAGTCAGAAGTTGCAAGGTGTCAAATTTGGGTTGTAGGAGTGCTGAGTCACCTGGGTGATTTGAGGTTTTACCAAAAACCTCTACATGAGACATGATGCATAAGCAGGCACGTTGTTGTGATGAAACTGACATTCCCATAGCTCCAGCCTTCTGAATCATCCACACAGTTTCTGTGGAGGAATGTTAAAGCTTAATGCAAAATTTAAAGCAGATTCATTGCTCTACTCGTGTAGTCATTTTGAATGTGAGGGCCACACAGTGCATGTGCTCACTCAATGGCATCTACTATCCCCACTGACTAGTACAGTGAAGTTGCCATTGTTTACACATGTGCATTCCAGTCTACTCCCCTTGGCTACCAAGTTACATCGATGTAACTGTGTGCAAACCGTTGTAGTTATATAATCAATGGCTGGACTTTTTCTGGATAGACCTTGTATTTTTCTAGTATTGTTCGTTTTAAATATTACCTCTTCACCAAAACAAAAAATAAGCTTGAAATAATAATAGGGAGTGGGCCAAAGTCTCCTCAGAGACCCTCTTATTCTTGCTGTTTCTCCATTTGAGATATGGTCACACCCTAGCAGCCAGATCTCACTGGTTGCAGCAGGGAAGTGAGGCAGATGGAGAATGAGGGCCAGACAGATGGGACAGTTGGAACAAGGGTGCTGGCTGGAGGGAGGGCTGCCTGGCACCTGAGGAAACAGTGGTGGTCCAGCTCTGATAACCTGAATTTCCCCATATATGTCTCTGATGTCCAAGAAACTGAAACTTCTACTGAGGAAAATTGCTAGAATCCAAATATTTTCCAATGAAGCCTGAGCAAAGACCAGTCTTCACACACAAACCAATCTCATTCTTTTGAGGGGCTTGATCAGAAATCAGTATTTTGAGGTCTGAAGAAGTCTATGCCTTGAAGCAAGCCTCACCAGAAATCCCACTACTGTGGAATTCCTGTGCTGGCCTCAGCTAGCTACTTGGGTGAAGATGTAACTGATTAACTCATTTGAAAGGATCAACCAATTCAAAGGCCTTCTTGAAGGCTTAGCAATGCATGGACTAATTAAGTGAATGCTATCTTAACTTCTTATTCTTGGAAAGGAAGGAGCTCTGCCAGCCTGCTCTTACTTACTCCTAGCATTTGAAAGAAAGTAAATGCCTTTCCCTTAAAAAAGTCTATAAATCCTTCAATTTTGCTTATTTTAAATGTCTTTGCCCACATTTGTCCAAATAAGTGAGGCTTTACCATTCTTGGTTTTTTCTCTGCAGAGAGAGTTTTAAGTCTTTGTTGGAGAGATCATTCCTGTTTGTTTGACTCCAGCCTCTTCCACCTGTTTGGCTGAACTTGAATCCAGGAAACCCAGCAACACTCTTGAGGTTTCATTGTCTTTCCCGTGGAAGTGAGAAATCAAATAGCCACTTTGGAACTCTCCCTATAAATGCCTGTCCTTCATTTCTACTTTCCTTCTCCACATCCTCTTCCTCTTTTTGCTTGTTAGGTAAAATTATTTATATTTGATAAAGGTTTCCCCCACCCTGGTCCTTAATGGGTCATTTTGTCTTATGTGGTTTCAAGGACACAATAGAAGGCAGTACTGCTACATTGGATACTCTGGTTTTGTCAATTCTCCTCCATGGACAGCTTATGTGGCTCTTGTAAAGTTCTAGTGAATGTGTGGTTCCCTCGCTCCTTACACTTTAAGTAAAAGACACCACAATAATACATGAGCTTATATTTTCAAAGATGCTGTGAGGCAAATCCAATAAATACCACAAATATTCTATTAAAGGAGTGGGCCTTAACCAGAGGTGATCTGGGCCCAATACCTACACCTTTTGACAACGTTGAGAGACATTTCTGGTTGTGCCAACTTGGGGAGAGGGGTGGTACTGGCATCTCATGTGTAGAGGCGAGACGACTGTACTACGCATCCTCTAATGCATAAGACAGCCCCAACAACAAACTTTAAATAGTGCCAAGGTTGAAAATCCTGCGTTAGAGGAATCTTCCTCTTTTTTCCTTTTTCCTCAAGGCTTGGGAAAAAAGAAAAAAGAAAGAAATTCTCAATTTTGATGAGTACATGTGTCTTGATGTCCAACATCCCATATGGACCCAGGAATTGGAGAGCACAAGAGTGCCACTGAGCAGGGCAAAGTGCAAGGTTGAGGCAGGCCTTCTCAGCACCAACAGCTGTCTCAGCTCCAAGGAGAGACAACTTTGACCGAAGCAGAGGACCAAAAAGTTACAAGGATGTTTAGTTTGTGATAAAAATCATTTTGCAGATTAAAGGGCTTCCTCCTACCCATAAAATGGTATGTTCTTTAAATAACTTAAAAATTGGAGGCATTTAACTGTGTTGTGAGCAGAAGGCAGGACTATTGCTCAGAGCCATGGTCAATTATGTGCATCCTTGTAAGCAAGCTGGGTAGCTATAATCAAGCTATATAGGTGGTGATGTTCTTCATGTTGTGTGTATGTGTGTGTGTGTGTGCATGCTATTCAACTGCCACATGTTCTAAATGCTGCAGCTATCAACATGAAGGGATTCAGGGAGTTTCCTAGAGCCACTTTCTCGCTACATCTCTTGGCTCCATTCTCCCACACTCTTTCTGTGGTAGCAAGAAATGGATGCTCAACCAGCAGACCTTCCCTCCTTTTGCATGCAAACCCCCTTAGGATGTGTGAGACTCTTTCCCAAGATTCTCGGCAAAGTCACAGTGTCTCTCATTAGTGTTGATTGTCTCAGGTGCTGATCCCTGAACCAATGCTGTGGCCAGGGGAATGCTAGGAGCCGATTGGCTGAGGCCTAGGTGACAGCATACCCCTAAGCCCCTTGTGACCCATGTGTGCTGAAAGTGGACAGATGTGTTGCCTTAAAGGAAAATTGGGGTAAAATTATCAAAATAGGAGGAATGGATGTCCAGGAGAATAAACACACACCCACACTACTTGCTATTAAGATGCTTTGGATTCTGCAGTTAAAGACCCAGTTCCTTGCCCTGGCTTTGCTGTTAACTAGTTGCATAATTTGAGATAACTCTACAACTCTCTCACTGCCTCCTTTTTATAATTTGAATTATGGAAGTAGTAATACTATTTGGGTGGTTATGAAAATCAAGCAGGCATCTTGGGATGTTGGAAGCATTGTGCACATAAGTAGTTGTTTAGATGCCAGCTATCAGCCAGTGAATTCAGTTCAGCTTCTAGATTCTGGAAGAAGCTAGGCCAGCTACAACCCACCCAGCTAGTCAATGGCAGGTCACTTCGGAAGCCAGTATCTAAATTTATCCCAATCGTCATTGTTGTAGTTCAGTGTGGGAAATCTTCTGAGGTCAATGATTGAAGTAATTGGCTTGCCATGGATCTTGAAAAAGTCTGTCTGTTAAATGACATAATTGGTTTTAATTATATAATTACCGCACTTAAGGTGTGGGGGTGAAAGGTTACTATTATATTTAGGAGTGAGATCCCCAGTGAAGCCAGGGTGTGTAAGCCAGTCTTTCTTCGAGTTTCTCTTTTTATTTTTTCAGAGGGAAGTCAGAGTAGGCTGGCCTTGGCCCTGGCCATTTTGGGATGATTATCCTGCATGAGGTAGTGCTGGGACTGCTCACAGCATCACAGGAACCTTTGTGAAGAGATGGGAAAGGGCTTCCATAAAGACCTCATTTCGATCTGAAGTTAACGAGCAGTGGGAACTCAACTGTCAGCTATTGAATCTGATTGGGCAGGGTAATTATATGATTGCCTCTGGTGTTTGCACATGCACGGGGATATTTTTATTGGAAAAAGCCTAATTGCTTACTTTCCTAGTAGAGGGAAAAGCTAAACAAATTTGTGTTGTCATAGGTTAAAAAGACATCCTTTCTTTGTCTCTAAAATAGCTCCCTCCTCTGCTTTTTATAAGTGAGGGTTTTCTCCCCGTGTTCAGTCAGGGATGCCACTTGCAGACTTGAATTATATGATAGTATGAAAATGTAAAGGCAAGATACTTTGGACTATGCATTTTGGTAAAATGACCATGTGCCTATTGCCATATCTTAAACCATCCCCTTCAGTGGCCTCTTTTGTAATGTAAGGGCAGCCGGAACCCTGGGCAACATTCAAGCTACTGGGGCTTTCACAGGTATTTCGTTTATTTTGTTTTGTTTTCTTGTATGGAGGGCCCTGACAAGATTGGCTTCGTAAGCTATCTGGTTTTCCTTCACTGATTGGATCAGGCAAGTGGGAGGTACTGTGTGTGGTTGCCTTTTAGACATCAAAAACACCAAGGGGAATAGCAGCAAAGCATCCCTCTGCTATTTCCCAGGGACTTGGAGAAAAAGGAAAGGCAAACTGAGAGCTAAAGTGAAGAAGCCCAATAATACTCCAGGGTCTTTTTTCAACTGCCCTCAGTGAGCATGGCATGTCACTCACCTGTGATGCTGATGTGCAGAAAACAGATTGCTGCAGTTTAGTCCACTGTATAGCATTCAACTCTGTATTATTGCTCATTTTTCTATCTTTTTATAGGACAAACTATTTTCTAAGTTCTTCCCTTTCCTGGGATTTCACCCCAAGAGATTAAAATGTATTGGATTGTGGGGACTAGAGAAGCACCTTGTGATGACAGCTGTAGATTCCAAATCTGGTGCTCTGGTTTGGTGAAGGATTTTGGGTTGGAGAATTGCTCAGAACAAAGGACTTTTAGCCATTTCACCAGTCATGCTTTCTCATCTCAATTTTGCACCATCTCAGACTTGTACACACCCCAGTCTTGGCTAGCTGGCTCAGTGGGTCCCCTGGGTTCAGTGTTAAATGTCACTTCTTCCAGGAAGCCTTCCCTGACCACTGACCACAAGTGTGGCTTGGCTGCCCTTGTTTTGTGCTCCATGGCATCCTCTAAGTTCCTGTACCTATTGTCCTTTAATTGCTTGTCTCATTGTTCAAAATTGCCTGTAACTTTTATGAGGGCCCAGCTTGTGTTTATATTTGTCAGTACTATATCTGCAGAGCTGGGCACAGTGCTTGATGAGTGTTTGGAATGATTGAATTAGGAACGGAATGGTTGCTGGGTGTCTTAGGAAATCATGGTGTGTGCTGCATGGGCTTCCCACCCTTGCTGTTAATACTGCTTTCTTGTTGCTTATAATTTTCATTGCCCCAGATGATCCAGCTCTGTTGGAGGCACGGAGGCACAGTCAAATCTCATGCTGTACATTGATCACCTGTCCAACCTTTGCCTAGAGTGGGAGCCCCCAGTTCCTTCAAGAGATCCAACTTTACCTGTCTGTAAAGAAGAAGAGGAGGAGGGAGACAGCGGGAGGATCCGGTGGCAGTGTAACACCAGAGCAGGTCCAATGTTTACTTTTACCCTTTTGGAGGTGGGTAACTGAAAATGCCATGGGGAGTGGGCTTTTGGAGTCTGCCTATGACCTTGGATTTGGGGGCTCATGGCTCACATATACTTTATTATTTTGCTATAGTGTAGGGATTGTTACCTGTGTATTTAACTCATAGTCAGACTGTTCCATGATTCCCATCCACATAGAACAAAAATCCAGGTTCATTATCCACATGAGGTAAATTGTCACATTGGCGGTGTATTGTTTGTGTTTTGCTTTGTGGACAGAGTGTATGGTTCATTTACTGGTTCCTGTTTCGTGACTTATATTTGTTATTTTCTTTTTAAGCTTTATGATTTTCAATGGCCTTTCTTGTTTTGATTCTCTGGCTTTTGATGTTTTGAATCCCCTCCTCCAGGGTCAACATCTAAGACCATGAGATCCTGAATAACTATTGAATAGATGAGATTTCATTTAGGACTGGCCCTCAGTGTTTAATCATAACCCTACACAATTTTGGGATATATTTAACCAGTTTTTTCCCTAAGCAGAATGTAAACCTATGACAGTGTAGGCCTCAGGCAAGAGGGCTTCCTAGTGAACCCCCAGGCCCCCAGCCATCCCTAAGTTTGGACTGCTCATTGTTGGTTGGGCCGCAATCACAGTTTCTGGGTGGATGGACATTTCCTTGTGGAAACCACAGCCTCACATGTGGTGGAGCACAGTGAACTCTCAGTGTCCTCGGGTGCTCTTGCATAGTGGTCTGTCCCAGGTCTCTCCCAGGTCTGCTGAATACTCTTCCTCTGCTGGTTCTGATTCTCTGTTTACTTTACATTCATCAGTTGCATAATAAACACATAAATTGGAATCTTTGGAGGTTCCTACAAGAAAGAGAGTTTGAGCAACTTTTTTATTTTTCTATGTTATTTATTTATTTTTGTCAATTAAATTTTTTGTCGATATTGAAGTTTAATATTATTTTGCATTGGTTTCAGGTATGCAGCATAGTGGTTAGACAATTGTGTTCCTTACAAAGTGTTCCCTGTGATATTTCTAGTACCCACCTGGCCCCATAGATAGTTATCCCAACATTATTGAACAACCTCTTCTTAAAGCAGGTGTGTTCATCAACACTGGGTACTGTGAACCAAACAGGATGGGCCATGGTGGGCTTTACTCATGAATTCCAAGACAAAGTTAAGTTTAATTTTTAGTTTGGGACAGCTCCGGGGGACGCCTCTTTACCTCATATCCTTTCTGGACTAAGGCAGGTAATTACTGCCTACACAAATCACATATTTACGCCAAAGAAACAAACAAAAAAATCTCTGAATGACATTTGATTTGTAATTAAACTTGGTGATGCAGTGTCTGAAGTGTCTCATTTTGTCTAATCATAACAATCTTTTTCCTTTCAGTGTACTTCTGCATGCAGGGGTTAGTCCTCTTTGTTACATGGTAAAGGGAATAATTTAAGAAAAGAAAAAGAAAAATTTGAATAAATGATTGCCGTCTTAGGTCAAACTCAAGCCATTGATTGTTTCTTTTGTTTTGTTGGAGAAAACATTTTCATGTCTCTTCATTGACTGATTTATTCAGCAAGCAGATTTAAACATTGGCTAAGTGCCTGCCTGGACCAGCAACCTGCTTCTCAGCATCATCTGGCACCTTGTTAGAAATGCAGATACTCAGGCCACACTCAGACCTACTAAATCAGAAACTCTGCAGGCAGGGTCCAGAAAGCTGAGTTTAGATGAGCTTCCCACTGATTCTGCTGCACACAATAGTTTGAGAACTACTGGCTTAGAACTTGTGCTAGTGCATGAGGTGAGGGCAGTAACAGGAGTGCTCCTATAGCCCTATCATCCAGAAGCTTGTGATCCAATCCTGGGCAAATGACGTAAATTCATCAGTTAGGCAGAGTGATCTTTATTAAATGTGAATTACTTCATACACTCACTTCCTAAGTTCCTCTGGGCACTTCCCTTTGTAGTGATATAAATAAATATGCTTGATTTAGGCTTACAAAGCCTGGCATTCTCCATCCTCTGCCTACCTGCCCAGCCTCACCTGGTGCTATTACCTTCATTCCCTCCCTCCCCTTGTGCTCTGCCACTCCACAATGGCCTTCTTTCTGATCTCCAAATACCCGCACTGTCTGTAGGGTCAGCAGGAATTCATGTCGAGGAAGGGAAGGGAAGAGAATCACAAAGGTTAAGTAATAGGCTTGGTCACTGAAGTATTTTCCCATACAGTACAATATTTCTCAACCAATGTCCCATTAATATAATGTCCCCATCAATATTAATATACTGATACTTATATATGTATATAGTGACCTTATTCAATGTAATAATATTAATGGCCTCTCTTATAATGTAGCCATATGAAAGGACTTTTACAATCATTAAGGAACTATTAAATATAGTTCAGTTTAATCCTAGCATCATGTAATTGTATTGATCTTTCTCTCTCTGAGAGTTGGTGGGGCAGACACAGTGCTCAGCAGCCACACACTGTAATGACTAACCATGGCTGGAGGCACCAGGTGCTGAGGGGGGGCTCACCTGTGGGGGGAGCATGAATGGAGCCAACACATGATTCTTGCTGTCTTCACCTACTTAAAGGAAAGATAATAACCACATTTGTCAGGTTTTAACTCTACAAAAACTTATCTATGAATGCTAATTTTGACCTTTGGGATATTAAGTGTGCAATGTGCTTTGGGAACAAAGCAGCTGTTTAGGTTTTTATTAAACGTAAAAAGTGGTCCCTTGGGATTCTCTTTACAATAAGAAAGGGAAACACATATTTTAAATACAATTTGTTTAAAAAAAGAGGCAAGGGGTTCTTAAAGATTTAGGACTAGTAGAGCCAAGGTTAGGGCACTGGTTCTGGTTTGGGGTTTTGTCTGGATTTTTGTTCTGACAGCTCTTTCATGGTTGCAGGCAATATTTTTTATGTGGCACATATGCAGTTTGGGGTATTATTTGCTGTGTAGGAGGCATCTCATTTGTGATTTTCAGCCGAGGATGGGAAGGTCAGTGAGGAGAAGCCATCTTGGAGGGTAGGCAAAGGGGAAGTGCTGGCTTCTGGCGGCTTTTTGGCCTTTTGGCATCCCCTGCCTTGTCAGGTTCTTCCAGGAAACCAGGGAAATCAAATCTCCTCGCCTTGTGAGCTTCCTGACACGCCTGGAGCTCTTCCTGTTGGAAGGAGAAGCTAGTCTGCTTCAAGTGGCTATGAATAAGACAGGCATGCCCTGTCTCTGTCCTCCAGCAGCCCAGAGGTCAGAAACTTCAGCAAATAATACAAAGTGTCACATTGAAGGATAAGAGAGCTGGGAGAGGAGAGAAGAGGGAAGCAGGCTCTGGGGCTGGCAGAAAGGGCTTCTCTGCGGGCTCAAGGTTGAGAACTGAAGGATGATCATCTGCATACATGTCTTGGCTGGTGGAATAGTAGGGGGTAAGGGAGAGTGTGCCCAGGGACCTGGGACCTCCCTTACTAGCTGGGACTCTGCCCATAGAAGCTGCTACAACAGCTAGACTGGAGTGAAACACCCAAAGTCTCCCTGCAGAAACCCCAGGGGAAGGGCTCTTCCACATAGAGACAAGATTTCCCCATGTTCACTAACAGCAGACACACCATGCCCAAGTGTGACATCAACACCTTGGCATGTATTTCTCTTCCTTATGTTGGTTCCTCTCTGAGGTCCTTCCTTTCAGGGGCAGCCTCTGCTGGCCTCCTTTTTAAGAGCCAGACTGCCTGTGGGGGACAATAATTACTCCCTGGAGGATTCCTACATGGCTTTTAGGGAGGCATTTGAGCATCTTCAGAGAATCTTTCTGAATGTAGCCAGCAGCTCCTAGGAGGGAGGAACTGCCTCTACCCATTGCCTTCTTGACCCAGAGTCCTTACTGCACATGTGTCACCCATCCTAGCCAGAACACAGTTTGAGGGCAGATTCTTTCTCTGTTAAGCCGTGCCTGGCACGCTGACTTTTGCACAAATCTGGCACTCACAAATAATTGATGAATGAAAGAAAAGATTCTGCAAATCCAAATGTCCTTGCAATACAGACGCTTGATTTTAGGAATGTGAAATAAAACCAACAACTGATTCATTTGTGTATTCATCCACCCACTCAAAGGCAGTTCTTCAGGACTTACTGTTTAACTGTGTAGCTGAAATGCCTGGAACATAGTAGTTCACAGTTGATTGTGGTTGTTATAGAGGAAGTGCAAAACTAGCTCTGGCTTCTTTTTAATATAAGTATATTTTATTGATTATGCTATTACAGTTTTCCCAATTTTTTCCTTTATCCCCCCACTGCCCTGCACCTCCCAACCCTCTAGCATTCACCCCCTTAGTTCATGTTCATGGGTTATACATATAAGTTCTTTGACTTCTCTGTTTCCTGTATCATTCTTAACCTCTCTCCATCTATTTTATGCCTACCAATTATGCTTCTTATTCCCTGTACCTTTCCCCCCATTCTTCCTCTCCCCTTCCCAGATGAAAACCCTCCATGTGATGTCCATTTCTATGATTCTGATTCTGTTCCTGTTCTAGTTATTTGCTTAGTATTTGTTTTCACTGTGTTTTTTTTTATGTTCAGTTGTCGATAGTTGTGTTTGTTGTCATTTTACTGTTTATAGTTTTTGATCTTCTTCAATTTCTTTTGTAAATCCCTTTAACATTTTATAAAATAAGGGCTTGGTGATGATGAACTCCTTTAACTTGACCTTATCTGGGAAGCACTTCATCTGCCCATCCATTCTAAATGATAGCTTTGCTGGATAGAGTAATCTTGTATGCAGGCCCTTGCCTTTCATGACTTCAAATACTTCTTTCCAGCCCCTTCTTCTCTGCAAGATTTCTTTTGAGAAATCAGCTGATAACTTTATGGGCACTCCTTTGTAGGTAACTTTCTCCTTTCCTCTTACTGCTTTTAAGAGTCTCTCCTTATCTTTAATCTTGGGTAAGTTAATGATGAAGTACCTTGGTGTGTTCCTATTTGGGTCCAACTTCTTTGGGACTCTCTGGGCTTCCTGGACTTCCTGAAAGCCTATTTCCTTTGCCAGATTGGGGGAGTTTTCCTTCATTATTTTTTCAAATAAATTTTCATTTTCTTGCTCTTGTTCTTCTCCTTCTGGCACCCCCATAATTTGGATATTGGAATGTTTAAAGTTGTACCAGAGGTTCCTAAGCCTCTCTTCACTTTTTTGAATTCTTGTTTGTTCATTCTGTTCCAGTTGGATGTTTATTTCTTCCTTTTGTTCCATATTGTTGATTTGAGTCATGGTTTCCTTCTTGTCACTGTTGGTTCCCTGAATATTTTATTTCACTTTGGGTAGCCTTCATTTGTTCCTTCATTTGCGACCAAACTCAATCAGTTCTGGGAGCATCTTGATTACCAGAGTTTTGAACTCTCCATCAGATAGGTTAGCTATCTCCTTGTTGCTTAGCTCTTTTACTGGAGTTTTGATTTGTTGTTTCATTTGGGCCACATTTCTTTGTCTCAGCACACTGATCTGGTTGGTCTGGTTGACTGTTTCTTTAATTCCTCGGTTGTCAGCGTTCCATGCAGTTTGATTTTCTGGCACTTCCAGTTGTTTATTGTTTTTAGATTGGTCATTATTCTCCTTTTGGTTGTTTGAGTACATGAGGGTTTCTACTATACCTCTATCTTGGCCAGAACTCTAGCTCTGGCTTCTGATGCTCTGGCATCTGGCTTCATGTTGTCCCACTGAGCTTTGCAGAGGCCCTAGTGGTCCCCCCTCTCCTGCTATTTGGAAGTGAGAGTCCAGGGTTCCAGGCTTTGAGTGTGTCTGCTTCTCTTCAGAGAGGCAGAACTCTCCCATAGAAGGGTACTTGTGGCCTGAGCTCTGACATTTTAAAGTGCTGAAGAACAGCTTACTGGCTGACTGCACAAAGCCAGGGTGAACATGAAGTGACAGGGAGTACTTGAACTTCAGGGCATTCTGACCGGCCCCTTAAAATATTAACTAATGAAGACAATCATTTGAAGCATCTATGTTTCTACTTGCTATTTTGAGGACTGAGGATTTCTTTAATTAAAGTGAAGGGACCATTTTTGCAGACCTGGAAATTCTGAGCCTGTGATACAAGTCAATTGCACCCAAGTGCCAGTTTCTCTGGCCCACACGGGGTCCCTAAAACTTGTAAGTATCACATTAAATGTAGCTTTCTGTATTGGGGAAAAAAATTAGGTGATCCAGCTACATAAGACCATATACCAAGATTCTGGCAGCCACCCCCTTTGTCCCAGCATGCCCTCTCCAGTTTATTGGTCACTGCTGCCTGCTTTGTTTACACCAGGCCTCATTCATGTTTCTCATTCATGTTACCTCCCTGGTCTCTGTCAGCACAGTGTACAACCCTAATAGAGACTTGCAAAAGATGGCCTTGTGGTGGGCTTGCTGCAATCCACAGCATGTGAATAGTATCCAGGTTTGGCTCTGCAGTCACCTGTCCAGATGCCACATGTCAGGGCCTATAGGGTCAATGTCAGTGGAACGCCACCCAGCCTGAGCTTCTCAGAAAAACCAAGTGGGCACTTGCCTAAGCCCCACTTCAAGGATTCTGACTCAGTTGCTCTGGGAGGGTCACATGAACTTTGGAAAGCCTTCATTGTGGCTTGTGCCCAGCTCACCTGCTCTCTGGACAAGTATTCTGCTCTCATCAGCATTTTTCTTGGCCTAGATCCTCTTCCTGAATGGGTCTTGATCATCACAAACAGCTGTCATGAACATGGAATCAAAGAAAACACACATGTCAAAAGTGTCTCTTAAAAAGAAATATAACACAAAATACAAAAATGTTTCAGTTTTAAACCCCAACTATAAAAACAAAAATGGGACTTGGGTGGGGAAGATTTGGGTAAACACAAATGCTTATCTTATCTTGTGCATAACAGTGGGAGGCACTTCTATGTCTGCAAGTTCCTGAGACTGTGTGGATTTGTGCTTCTTATAGGCAGCCTGGTAATTTCTTATTAGATGATTGTGAATTGTTTTTTTTTTTCCTTTGTGTAAACAAGTCACTACTTTTGCCAGAGTATATCTAGTATTTGCCTCCTTTAAATTTTCCTGGTGATCACTAAGCCATTTTAACCTGCTATTATATTGTCCATCTATATAAATTTATTGCTTTTTTTCATAGTTTTAGCCTCATCTTTTTGTGCATCTGTTATCCTCAGATTCTTCACTATCTAATGTCCATATCCATCATCTTGACCCTTGTACATTGCATCTCTATATTCTGGGATAACCTCCACAAGTGTATGCTTTATTTCACAGATGCAATTTGTTTGTAATGGTAACTGAACATTTAGCTGCTTCTGATGCCAATTGTGAGTCCATTATTGCATATTTTGGTGGGTGGTAGATGGCAAAAATTCCTTTCTATTTTCCATCCTCTGCCTCAGTGCCCCATATGGGCTTTTAGACTGATAGGGAAACTGAAGCCCAGAGAAGGGTGTAGTTTGCCAAAGGCCACATAGTTGGTTCCTGGTAGAGATGGGAATAAAATTCTGGTTTTCACCAGTCCAAGGCTCTTGGACTCTATTATCCCCAAAACTCTACTTGCAAGATCAACTCTTAGTGGAGGTACAAAATAACTAATTAGATTGATAAAATCATTATTACCATGAATCTAATTAAAATCTCACACCCATCAAGTGTGAATATTCCAATTGAGCATTGCTTGCCCCATATTCACCCCCCTTCTTCTACAGCATAGCTTGCCTCAATAACAGCTATCTGTAGAGCAAGCTAGAATATAGAGAAAGGTTAAAGCAGTGATTTTCAGCTGGGGGCAGTTTTGCTCACCCCTTCCAGAGACATTTGTTAATATCCAGAGATAGTTTTGTTTTCACCACCAGATTGTGTATGAGGAGGGTACTACTGGTGTCTAATGGGTAGAGGCCAGGGACCATGCTAAACATCTCACAATGCAGAGGACAGCCCCTCACAACAAGGTTTGTCCAGCCCACAATATCAATAGTGCTGATGTTTCAAAACTTTGGTTTGGAGGGAAAAAATTCTACATTTTAAATCAGTGAACTACATTCTACCTGTGGACTAAAACTCCTTGGGAATCTGCCTCCTTCCGCCCCAGACACACACACAATGCTTCATAAATTACGTGTGATGATTTTTGATATGTATATAGATAGCATTGTGACTTCTAAAATATTAATTAATTTTAAGAGATTACTGAATTCCTACTAGCTTTTCATCATCAGGTGTTTTTCTGAATCAAATGATAGGAAAAATAATATTACCCTGGTGGAGGGGTATGCAAAATTGTTTGATCTTTTAAAGGAATCCCCATCAAAACTGTGCTGCTTATATCTTTCATGACAAATCTGAAGTTTGGTTGTGCCTTTGTCCAGTAGATCCTGATCCAAAGGAAAATCCTTAGTGCCTGATGGTTCTCACCAGTGGCTACAGTGTTGGAGCAGACCTGGAAAGCAGATGTTTCTGGTGGAAACTTTCCATTCTAGAATAGTTTCTTCTGAGGCAGGAAGAAGGTTAGGTCAGAGAAGAATGTGCCAGACAATATGCCCCTTTTGTTAATCAATGCTGTCATCTTGGCTGCCCCTCTAGCAGCCTAATCTTCCTGAAAAGGCCATTCAACAAGTATATCTGGCATTGGCCAGAATTTTTCTAGCTCAGTTACAACAACAAGGAATGGATTTAATCAGATTCAGAAGAATTTTAAGACTCATTCTATAGTGTTACATCTCCAGAAGAGCTCCTGAAGGCAGATTATCCAAAACCAGTTTCTTGAGCTAAACTTGCAAACAACTCATGCAAAGTAATCGAGCTGGCTATGCATAAGTCTGAAATCTTAGAGACATATATCAAGCTCATTGAGACATATACTATATTCAGTGCTTTGTTGGATTAATCTAATTAGTCTTCATAGCAACCTATGAAGTAAGTGCTGATCTTATGATTATTTCACAGATACAGAAACTGAGGCTTAGGCTCATTAGGCAACTTGTCCAAAGTCACACAGTGAGTCTTCTTTCTTTAACCACTAAGCTGATAATATAGCCGCACTGCTGATTTTGAGTCAACAAGCTATTATTTTAAGCTGTATCTATTATATCTTTAATTGGAAATTGAATTTCTTATAGATACACAATTATCGTAAGAAATGATTATTTGAGTCCATTTTAATAGGTTTGGAAAAAGCTAGTGTATATAGTAGTAATGGAAAGACTAAGTTTGATGAGAAAAGTGTTTCCAACTTGTCTTCTCTCCTCACTTGCAGCCTCTATGCATGATGGGATATGATACAGAGGTCACTTGGAGGGGATCCGTGTGATATTCCAGTCAAGAATCCGGCACTTCCATTAATAAGATGGGGCTTTAAGCTGATCACATGGCTTCTCAAGGTTTCACACTTCTTCTGGCACATGGGATATCATAGTTTATTTAACAACCATTTCTTTGGCATCTATGAAGTTATCACATGAATTCTAAAGTTATGTGATCTAGAAGAATAATCTGTAGCTCTGTGAATACCTCTGAATACTGCAGGCTGCTACATCAGGCAGCAAATATTTATTGAGTGCCCACTATGTGTCAGATTCCATTCTAGGAGTGAGAGATTGCAGATGAATTTCATTTGGCAGGGGGATAATAAACCAATAAACAAACAAATAAGGTGATTTCAGAGGCCCATTAATTGCATTAAAAATACATTAGAGTGATATGATAATGAATGGAAATAGAAGGTGTTTCTCCCTAAAGTGATCAGAGAAGCCTTCTCTGAGGAGATGGCACCAAAAAAATATAAATAAGCCTTGGAAATGAGGACAACTTTCTAGGCAAGGAACTAGTGGAATACATTTAATGCATAAGGGTCTAAAATTTCATTGTTCTTTCAACAGAGAATCTCAGATGTCAAGTGTGTGATATTACTTCTTCAGATTTGTTGAGATTTTATGAGGACCAGGCATATGTTTAATTTTTTGTAAACCTTCTATGTCTACTTGAAAAGAATGTGTATTCTATCTTGAATGCATAGTCTTTGTATGTTTTTTAGATGAAGCTTATGAATTATATAACTTAAATCTTCTATATCTCTATTAATGTTTTAGCTGTTTAACTGCTCAGTTTCTGAGATGTAATCATTCAAATACTCATGATTATAGATTTGGGCATTTCTTTTAGTAATTCTATCAGTTTTTTGTCTCATCTATTTCTAGGCTATGATCTACTCGTTTTCTTTATCTACTGTTACAACTTGCTGGGGTTCCTGTTACTAATTATTACCTCCCTTTATCCCTATTAATGTTTTTGCCTATAATTTTTATTTTGTCTGATAATATTGCTATAGCAATATCCCTTTGGTTAATGTATATGAGTATGCTTCTTCATCCTTTTATTTTTCAGTGTTTGTATGTCATTGGTTCATTTTATAAATGACAAAGTTTTTATTTTTAAAAAATTTTGTGTCGCTGTCTTTTGAAGAATGAATTTAAGCTGTTTGCATTTATTGTAATTAATCTATCTGGACTTAACCTTGATTTCTTATTTTGCATGTTCTGTTATCATGGGTGTTTTTCCCCTTCCTTTTCTCTCCTTTACTACCCTGTTTCAATCAACTGTGCTTTCTTTATTTCTTTGTCTTTTTCCTTCTACTGATTAGGAAGTTACCCACTCCATCTTTCTTCTCTTCATTGTTTGGGTAGTATCTAAAACAGATTTTGGAAAACACACAGAGGCTCTTAATGCATCACCTTTAGTTGGTTTAATGGCTTTCTCTAGTGTCCTGGCTGACGCCCCACCGATTGGGTCTTTAATGGGCAAGAGTGTAGATGAAAGTGCAGAACATGGTCACTGTGATGATTATATCTTGGAGTATGGATTTTCAATTTGCCTTTGCCAAGACCTGTGCCCTGATGACTGAGGGTTTTGGTAATTGACAAACAGTAAAATCCTCATGGATTGTGGCTTCTAAGCAAGGAGTTGCATGGTTTCCTCTGTTGCCCTTTGCCTCGTCTGCATTTCAGCTCTTGTAAGTGATGATACACATTAAATAGTTCCTGTAAAACTGTTGAATTGTCAGTTTTTAAAATGCATAAAACACTGACATTTTCATTAGATCCTGGCCCTGAGGAGTGTTCGGCTTTCATCATAATGGATTTGTTTACTTCTGCAGAGAGTCTTAATGTGCTGCCTATAAGGGAGATCTTACTGTCACCTGCACTTAAATGGGAAAGTCTTTGCTCAGCCAAAGATTTTTGGAAAAGGATTTGAAGAGGTTTCTTTCACTGCCTCCCTCCCCTCCCCCTGCCATCTCCTAAAAATGTAAGGGATGAAAATAGAGTCTTTGAAGAACTTTGGTATTGGACAGACAAAATTTCAATGTAAAATATCCTGCAGAGTCCATTAGGAGACAAAATGTTGGAAAGATGCTATTAAACCACTACTTAGTTTCAACAAAATATCTGTTAAAGATAAGCAAGTTATATCTATGTCTTTGTGACCTCAATCCTTTGGTCTACATTTAAACAGATATCTTGATTTGGGATTAATAACCTCTCTTGTGTATATTAGGACAGAAAACATTTTAAACTGTGGGTCCTTCTAAGCATAAGAAAATGGAGGATTTTTATCTTCTGATCATTCACTGTATCTTCAACATTTTTTCAGAAGATGCCAAACTATTCACGAACAAATGTAGAGTCATCTCAGTTTAACAAGCTGGAAAATGTATGTGCTGAAAGACATACTTGTATTCATACAACAGGGCTAGAAATGTTAACTTTCCTGGAATCAACAAGTTTGCAATTTATGGCAAGATTGTTTCTTATTTTTAAAAGGAACTTCCTCTTCTGTATTAACTTGTTGAATATGTCATTGGAAGGTTTGTCTACTTTTTTTCATTTCAAGAGAAGCAGCCTAGCATGAGGAGTCAAATTCTATGCATCAGGCAGATCAACATTTCAATTCTACTTCCAGGACATACTAACTGTGTAATGAGGGATGTGTTGATGAACTTTTCTGAGCTGTTTTTCTCATCCTTAAAATTAAAATAATAAATCAACTTTTCAGAGTTGATATTAATATTAAGTAAAAATAATATATGTGGAGTGCTCACTCAGCACAAAACGTGGTACATAGTAGGATGGTGAAGAATATTAGGAAGATGATGATGATGATGATCATGAAGAAAGTAGTAGTTGTAGAGACAATGGTAATAAAGATGATGATTGTGGTGGTAGTGGTGATGAGGATGTTGATGCTAGGAATAATGGTGAGGAAGATGATGGTGGTGGTAGTGGGGTTAACTGGATGTTAGGAGTCCATTGAAAAAGGCTCAGAGAGGTAATTAAATAACTTGAGAAAAGGCAGAATTATCTATTATTACCTGACCTACAGTTCTCTAGTTTCTACTTGGGCATTTTTAGTCATTAGAAGGTACTTTCTTAATAAAATTCTATTACAGACAAAACCAAACCAAACCAAACCAAACAAAATCCACAAAAGCCTAGTTCACTCATAAAATTGTGTTTTCAGGCCTGGATTTATCTTTGAAAAAGCCAAGAAGTGTTACTTGGAGTCATTTGATCCTGTTGACATCCTCCTTTCTAAAGCTTGCTCACTGCTTAGCATCTAAGACATGGGATGTCTTGGAGTTCTCCTGTGTGTTTGAACATTTCTCTGTCATCTCTTTGCCAACTTCTCTTTCTTTAATCATTTAGATACATGAGTGTGGAACTTAGAGAAGGCAGTACAGGAAAAAGAGACAGCCAATGGGAAGATTGGGACCGAATCTTAGTGTCACTGAAGCAAAGAAGGGTGACAGTTTCAGGTACGGGAAGAAAGTCAGTATTTTTGAATATCAGAGAAATGGTGAGGATGAGGAAGGTTGGGCAATGCCATTACATTTGGCAATGAAAATTCAGTTTTGGCATCTGACACAGAAATCACTGTGATGTTAAAAGAGGAAGAATGGGGTGAGGCAGTGGAGGCCACAGACATTGAAGAGAGACAGGAGGTTGCACACTGGAAAGACATTTTTTAGATAGGAGAGAATAAGTCCTATTTATAGACGAAGAGGAAGGAGCCAGGGGAAGCTGAGTATGAAGGTATAAAAGCAAGCAGATACTTAGTCCCAAAAGAAATGGAAAAAGGAGAAGTTCTTTGGCCCATTAAACCACCTGCCAGGTCCCTAGTGAACAAACAGGTGAGGAAAAGTATAATCTGTGAGGCTTATTTTGAATGATCTTGACCTTTTGTTAAAAGAAGGTGAGATCTCTGATGGGAGAGCGAAAGAGATGTTTGGAGGCATATGGACTTTGGGAGAGAGTCTAACAAGAACCACTGTCTGAAATGGGAGAGGAAGTCAAGTAGCTGATTAGAATGCTTGCCAAGGACCCCTATGAAGGAGAAAAGGTGTGTGTTTCTAGATCTTCCCATTTTATCTTGCCCAGGTTTTAATCTCTAGGATCTTCAGTGCACTATAAGCACCCTGTAATCCCACAGATGGCCCTTTATTGCTCCCGCTTCACCCATGGGCCCCTCCCTTTCCTCCTCCCCTACCCAGTACCTAGCCCAGATATCAGATGGTCATTACATAAAAATGAACCAATAGACTAATTTGCACCAAGGTGAGGAAGATTGCAAAGGTCTCATCACACCCAGGCATTAGTGTGACCAGTGGGTGAGTGGAAGGACCACAGAATCAGGAGTCAAGGGCATGGAGTGGTCCCCCAGGTCAAGTATTGTGCCCTTCTATAGCACAGGGTATCATGTCCTTTTTGCTTGCCTGTTATCATTACACAATATAAAATAGGTGCTCATAGAATTTATTTGAATGGATTAATGGAGAGAGACAATTAAAGATTGTCAAACTTCCCAGTGTTCTATGCAAATGTTCTATGGGACTTTTCTTCTTAAGTACATTTTAGCAGGTCAATATCATTCCAACGAATGACTCTCTAATAGCAGAATGTCAGCTACCACTGGTGGGCAGGTGAAAGGAGATACTTTTAGCAGAGCTGCATGTGGGCTTTCCAGGGTTGCTTAGATTTAACCACCTAGATGTCTACATCTATTGGTTTGGCTTACAAATAAATCAGCTCCTATTTCTTCAGTAATCTGATCCAAGGTGTTTTAGTCATTTCTTATTCTTGATGTTAAACAACATATAGTAATTTGTTATTGTAGACTAGAAGCTATGGTCCAGGCAAGGCAAAGAGAGATGAAAATAGATTCTAAATAAAGAAATAGAGCTTATTTCTCGTCTACACTTTCTATACTCTCTGCCCCTCCCTCCTAAATAAGATCTTTCTCTACCTTTCCCCATGACTCCTCCAGCATGGAGAAATCCATT
The DNA here is from genome assembly GCF_004126475.2 of Phyllostomus discolor. Lineage (NCBI taxonomy): Eukaryota > Metazoa > Chordata > Mammalia > Chiroptera > Phyllostomidae > Phyllostomus > Phyllostomus discolor. The sequence goes on along the minus strand of NC_040909.2, from coordinate 49,064,244 downwards.
GTCAGCCAAATCCCAACAGAATAAAAGAAAAATATGTCTTCAAAAGGAGAGGGCAGAGGGGAGAGATGGAAGCATCAATAAAGGCTAAAGGGATTGGCCTAGAGTGTGTGGAATCCTAGAGGGTGTTTATTTTCAAAACAAGAGCTTACAGATCAGGTACTTTTCAACAGATGAGAAAAATGGAATGAGCAAAGCTTGTACCTGGGCTTGGGGACATGCCCACAGTGGCCCAAGCTACTGAGTCAGCAAAAGTGGCTTTTGTTCTTGCTCTGGCGGCACCTTCTGAGTAAGCAGGACTCACCAGTGAGCCAAGCGTAAGCTCCAGGAAGGTTGTGTCTGGCACGGCTGTCCTTCCAATTTTGCTGGGTCACTTAGGATCCCAACTTCCTGCCCTGCCCACATATTAGAGCAGCCCAAAGAAGCCTCACCAGGCATTCCTTGGCAGTCGGCCTGGTATGACTGAAGAGACGTCCCTCACAAAGCCCACTTTTTAGCTGGCATGTTTTTGGGCACTGCTCTTTTCCACAAATATTTCTTACAAAAAGGCCTTTGAGACAGGAAAGTCATTTTTTTTCCTTTAGAATCCATGTGTCAGAGCATTAGACAAGACATAACCAGATTTAAAATCCTCCTCGGCCACTTACATGCTGTGCAGTCTTAAGCAACTTGTTATCTTTTCTGAGCCTCAGTTTCCTCGTTGGTAAAATGGAATAAATCAAACCTGTGCCATTGGGTGTGGTAAGGATAAGATGATGAAGATGAGGTGTGTTTGACAGATGGTCTGGCAAAGAGAAGGTCAGTGTTAGCAATGAAACTGGCTGGAGAGACCCAGGACCCAGTCAAGACATGTGCTGATTTACCCTTGTTGTGGATGATTGGTTTGGGCCTTAGTCAGACACTTCTTCGATCAGAACCACACACATGATCATGTTTTGAGTGATCCTTCTCTCTGTAAATAGCTCCTAGCCTGCATGAGTGACAACATCCTCCCAGCCCTGCCTGTGCCCTGGATCTCAGTGTCTGCATCTGGAAAACAAAGGGTATGAACTGGATTTTGATTCATTTGAACCACCTTTGTGGGTTCATTCCAGCCCTGATGCCTGAGGACTCTCCACCAGACTTTCTACATTTGAGATCTCCTCTCCTGATCACAGTGCTGGGTCCCACAAAGGTGGAAACAAGAGGTTATGTGAAGTATAATGCAATCGTAAGTAAGAAAAGAGACAAAACACAAAAGTAAAATGAAAATACTACTCTATGAAGAGCATGTGCTTTCAAAAATTTGTTTAAAAAATACTAAAAACACAAGTGAAAATCAACCATGGTTCTACCCCTTAAAGTTACACAGTGGTGTAAAGTAGGAAGCCAATTTTCTGCACCCTCCAGCTTTTGGCAGTTTGGTCACACGAACAGTTTGGTATATGTCCTTCCTACTTTTCTACCTAAGTTTAAAACACATATCTCTATTTACATGGGTGCATACATATGTATGTGATTTTTACAGGATGGTGGACTGCATTTTGCATTTCTGGGTTGTTGCAATTCACTTGATACTATATCAAGTTCATCCTTTCAGGTCAGTGTATATAGATGTCCCTCCTATATCTAATGCAGCATACTGTTTCATATTATGGGAAGGCCATGTTTATTCAGTCATACACTTTTGATGGGCAATAGGTTGTTTCCAGTCTTTCCATTGGTACCAAGGAGGCTGCAGCAAACAATGTTTATGTTTTACTACATATTATGGTGGTTTTACTTCTGTGGAATCAACTCCTAAAAGTATGGCTTCTGAGTTAAAGGGTGTACTCTCTTTACATTTTAATGAAGACCTCCAAATTGGTTTCTACAGTGTTTGAAAGCACCTTACATAACCAGCAATAACCAGTGCAGACTACCCATTACCCCACAACATTACCAGCTTTGGATATCACCACTCTTAATTTTTTCCCAATCTGATGAGTGGAAAATTGTCTCACTCTGTGTTCATTTTATTTCTCTTACTTAGGTTTAACTTATTTTCATTTGCTTATTGGCAACTTTTGTCCTGAAAATTGCCCATTTGTGCCCTTTTGAGTGAAATTGTCTTTTAAAAAATATATTATCTTGTTTTATAATTAGCAAAAAAAATGAATAAAGTGATTTTTAATAGGTACTTTGAGAATGCAAGACCTCCCAAGGCTGTTGGACAGACAAGGGTTTGGGAGAGTGGAGTTGGGTGAATGGAAGGTAGTAATAACTCCTTTCATGTGCCGTGCAGCTCACGAGCATTTTCTTTCACATGTATTATTGCCCGCATATGCTCCTCAGTGCAGTCCTGGGAGGTAGGCTGAGCTCCGGATGACCTCCGAGCTGTCAGACCTTCAACTTGCCCCTGACTGATGAGGCTTGCCTCTTGGGCTTGACCTGAGAATTCTGAATCCTCTGCTTGCCTGTCTCCTGCTGGGACTGTTGCCTGACAACCTTTCATTTCCCTCCCCACACCACCCCTCCCAAATCCCACATGAGTCCTACACACTTGGAGTTTGGGAGTCCTTTACGACCTCCTTCAGGAATTCAGTGCCATCTGAAATACTCCTCATGAAGCCCTTGGGTGATGGTAGTTTTTGTTCTTACAAATAAAAATTAGTTACTCTTTAGTGAGCACTTACCATATGTAAGGCCAATGCTTATTACTGTCTAAGTAGTCCATTGCACAACTGCAGGGGACACCATTCACTGTGTAATCATTGCAGATTTGCAGAATTATTTCTGCCAGATGGTAGTTAAGTGTCTTGAAGAAGGGGCTTTTTAGGAAAAAATGGATACAGAATCACCAAAGTAGTTGGCAGCAGGGTTAATGATGTATTTACAGCTATGTGCTTTAAATACAATAGTTTTGAAATCATTCCAACAGCCTGCTGAGGTTGGTGATATTACTTCCCTCTCTAAAGCTGAGGAAACAGCCTCAGAAAGTTTAAGTTACTTGCCCAAGATACACAGCTAATTAGTGAGTTCTGACTCATGTCTATCTGACCCCAAAGTCTGTGCTCAACTCTTGGCCTGCCCTTTCTTTGTATTGGGATTCTGTTACCCCCAAATAGTCCTCTGAAATACCTCAAGCTATGGTTATGATACAAGCACTGGGTTCAGACCACCACCCTGGGTTCTTCCTACAACACTCTAGAATGGTGGTGTGGTCAGTGAGCAGTACTGCTGAAGCCAGGGTGAACTTGAAACTATCCAAGGGACCCTCATGAGCCAACAGTGCCTTTTTGTGACTAACACTGAAGCATTAGAGCCCAGCTCCTGCCCTACAGCAATGTCATCAGGAGGTCAGCACCTCTGGATCTCACATGGGAAGGAGGAACCCCACTTTTCTGATGCACACTCTTTCTGAGTCAGTTTCCTGGTCCCCATCCCAGGACCTGTTTTCTCTGACCACACTCTGAATGTGGTTAACTGTAACTCAGAGGTGCTAAGAATGAGAGCCAACATTTCCCATCTTCTGATGATGGTGCTGATGGATGGGGACCGGACCTGGTGAAAAGGTTTTTCTGGAATTGATTCATCAGGCCAAGAGGGATTTCCCTCTTGCTCTCTGCTTTCACTTCTGAAGTTCATGTGTCTTTTTAACATACTGTTGGCCTACTGGGGCCTAAGTTGAAAGTTGTCTTTAGGATCCATTTGTTCTAATCCAAGTGCCAAGGCTTTATGATGTTGTTCCCTCTTTTGGAAAAATGCTCCAAATGGTTTGCATGTCAGGTGTGTTGCATAGCACCCTGATGGATGGTAGGGAGGCCCTGGCTGGAGGCCTGTCCTGAAAAGAGGGGCTGGGGCTTGGAAACACCACTGTAGCCAGGCTTTGGATGTAAGAGATGGCTACCCTTCATGCCATTCAGCTTGGAGCTTTCTGCTGGCTCCTTGGGGAAAACCATCAAGGAAACAACCCTGAGGTCTGCACCAGCCTCCAGTTGGGAGGAAGGAGTTAGGAGCTCTGGTTTCAGCCTAGGAACACATACTGCTTTTGTGCTCACTTCGGTAATTTTACTATCTATGTGGCTTCAAAGCATGTGCCTGGTCAATGAAAAAGGATTTTTTTTTGCAGTTTTGAAGGCAATATTATTTAGTTTTTAAGAGTTCTGAAGCTAGACACAGCTGGTTGCTATCACCAGCTATCACTCTATGTCTTGTTGACCCTGTGTAAGTGGCCTCCCTGCTCCAGTTCCTGTCTGTGAAATGGGATTGATAAGACCTGTTTTATAAGGTCATTGCTAGATTGCATGGGATGGTTAACAGGATAACATGTGTGAAGAGCTTAGCCCATGGCCTGACACATAGAACCACTGACAGTATTATCACCAGCTCAGCAGACAAGGTACTGTACACCACCCACCGAGGAAGTGGACAGTTCTGACTCTGTTGCTGTGCACTTTGCTGCCACTCTGGAGTACAACTGGGCAAACTCTATTCAAGTTGAACTTGGACAGTCACTGTGACAGCAATTCTACTTTTAGGCAGATATACTGGGGAATTGCTTGAATCTGTGTATAAGAGAACATGTGCAATTAGTGTCACTGAAGCTTTGGCAAACATACGGATATAATCCAAATATTCAACAATAGAAGTTCTGTGTATCTGTGAAGTAGGATACACCACAGCATTAACATGCACTGGAACCAACTGCATTAAAATGGGTAAATTGCAAAAACATAATATTGAATGAATGAAGCAAGTTTAATAGTGATAAACAGAGTATGATAACATTTGTTTAAAATTTCAAAACTTGTAGATTTATATTACATTTATTAATAAATGAATACATGAAGAACAACAGTATTAAATGTATAACAAACACGCATAAAAATAATACTCTCAACTTTAGTGTTTACTTTAGGATTAGGGGAGGGAGGAGAAGGAAATCAAGGATGTAGGGGGCTTAAATTATATTTGTAATTTTTGTCCCTGGAAAAAATATTTAAAGGGAATATGGAAAATATTAAGATTTATTTATTCCACTGGATGGTGGGGATATAAATGTTTTAAATACTATTTTGAATTCTATTTTGCACGTTTAAAATATTCCACAGTAAAAATTGTAATAAAATTAAGTTGTTTTATGGAAAAGAAGAAATGATAAAGGGGTAAAAATATTTCTTTCAAGAAGTTTGGCTTTCTTTTTCCTACAGTAAAAGGAGTGGGTGGGAAAAGCACTTTATTTTGTGTCACAAATGTTTGAAGCATTAGGAGATTTAAAAAATAGTTTAAAAACCATGACTGTGTTTCTATGTTTGTGAAGGCAGAATGGGGAATATACTGTCAAATGCAGTAATATAAAGTTACAGTTTAATTATAAAATCTTTTCCCAGAGTAATGTGGGATCTGTGAATAGCATTTTTCTGAGTGTCATGGTCAGAATCCTCCTTGGTGCTGGCCTGGGATGGTTTGGAATTAGCACTGAGAAGGCAATATTATTTACTAATATTGCAGGGAAATGCAGGGAAAGATGAACAGTCCAGGAACCACTCCACATGTCTTCCCAGGACTTCATTGGGGCATTTACACATCAGGGTCCTCCACTTGCAACTGAAGACAGCTGGTGGGCATCTGCTTTCCCCTTCTACAATCATTCTAGTCTTCCCTTTGGGAATATGACCCCATCCAGCCAATCCTCTCCCTTTTGGGAAATATCAAGCCCCCACTTGGTTTCCTCTTGGCCCTTCCTCTGCATCCATAATCACTGTTCCCTCTCTGGCTCAGGGTCACCTCGGGTGCACCGTGCCCTGGATGTCAAGCCAGCAGTAGGGGGTCTCTGTGTGACTCAGGATATAGCCTGGGGGCTCCCTGATTCCCCTCTAGGAGGCCTTGCTCTCAAACACACTCTTTCCAAAGCTTCCTTGAGCCTTCCCTCCCATAAATACAGGCTGAGGGGGAAGGATTTTCTTGTCTTGTTTTCAGTCTGGTTTTTGATTTTTGTTCTGCGGTTCTGCTCTGCTTCGCTTTGTTTATCAGCATCAAAGCTGAAACCAGCTGTGTTTATTTGTGGATCTTTCATTTCCATGAAACCTGGGGATTTTTCTAGGTCACTCTGTATTCTTAATAATCAAGAAGGTAGTTCACATGGCCACAAAGGAAGGACTGGGGTCAGAAAAACCGAAACCCACAGAGGCCCCTCAGTAGCCCTGCCCTTGGCTTGGATGACTGGGAAAAACAATTAAGCATACTGATGCAGCTTTGGGTTTTATTATCTTCCAGGGTGAAGCCTCCCCCAAAAGCTCTCTAACAAGGGAATTTGGGGTAGAAATCTTGCTTATTATTTTTCAGCATTACCCTATGACAAAGATCTAATCATGAAAGTCTAGAACCCCAGCAGCTGCAGTGAGGGGAGGAGGCTGTGTTAGGAATTCTCTTCATATTTTAATAACTGGACCCTTAGTTGGATTATTAAAGTCCTGGCAGCCACCTGAGGTCACAATTGTTGAGCTGCTTGTTGGAGGAGCCCTTGACTGAATGGAGCCCCTGGAGCCTAGCCACTGAATGGGCCACCTGATGCTCTAAGACAGTTCCTGGTGCAAAACCCCTGAGCTCTGACATAGAAATGGGAAAACAGATGGAGGCTCCTTTTAGAAAATTAGTCCTAAGGCTGTTACCCCATCCTAAGTGCTGCCCAGCACAAACAGCTCCAGAGACCATGCTGAGTGCCATTTATCTTAAAACAAGCCACAGAATCTGAACTGAATAGGTGGCAGCAGTTGAGTTCTACAGTAAACAGGGGAACTCAAATAACCAAATCTCACAGACCATAGCAGCAACAGCTCACTTGAAAAGCCCAGTTTCTGCCTGTGCTCCTCCCCACCAAATGGACTGACATATATCAGGCTCCAGAAACAGCAAAGAAGACCGTATTTGGATTTGTAACTCCCCGGGCGTTTGCAGGCAAGTCTGGTTCTCATAGTCCATTGACTTGGTGATAAAATCAGAGGTCTGCTCAGCTTGAAACAAGCCATTTGTTTGGACACCTCCCTCTTCGGATGTAAATGCCCAAGTGCTGCGTGGGAGATTCCAATTTGCTGGTGGAGTTGCCCTGTCAATCTTCCCAGTTCAGTGAGGAATTGCTGTTCTCTGTCTTATGTTGTCCTTCCTGAACACATCCTTGTAGCTTCACCCCACTTTGGAGAGCTCCTGAAAGAGGCAGCCATAGCCAGCAGTGAGATGTGGGCTAGGGCTGCCTTTAGGCAGTCAAGAACAAGGTTGTAAATAGCCCATTTAAGTGACCTGCAGGTGAGAGAGCAGAGAGTCTCTGGCCTCTACAAAATCTGCTTTGTGCCTTAGGGGCTCTGCATTAAGCAAGGTGGGTTGGAAAGTAGGAGAGGTGTAGTTTTAAAACCTCCTCTAAATGAGGGATATTGCCTTTCCTCTGAGTCTCAGCAAGATGCCTAGAGCCAGGAACTAAGCCCAGAACACCTGGCACAAATAGCTAATAGTAATAGCAGCTGTTTTTAGTGCATAATGACATAAACCAGGAATGGCTCTGAGGGTTTCATGCCTATTAACTCACTGAGTTCTCATCAAAGCCCCAGGAAGTGGGTGCTGTTATTGATTCCATTTTGCAGATAGCAAAGCTGAGTCTGCACAACGTTAAACACCTTGCCCCAGCGCACAACTAGGAAGCTGCAGGCCCAGGCTTCAAACCCAGGTCATCTGGCTCCAGCATGAGCTCTTAACCAGTAGGCTATGATGTGGGGACTCTGAGGCTACCATTATTGCCAATAATAATAATAATAATGGCTGTCTACTGAGGGCTTTCCCTGGGTCAGGCACTATTAAAGAAACATTTTCTCTGCATTATCTCCTTTAATCCTTGCAGTCACTCACTGAAGTAGATAGAGTGCTTATTACTCTTTTACACACAAAGAAACTAAGGCTTGTGGAAGCTGAGTGACTTACTAAGAATTGTTTAACTAATATGTGGAAGATCTGAGATTCTAGCCCAGGGAGTCTTGGGAGCTTGGACTCCTAACCTCTGTGCCTGTGTTGGGATAGGAGGCTAGAGAGTATGGCTATAGTGGACTTGCTGATGAGGACTCCTACTAGGCCCTCTGCTGCCCTTTGAAGGCCAAAGGGGAGAAGCAGCTCAACAAGTCCTTGCATATGTAGAAGAGCCAGGGTTTTCCCATCATACAGCTGGCTGGTTCTGTCACCTGTGCTGAGCAGGTTCTCTAGCTTCCACCAGCCCATGTTGTCTGATACCAGTCTAGCACTGAACATAGTAGCTGACACAACTGCACTCACTAAATTGTTAGGGAGCTGATATCACCCAGTGCATCCATGCCTTTTTTCAAGAATGAATGAATGAATGAATGAATGAATACATGCTTCTGCATTGGAAACTAACCAATAGCTAACAGATACTTAATTTCACATATGATTTCTCTAGATTCATATTCACTAATACAAAGAAACTAAAGGTCAGCTTTTTGTGGATAAAAATATGACATTTTGCTTTGACTCTGAAGACTGGGTAATTCTGAGTAAAGGAATATTTGTCTTATTATGTTCTGGTCTGTATAGCATAACAACAATTATGAGGACAATACAATAACTAGTTAGTACTTACTATGTTCTGTCTCTGGGCTAAGCAGTTAATAGTTTTGCAATAGCCTTTATTAGTCCTATTTGTCAGAGGAGAAAACTGAAGCCCACAAAGATTAAAGCACCTGTGAATGGCCTCTCTTCTGACAAGTGTTAGTCATCATTCAAACTCAGCTTTGCCTCTGAAGCCTCATACTCTTAACCACCCTGTAGTACATTGAATTGATCAAGTGCAGAAAAACTGAGGCTCAGAAATGCTAGATGGCTTGCCAAGAGCCCTCAGCTGATTTGTAATAAAGTCGACACTTGAACTCAGGCTACCTATATTATCCTGTCTGTCTTAGCAAACACTCTGAAGGTCAGGCTCAGCTTGGAGCCCTGCAGAAAAAGAACTGACACATGGAGCTGTGAAGACTGATATGGTACAAAGACAGTCAGTAGTGTAGGTTTGCTCAAGAACTCACTTGAAATGGGAATCAATCAACTGAGCAGCATTCAGTCACTGAGGTACATCAATCATTTTTTTAAAAGGAATGTTTCACCTCAAAAGATTGATCCAACTTCTAGATGTAATGACCCAGGTCAATGGGAACAGGCAGTTACAGGTTGTAGTAAACCACTTCCTGGAACCTGGCCACTGGTTGGGAAGGAGAGCAGGTTGGTGTCCAGAAGACTTTGCCTGTCTGAGAAGATTAATTGAGCAGCACACCCATCCGTCTAGAAGTACCTATTTGGTACCTACTAGGTCTGGGATGCTGGCCAAGGAAGAGAGCCCCACTTCCTGTCCTCACAGAGCTTACTTTATAGCAGAGAAAGCTATGAAACCATGCACACAATAAATTGTGATGGGTTATTATAGAGGACATGTACATTGCTGCAGGGAATGCTATTGCCACCAGGAATTGCCTCCTACAGGAGATGTCATGGTACCTGAGACCTGAATGGTGTGAAAGGCTGGGAAGAGTGTTCCAAGCAGATGGAATAGCATGGGTAGAAGCCAGGAGGTGAATGAGAGCCTGTGTACAATTGGAGCACTAGCCAATGCTCAGGATGGTTGGATTTTGGAGTAGGGAGGGGACAGTATACATGTGTTTTTCAATGTTTTTTTTTTGTATTGGGTTAAACATTATTCATTTCATGACGCTGAATGAAGACTCCTATAATATGAGGATACTGGTTATGTATGCTCTCCCTGATTGCAGAGTTCTCCCAGGAGTCATCTGCTGCCCCACCATCCTGGAAGAGAAGTGAGAGCACAGGTTGCTCTATGCAAAATCAATGGTTCTTCATTTTGGAGGAGGTCATAAAAATTTCTGAGACACTCTGGATTCTTTTCCTAGAAAAAAGCACTCAGCACATATGAGATGTTGTGTATCACTTTAGGAGGTTCACAGGCACCTTCTGAAACCCTTCCATGAAGTGAGGATGCAAGGACCACTGGTCAGGAACCCTGCTGTTTTCGTTCTCACCTTGATGCCCATTGAGAAACAGCGCTGGCCACAGGCATCCCATTGCCTCTGTGCAAACCCTGCCACTCTTCCTGCACACACAGGCTTCTCCTTACACCTCAAGTCTCCACCCCTGGCTCACTTCCCCATGTTAATCAGCTATCAGTGTAATTACTGTCTTAAAGAAGTTACATAGTCTATAAACTCACCTTGATGGGTGACCCTCCAGACATTTCCTCTTCCCTCCCTGTGGCAGGACTAAATGATATTATTGCATTTCTATTTATACATTTATGCCATTTTTTCCCATTTACGTGTTTCTCTTCATAGGAAGTGGCAATGGGAAAACCATTGCTTAAGTATTTAAAAAGGGAAAGAGTGACAACATCTCTGTTTCCTCTTTAACCTGCTCATCCTAAAGGTGACTCCTTCAAGGGCTGATGGGAATCACCCAGCATGGCCTCCTATTAAAGAAACACATCCTTAAAATTGGTGTCAGACAGGTCCCCTTGCCCCCACTCCCATCAGCCTCCTCCACCACGGGCCTTATAGAGGTTTCACAAACAAGCTGGGCACCCCCTGCCAGGGCACCTTTGCACTGCCTGTTCTCTCTGCTTATAATTCTCTTCCCCCAGATCACCACTCACCTCATTCAAGTCCTTGCTCAAATGTCACAGACTTAGTGAGGCCTCATCTGACTACTCTATTTAAAAATAAATTCTACCTCCTTCCCTGGTTTAGGACACTTATCATCTACTGTACTATTGTATTTAACTATTGATTTTATTTAGAAGTCCCAGGCAGGCTAGCCTAGAATAATACATAGCTCATGTCAGGGGTATTTCATCTATATTTAATGAATTAATGGACCAATAATGTTTGTGGTTGGGTGTGAGGAAGACAAGCATTGCAGGGACAGAATATGTATGTAGTCAACCTAGGGGCTTACCTTCTAAAACTCAAGCATGCCTCAGGCTCAGAGAAACGAAAACATCACACTTGCCACATTCTTGGGTTCTGTTCCAATGGGCACCCTTAGAAAAGCAATTGGCACCTTCGATTTGGAAATTGAGTCCAAGGCTCCTGTGGGAATAGGTAACAACTTGAGGATCCCTTGATCCAGGCAGTGATTTCTGAAGGAAATGAATTTGGCTACTTTTGTTCTTCTTCCTTTGTCTTTTCTTCTAGATTTCCATGACATTGAAAAGCCATTGCTACTTTTGGGGGCTGAACTAGGTTTCTTGCCCTTGGGTTTTCAGCTCAGTGATGCCTTCATTCTTTGGCCTGTAGCAGCACTGGACTCTCAAAAATGGAATCCCCTGTATAACTCAAGCATCCCCTAGAGAAAAGATGCTCTTGGGGTTGCTATGAAGTGCCATTTACATTCACTTTTGCCTCATCTCATGTATAATCCTCTCAAACTATTATATCACCCTTTGAATTCTCTTCCTATGTCCCAGAGGCTGTGGGCTCTATCGTTCAAAACCCTTAGCACTGCTGTGGAGATATTAAATTAAGCATTGCAGCTTAGTGTGGAATGTGTAGATACTTGAAGTAGGATTTAAAAGACATTCTGATTTCCTAGAAATGTAACAGTATACTGTCTTGGAAGAGAGAGCAATTCAGGAAGGAGCCTCCTTTTCCAGCACAAGCCTGCTGAGTCTGCTGCTCTTCAACGCAAAGGAGGTTAAATCATAAGCCCAATGCAGTGCATGTGAAAGGCTGAGGATGTGTTCTGTTTGGGAGACCCTGTAAACGGACTTGTTTTGCTGGGTGAAGGAATGAATCATCTCAGCCGTGCACACCAGCTGCAGCCTGTGGAAGTAAACCGAGGGCTTTCCCACAGCATGCGCTGTATATTTCATTGTTAGAGCTTTGCATTTTGACAGGTAGTTCTTATCCTTCTGGAAAGAGGTCTGAAGCCAGCAGCTGTACAGAGACCTGGCAAGGCTTGCTGTCTAAATTGAGAGCAAGCATGTGCAGCGAAACCTCATTATAACGTGACCTGTTATTACGTGGATTTTGATATCCCATGGGGCAAATATGTCTCCCAGCATAGAACAACTCCACACAGCAGTTGCCTGTTTTAACTTGTCTAACCCAGAACACAACCTTGTCCCTGAATCCAGTGTTGTAAAGAGGTTTGTGCCATTTTTTAAAAAAAATGGACAAACACACCAAACACAGACCATGAGTTATGTGTACTATGTAAGGGAATGGTTAAAGCTGTGTATGGTGCATGGCAAGTACTCATTGAGGTCTTTCCTCCTGTGGAAGTTATACTGTAGAAGGAGAATGTGGTAGATGAACTGTAATAATGACCCAAATTCTTCAGGATCCATGTATCTATACCCTCTGCAATGTGGTTTTGCAACTTCTCCTATAAGGAGGCGGAATTCTCCTCCCCCTCTTGATATGGGCTAGTCTTAAGGTTCCTTTGCCCATCAAAATGCAGTAGAAATGACAGTATGCCAGTTCTGAGTTTAACCCTTGTGAACTCCTGTGCATCCTCTCTCTCTCTCTCTCTCTCTCTCTCTCTCTCTCTCTCTCTCTCCCCTAACTACATAAAAACAAGTCTGCACTAGCCTGCTGGTAGATAAGAGGCTCTGTACGTGTGCAGCAGAGCTGAGCTGTCCCAGCCAAGACATCCTACACCAGGTCACGGCCAGCCAACCCCCAACCTTATGAGAGTGCGCAGCCAAGATGAGTAGAGCCACCTGACTAGCTCTTGTAGACACTTGAGGAGCTCTCTCAAGACCAGATGAGTCATCCCATTGATCTGCAGACTTATGAAAAATAATAAGTCATTGCTATTTTAAGCCACTGACTTTTGAAATAGTTTGTTACTCAGCAATAGCTAACTAATATAGGGAGACTGGCAATATGTCAGCAAACAAATACTTCAGGGAGAGTAAGTAGTTCCAATAGGAACAACTGCCTTGAGGGGAATAAAACATGATAGAGAGGGGCTTGCACAGGCTACTGCGTATAAGATGCTGAATGAAGGCTTTTCTGAGGAGGAGACAGGTAAGCCAAGATCTGAGCAGTTACAGGATGCAGACTGTGGGAGCAGCTGAGGTAAGGGAGTTCCTGGAGCAGAGAAGAGCATTGTGAAGGTCCCAGGACAGGGTTTGTGGACTAATGAACTAGGAAGGGAATGGTACGAGAAAAGATCTGGGAGAGGGGCAGGGGCAGACCTGCAGAGTCTGTGGGCTCCAGTGAGTAGTTCAGATTTTAGTACACATGCTGGGAGAAGCCTTGGAGGACATTGATACAGGAGAGTGACATTGTTTTGTTTTGTTTTTTGTCTATTTGTTTTTGCTTTTTAACTTTCTGGCTGTTGTGTGGTGGCAAGAGAGGCCACAGAAACCAGTTGGTAATCACTGCAGAAGTTAGATGAGAGATGCTGGTGACTCAGATGAGGATGGCCCTAAGTGGGAAGACCCCCTGCAGACTTGCTACTTCCTTGCTTAAGGTCTTCTGTTTACCCAACTGTGCTCCCACAGATGCTGGTGAGCTCCCTGAGGGAGAACCATGGCTCCTTCATCTCCCCATCTCCCTTGCCTCACACACAGCAAAGCCTTAGTAAACGTCTGCCATGCTGTGATGTCCTATCCAATCTCCCCCCTTTGCTTTGACCCCAATGGCTTAGGAAGAAATGCTCTTCCTCTTTCACAAGACTGTGGAGGCCCCAGGAAACTCCAGATCATGGCCTTTGTTATTACAAAGCATCTCTTAATGGCTGTGGCCACTGCCCAGTGGGTTCCTCTCCAAGGCCTGGAATGCAGAGCGTGCCTAGGTTCCGTCTGAGGTCCAGCCTGACTCATCAGGTGATGGTGAGGAAGTCTTTAGGGTTTTGGCACCTCTTTCTCCTGCTATAAAATTCCTCTAGTTCACACTTCCTACCAAGCTACCTTGAAGGCCCTAGACTACAGTGGTTCAGTGTTTATGGAGTACCCTGAGTGATGAAGGCAGCCACTGGAAACAGATGCTATAGTTGGGACCTTCCCCTGATGAGCTAACATTCCCCGATGTGTTGGGAATCACAAATAAAGGATGTTTATGACGATGTAACCTTATTATTTTTACCCTGTGTCTCACTGCCCTTTTATTAGTAAAATTATTTGGGGCAGGCTTTCTCCTTTCAACTGGCATAAATTTTCTTTGACTCAGCTTGACTTTTTTTTCCATCTTCTCCTAGGGAGGGTGGGTGGAATTTAGAATTAAAAAGTAGCAATGCAGCGGGAATGCAGACTTGTCTTAAATTTCACAGCAGTTCATGAACTTCAGGAAATCTGAACACACAGCATGCAATTAAGAGCAGGAGGGGATTTTTTTTAATCATTTGTGAAAGAGAAGGTGGCCCAGTACAGAGGGGCTATGCAGGCCTCTGAGGCCTGGAAGGCGGCTCTGGGGAGCAGGCAGACAATAGCCTATTGGCCAGCCAGGAGCCTCAGCTTGCCTTTTGATCTTTTATCACCGACCTGTCTAGGACCAAGTGTGGCAAATCCCTCCTCTGGAGAGAGACCAGAGCCATGGTCCTAGGGCTCTGAACAGGGTTCAGGAAAGGCCAGGGGATCCTGAGGATGTGACACCCCACCCCCACCCGTTCCCACCAGGAGATTCTCCCCTGAGCCTTTCACGATGCTGTGTCACTAACATTTGTCACCACTTTGGAGCTGCAGTTCTCTAACATGGTTCCATGGGACAGGGACTGAAGACTTGGAACCAAGAAGAGGCCAGCAGCTGAGCCTCTAAGGAGACAGGCAGGGCTCTCAGCCAGTGGGAAGACCCACAGGGTGGTCAGCTTTCTTCAAGGCTGGTTCTCTACCTCCGCTCTTAGCTCAGAGTTGAAAGGCAGCCCAGCTCCTGCTTCTGCCTGGATGTTGGGAGAAGTCCCAGAGCAACAACACCAGGGTAGCTAAGAGCAAGTGCTTGGAGCCCAGCACACTGGAGGTCAGTGGTCAGGTTGGACCATTGCCCTTGGGTATGTCCCTTCACATCCCTGAGCTTTAGTTTCCTCATCTGTAAAATTATATATCTCTTCCTCAGAGCATTTTAAGTATACTAATTTTTGAGAAATAAACAATTGTATTCCTTCAACTTTAAAATGCCCCTTCTATTTATTGCCAGCTCTTTGGTGATGAGGAAAAATGACACATCAAGGGCACTTATTTGGGGCATTAAATATGTTAATATGTATAAATAGCCAGTAGTTCCTGGTGCATGAAAGGGACTCCATAAAATGTCTTTATTTTGGAGTAGGACTCTGTAGAGGTGAAGGATATGAGCCTTTAGATTCCCACAGACCAAGCTTGAATTCCACCTGTTATTAACTAGCCATGTGGCTTTAAGCAGACCACTCAGCAGCCTTTCTGAGTCTCAGCTGGCTCCTCTGTCAAATGAGCATAATATAAATACCTGTGTGAACAGTTACAGTAAGGATTAAATGCAAACAGGTATGGCTAATGCACAGCCCAGGGCTGAGCACAATTCCAGCAGAGCTTGGTTGTCTTGCTGTTCTGATTTTTCTCTAAAGCTATGCTGTTTCAACCAGAGGGCCTTGGGAGGGTGGAATTTAGTCTGGTAATGTTCTGATGGAACCCATGCTCCTTCTCCTTGCCTGCCTTGAACTCAGCCCCTAGTGGGGCTGGAGGAGCTCTCGAGCCCCAGCATGGTGTGGGGGGTGCCTCTGGGGCCAAGAATCAGGTGTGGTTCTTGGTTAGTGAGCACCAGAATAAAATTAATTGACATCCGTGTGCTACTTAGTTTATGTACATCCTCTCCAAAGAATTCTAATAACAGCCCCTCTGGGTGGGTTTATTTCCATTATCCCCTTTTTGTAGATGTGATAAATTAGAGGTTACATGATTTCAAGAGGTCACATAGGCTAGTCAGAGTGAGACAGGAGGATCTGCACCCATCATAGGACCCCAATTGGTCCACTGGAGTTTGTTGGCCAGGAGAACCCTTGGTTGCCCAGGCCAAGAAAGGGACAGGGAAATAAACCTTCAGTGAGCTGGTAGTTCACAAGAGGGACCCAAAGTTGCTACTCCTTTCATATATGATCTCTCTATGATGGACAAGTGGGTGCTTGTGTAGGCAGTGGAGACCAGCTACAGTCTTAAAACTGGCCCCAGGGAAACAGAGGTCCCATTGTGACCTGTATCTGGCGGGCACTGGTGATTGTTAATCTGGGCTCTGCCCCTCTGAGAAGAAGTTATGAAACTTTGAAGTTTGAAGGGACAGCCTTGGCGATCAATTGAAGTCTTCATAGTCATGGTGACAGAGCCACCACCATTTGGGCTTTCCTCCGAGGATTGCCCTGCAAACATTGTGAATCCCTAAATGGCTCTATAAGACTCTTGTTCTCATTGCACACTCACAGAATATAGAGCCAGTAGTGGCCCAGATAGCCACAGTGATTCCTCCTAGGTCACACAGCTGGTGAGTGACCCAAGGCTCCAGGAACCTTAGTTGGCACTCCATCATGGAGCATCTTTCTCCTCTCAGACATTATCTAGCAGCAGAGAGCTCATCACTCATGGAATGATCTATTCTCTGCATCGTTTTATTTAGGTTCATGCATTGGCCAGATTACTTGGGAGATAAATGTTTATTTTATTGCAGTGTTCCCTAAAGGGACATTGGCAAAGGAAGATCCTATCAAAGATTTCATGAAGTATTTGAGAGACAAACAGTAACTACCAAATCGTGTAGATGAAGCAGGAGGCATTTGGGAGCCAAGTGGGCCTAAATTCAAATTCAGGCCCATTGGCCAGAGAGTTATAAAGCTATTTCACCTCTATGGACAGCGGTTTCCTCATTGGTCAAATGGGAATAGCAGAACCTATTACTTAGGTATTAAAACTAGCACATACAAAGTGCTGGGCCTTTGTAATAACCTAACACCAAGTAGCTGCTAGGAATAGTAATAGTAATTAATATTACTAATACCACCCCCAGCAGGACAGTATTTAATCTTCACACAGAATATAATGACAAACAAATGTATTCCCTCAATTCTAAAGTGCCCTTCCCATTTATTAACAGATGTTTGATGATAAGGAGAAATCCTACATCAAGAGCATTCATCAAAGGTAAACTGTATTCTCATTTCAGAAAAGTTTAAAGATAGGAAAATAATACATTTTAGGAATAATACATTTAGGGAATTTCCGGCTCCTCCATACTCCAGAAGAGTTTAGAGAGAGAGTCAGTTTTACTGAGGATGATGACCTATTGCAGGCTTCATCAGTGCCTGAAAAGTGTGCCTGTGGGGTGAAGATGAGGCAGGGACATATGGGCTCAGGAAGGGCCAGGCAGCTGACTCTGGCAAGCAGAGGACCAAGGGACAGGGACAGACCTTGGCTGAGCAAATGGAGGAAGAAGTAAGAACAACTGTGAGGGACTGCATGGTGGGGACATCCCAGTGGGTCATCCAGCTACCAGTCTTCCCTTTTACAGCATGCCTGTCTACTAGCCATGACATGGGCTCTTGGCGCTGCCTTCCAGCTCACTGCCAGGTGCCTGCTGTGGACCCCACCACGCTGACTGCCATCACATCATCATTTTCAATATAGGAAGCATGCAGAGAACAGTCATCACAAAGTCCAATCATAATGATCATGTTAATGGCCAATATTTATTAAGTGCTACTGTTGCCCAGCTCCACACAAAATGCATCATCTCAGGCAATTCTCAGCTAACTCCATGGAACAATGACTATCAGTATCCATTTTACTAGTAAGAGAATCAAGGTACAGAGAAAGCTAAATCTTTCCCAGTAAGTCCTGGGTGTAACATTCAGTCTGTCCAACATCAAAGTTCACATCTTACTCACCTCTATGTGCCATGTCCTGTAATTCTATAACATTCCAGAAATATTTTGAGACAGGGATATTGCTGAGGAAGGAGGTAAAGAATACTTGGAAAAAAATTAGGGTTTGGGGGATCACATCTTCTTGAGGACTATTTTATTCCTTTTTACAAGTCTCAGAGAAACTAAGCAACTTGCTCAAGGTCACATAGATTGTAAATGGGGCTTTAAACACCTTGCCATCTCCTCAGATAGGAAAATCTGCAGTGCGTGGACTTACCACTTGTTGAGTCAAAGTAATAGGTCATAAAACGCCCCTTAGTGGGAGCCAGTGGGGCAACTGCTTAACAGTAGAGAGAGGGAAACTGAGGCCCTGAGAGGTCACCCACCTCAGGCTTTTGAACATTAAACAGAATCTGGCTGTTTGTAGGTGGTCTTATATGGCAGTGGAAAGACTTTAAAGCTAGATAGCTCCAGTTTAAACCTGGCCTCCTCACTGTGTAACTTTGGGCAAGTGCCTTCACCGCAGTTAAACTCCATGTTCCCATCTGAAAATGGGGACAGTAATAACCCTGTGCAGGGTTATTGAGAGGTTTGTTTAGCACACATACCAAGTGCTCAGAATGGTGCCTGACATATACTAACTGCTGTATAAATATTACCTATTATTTTGTAGAAGATTCCAAATATCCTGCAGGGGTCAAAAATGGTCACTGCTATTATTTAAGCATGGAATTACTTCAGTCTCTTCTTTCTGATGCCCCACAGTTGTTTATGGGAGGTGATTGGGGATAAGTATAAGGAAAGCTAATTGCCAGGCATTGTGTCCCCTCAACAATCACATTCCCACTTTCTGATCCCCATGCTTCTCACTATGATGAGTATTTTTCTAGCTGGAAGACTAGTGGCCAAGATGCACATAAGTGGGTGACAAGGCCTGCCTGGCCCCCAGTCTACGTTCTGGGCTGCTCCTGAAGTGCTGCCAGGATGGGACCGTAAAAGGCAAGGCTCCCAGACTGTTGTCTTTGTTCTCCTTGCTGGCTGGAATGTCTCATAATGACAGGCAGCCAGAAAAAGCCCCTTCAGTGTCCTAACAGCATCTCCCTTCAGCAATATCATTAGGCTTGCCTTCTTGGGCCACACAGACCCTGCAGATTGTGGGAAGAACACCACTCCCTGGGTTGGGAGGACTGCTTGAATTTTGGCTAAAGTCAGTGGCCTAGTGTTGACTTTATCTTGTGAGGAAACCATAGACAAGAATTTTCATAGACTTTAAAGTTTGGATAAAGGACTGGAAGAGTCATCTACTTATTCATTTAGTCAGTCCCCTACAAGTATTAATTGAGCACCTGCTATTTGCTAGACACTGTGCTAGTATTTTAAAATGCATGTTTTATTATCATTGAGGTCTGGTGAGGCCAACAGATCAGGAGACAACTGTCAGAAAAACAAAACAAAACAAAACACACACACACAAAAATTGGCAACTCACAGTTTCCAAGAAGAGGAGGCATGCCATGTCATGCCAGGCCTTGCAGGGAAGCCCCGGGGTCAGTCAGGAGTCAGGGGTGAACAAGAGTTTTTATTGTAGTTTCTACAGGAAAGGAAAGAAAAGGCAGGGTAAACAGGCTGAGGAGTGGCTAGTTTGAATAATTTTGGCAGGCTCTTGAGGGTAGAAGCTGTCCAGAGTTGTCTGGTATCTGGCCCTGGAGTGATTAGGCTTGGAGTATAAGAGCCCTGTAAATGCCCCATAAAGGAGGTGGCTGGGGAGAATGGGCTTTGGTTGGTTGGTTCGTTTGCATATGAAAGGTACACAAGCCATTTACTATCTCTAGGAATTGGCTAACCCTGGGATGAGCCATCTTCCTAGGGTCATAAGGCTCCAGTGTCAAAACCTCAGAATAAAAAGACATGGTTAACATAGCTCAGCTTGGGGGGGGGGGGGGGGGAGGGCATGGTGCACAAAACAGATCTGATTTCTTTCCCTGTGGAATTTTCCATTCAACAAGGAAGAAGACATCAAATTACTGATCATTATAAAATGCACTGATCAATGAAATAGGGAAAGAACAGCTTTCTGTGGGATTTTTCATAAGTAATTATCATTAATGGCTTGAAAGAGCCCCCTGCACAGACAATGGGTATGGAGACAGGAGCATTACTTCTCTTTAGCAGTGTTGGTCAAAACTGACGAAACTGGTTAAGAATGGGAATGTGTCAGCAGTGAGAAGGAAAGAAATGACTTGTGCAAGGAGAAAGGCCGGAAGTGAAGAGAGGGCAGAGAAGGAAAGGGAAGCTCCAAGGTTTCAGAGTTTTCCTTGAACTTCCTTATCATGTCCCAGCCTTGATGGCTTATCTGACTATCGACCATCTGTTCTTCTCTGACTTTGTCAGTGGTGAGTTAGAGAATATCGGCAGAATGCTTTGAACTCCTGGGAGAGATGTCCTGCAGAATTAGCCACCTCTTCCAATTCATGCGTCATCTGGCTGATGCAACTCCACCTGGCCCTCCATCCACCCTCACCTTCCAATCCCAGACCATTTGGAACCAGCCTGGAAATCATTATCTTGTCAAGTTACATTGTCACATCAGCAACTGGGAAACTATAACCCTAGAGATAAGACCTGGAATTTGCTTTTCCTCTGGCTGAGGCTCCTATTCTGACCAGGCTGTTATTGTGCTCCTTTCCAACGTCCAGCACAGCAGTCTCCTTCCATCTGGGGTGGACTTGGGACCTAAAGCACCAGGATAGGAACGATTTTGGAGCATAAAATTGGAAAGGGGTTGATTCAAGGCTACATTAATCTTTGAGGAAAAAAGGAGAGTCAATGAATGCAAGAAATGAAGCCATCTCAGGGAGCATCAAGAAGAAATGTATTGGCTGTGTTAGTTTCCTACACAGACACTTCAGGCACCACATAATGATAATCAACAAGCCCAAATAATTGCTGTGTCATTTTTAAAATAAGATGAATAGTGAAATGTTTTTAAAACTTTTTTAATTAATTGAAATCAGTGTTTACATGACTTGCCAAAGTTTTTAAAATGTGTGTGACAGGCTGAAAATGTTAGCGTTAAGAAGAGTTTCAGGCACATCAGATGCAAAAACATTGAAAACCATTCGTCTAATTTAATTGTCAAGTTGTGCCAAAAACGCTAACGTGATATCTTTGAAGAGTAATTGGTACAAAGAATGTCCTCAAAGAGAAATATTTCCACACGTCTGGCTCTTATCTTGCCCTCGTTAAAATATTTTTCCTCCCCACTGGCAGAGTGAGGCTTGCTCCTTCCCTGGCCCTTCCACACTGGGACCCAACTTGTTCTGCAGATTTTTCAGCCACTGAACTTTACCATGTTATTGGAATGAGTGCAGATTCCTTCTTCAGATTTGGCCCAATAATCACAGGGGGATGTTTAATCCTTTGTTGCAGCCAAATGTGGTCTTCTTGTGTGTTTGTTTAATCAGATAGGTTGGAAAGTTGCTACCTGCTCACTGAAGTGAGATGAATTCTGGGGTTTCAGTGGCATTTCCTTGAAGCAGGTCCAGAGGCAACTTTTAGCCCCTCTCCCTCAATCACATTACCCAGAAGTTCCTGGAATGGTCCCAATGAGAGATGAATGAAAGGTGAGGAAAATGGAGAACCCATTCCATTTTTCATCACTCTGAAAAGAAGGGGATAAAAAGCAGAAGTGGTCCCTGAGCGAGGGGGTGATGAGAGCCACCCACAGCGTCCCTGGGACACTAGCTTTCTGTTCTGCTTGCCTGGGCCACAGGTGACCCGACAGTTTGCCGTAATCTTCCCGTATCACCTTCCCACATCACCTTCCCACACACACATTGTATGTGCCAGGGACTGGAACAACAGATCTGCCTCCCACCACATTCCAGAGCCCCCTTCCTCCTTCTCACCTCTACTTTCACCATATCTCTTAACCCTCCCCACACCATCGCAACTACTCACTTATCTTGTTCACTGGCTGTCACCTCTGATAGAATTTAATCTCCTTGAAGGCAAGGATCCTTGACCTGTTCACTATGTCCCTAACACATAGTTGGTACTCAGTAGCAATTTGTTGAAATGATGAATGGAGATGTAAGTATTCACAAAATTATTGACATAGTAACATCTCTATTAAAAGGAATAGTAGAGGAAATAGCCCTGGCTGGCGTAGCTCAGTGGATTGAGCGCGGGCTGGGAACCAAAGTGTCCCAGGTTCGATTCCCAGCCAGGGTACATTCCTAGGTTGCAGGCCATAACTCCCAGCAACCGAACATTGATCTCTCTCTCTCTCTCTCTCTCCCTCTCCCTCCCTTCCCTCCCTAAAAATAAATGAATAAAATCTTTAAAAAAAAAAAAAAAAAGGAATAGTAGAGGAAATAGGTGTTCTGCTGGCCAAACAGTCTGATTAGTCATCATAGGTTCCATCTATTTAAAAAATTAATCATAATAGATTTTTTTAAAGTCACAGAATGACAAAAGGCTGGATCTTTCTCTGATCATTTTAAGGTCAAGGTGTCAGCCATGTGGAGATCAGCCAGCACCATGCTCTGGCTTGTGGGCAGGATGCCATGTGCCCATGCTACTGGACAGAGCTTAGTTACTTGTGAGCCTCCCCAGGCATGCCCTTCAGCCATCCTCCTGAAAAGGCCTGGCTTTGTCAACTGAGTAACCCCTGCCAGCCTCTTTTTCTGTTGGGGCCAGCCCTGCTGAACCCAGCTCTTGGCTTCTGTGACGCAAAATCTGGGAGTTAATATGTGTGTGTGTCCAGGGGAAGAGTTAGGTCTAGAGAGGTATGTTCCCTGGTGAAAAAAGGAGAGTCATGCTAGAGGAGCTTTGGGGGAATGAGGTGGTTGGAACTGAGAAGGCTACAAGGAATGAGGTAAGTACATGTAGACAAAGGGGATTCTACTGTGCTCTTCTGGACTGGGATGGGCATTTGGGCCCTTCCCCAGTTTCACTCTGGTCACAAGGCAATATTCCACCTCCTCTCCTTCTGAAGTCAGACTTGACCTTGTATCTTGCTCTGACTAATGAAATAAGAACAGAGGTAATGTGTGTCATGTCTGGACAGAAGCTTTTGGAGTCTCATGTAATTTATTTTGTTTTTTTTCTCTCTGCCTTTCTGAGTGTGGAAACTTGTGCCAAAATGGAGCCCAAGTAACCACCCTAAGCAGGGCCACATTCTGGC
The DNA here is from genome assembly GCF_004126475.2 of Phyllostomus discolor. Classification (NCBI taxonomy): domain Eukaryota; kingdom Metazoa; phylum Chordata; class Mammalia; order Chiroptera; family Phyllostomidae; genus Phyllostomus; species Phyllostomus discolor. The sequence goes on along the minus strand of NC_040909.2, from coordinate 49,041,215 downwards.
CCACAGCAGACACATGGCATGAACAGAGTAAGGCCACTTACTCTGCTGTGTAAGGCCACTGAGATTTCAGTTTGTTTGCTACTGCAGCACAGCTTGGTATGTCCTGACTTATATGTGACCAATACCCTTCCTAGGGTAAAGATAATCCAATAAAAAAACTTGAATTTTTTAAAGAAAGTCAATTAATTCATTTATTCAACAAATGTTTTCTGAGCACCTGCTGTATGCCAGGCACTGGAGGTATGGCAATGAACAAAACAAAAATCCCTGCACTCAGTGAGCTTACAAGTATATCCCAGGTTCGGGTGCCAGACCATTTGAAAAAGATAAATATTTGAAATATTTGTTGATGATAAGTGCTTCTGCTTCATCTTGTTAAGAAGAAGAATAGAGCCACAAAAGGAGAAGCTATGAAAAAGCAGGATGGTTACAATTTTAGATAGGGATTTGTAGGAAGGCCTCAGTGAGAAAGTCATGTTTGAGTGAAGACATGATGGAGGTGAGGGTGATCCTTGCTTGTATCTAGGAAAAGAACACTCCTGGTGGGAACAGTACATGCCACAGCCCTGAGGTGGGAATGTGTCTGACATGTGCTCATGACACTCCGTGTGAGCATGGTGAGCATGGGAGAGCCGCAGGCGCAGGGTCAGAGAGGGAAGAGGCCAGACCAGTAAGGCCTCATAGGCCACAATAAGGACTCTTGTTGTTGCTGTGAGTTAGAAAGCAAGTCATTGGAAGGTTTGGGACAAATATTTGTCATGATCTGACTTCATTTTGATGGACATTTCTGGCTGACTTGAGAAGAGACAGGATGGGGACAGGGACAGGAAGGCTATTTTAAAAATCCGGAAAAGAAATGTTGAGCATTTGGACCAAGATGGTGACAGTAGAGGTAAAGGGAAGTGGCTGGATTTTTTATGTGTTTTGAAGAGAGAAATGACAGTATTTGCTGAAAGATTTGCTATAGAGTGTGAAAGAAGACAATGACGGATCCGAAGTTTGGGCCTGAGCCACTAATAAAGTGGAGCTGCTGCCATGTAGAACAAGGATGGTTACAGGAGGGGATATCTTGATGATCATCGGGAGCTAGGTTTGGGAAATGTTCACTTTGAGATGCCTACTAACTATCAATTGCTGGGTGATTCTTCTCTCAGCTTCCTGTCACTCTGAGCTCAGACCACATGGGTTCCAGCTTTATAAGTTTTCCAGATTGAACCAGGACAATAGCTTAACTAGAACTGACCCAAACTGTGGGCCTTTTGTGACCACATGAGATTCATCACAATTTAGGGGCAGCCTTCTGGGAGATACCAAGAGAACATGAGATTTCTCTCTCAATAAGAGCTCACCATTATGAAATGTACTTGGCTAGTGGAGCCCATAGACTTGTAATGAGCTGAATATAGATTCGACTGAGCTATAAAATAAAATAATAACTATTTTAATATACAGCATCTCCCTGCCAAGGCAGCTGAAGAGAAGGCTATGAGCAATAAAATTAGTCCAGAGAAAGAAATGAAAAACCACTGAAAACAGCCACCTTCTAAAAGGAAACAGATTAGAAGGGCCCAAAGAGGGAAGCCATCACCAGGAGTGGAACTCACCAGATAGTGATAAAACAGTTGTGAGGGAAAAGTCCGGAAGGGAATTTTCCAGGCTGCTGTCTGTGATCCCCTAATCACAGCAGTGACCTCACCATCCCCCTGGCTTCATCTTCCATTCTTGGGTGATGACTGAGAGCCCAAAGCAGGCCTCCAGACCCCTGTTCCTATGCACACTGGGAAATCTTCTCCCTGCATTCCAAATCTAGTCCTCCCAGAAATCCTTGGAGTCATTACTGTCTCTTCCTTTTCTTTCACCTCCTGTACCCAGTACACCGGCCTTACCACTGTCCATTTCTTACCATCTCACCATTTACCCCCAGTCCATCATCTCCCCATTGGACTGTAGCAGCCTCCCCACTGGTCATCATAAAGACTGGGTTTTAGTAATGAAATCAGATTAAAATCCTTCAAGGGGATCTTTTTCAGTTGGTTAAAATCCAAAACACTTATCAGGGCTTCCCAGTCCCATAATGGGTTACTTGCTAACCTTTTCAACTGTACTTGCAACAACTTCTTCCTTTGTTTAATTAGCCTCTTGTCCATTTTTCTCACACATGAAGCCCTTTTGGGCCCCAGGGCCTTGGCATGGGCCCATCCACTCCTTGGAATGCTCTCTCCCAGATCTGCTCCTGATGATTTAAGCAGTCTTCTCCCAACCCCCGTCACACCATCATTGATTATTCTTCATCCTATAACCACAGCTAGTTGTCTCCATTGCAGTTATAACCATAGGAAAGGGTCTTGTTAATGTGCTTCTATATTGTCTGCCTTCCCCACTCATATGCAAGTACTTTGAGAAGAAGGACTTCTCTCATTTCGCTCTGGATTTCCAGCACCTAGAATGGAGACTCATATACATACATATACATTTTTATATAAATGAAAGACCAGCATAATAATAGCATGCACTAATTGAATAATTACTACTTTGCATAATACATGCATGGCATTTATCTAATGCTTTTTTCCCTGCACAGCTAACAGTATCTGATGCATAATAGATGCTCAAAATTTTTTTCCTTTCCCTTTATCCTCCTCCTCCCTGCACCCACCACCCTCCAGCATTCCTCTCCCCCCGCCACCCTGCCACCCACCCAACCTTGGTTCATGTCCATGGGTTGTATATATAAGTTCTTGGGCTTCTCCATTTCCTATACTATTCTTAACCTCCCACTGTCTATTTTGTGCCTACCCATTATGCTTCTTATTTCCTGTACCTTCCCCCATTCTCCCCCTCCCCACTGATAATCCTCCATGTGATCTCCATTTCTGTGATTCTGTTCCTATTCTAGTTGTTTGCTTAGTTTTTGTTTTTTAGGCTCAGATGTTGATAGTTGTGAGTTTCTTGTTATTTTACTGTACATATTTTTTATCATCTTCTATTTCTTAGATAAGTCCCTTTAACATTTCATATAGTAAGGACTTGGTGATGATCAATTTCTTTCACTTGACCTTATCTGGGAAGCACTTTATCTGTCCTTCCATTCTAAATGGAAACTTTGCTGGATAGAGCAATCTTGGATGTGGGTTCTTGACTTTCATGACTTGAAATACTTCTTTCCAGCCCCTCCTTGCCTGCAAGATTTCTTTTGAGAAATCAGCTGACAGTCTGATGGGAACTCCTTTGTGGATAACTGTCTCCTTTTCTCTTGTTGCTTTTAAGAGTTTCTCCTTATCTTTAATCTTGGATAACTTAATTATGATGTGTCTTGGTGTTTTCCTTCTCGGGTCCAATTTCTTTGGGACTCTCTGGGCTTCCTGGACTTCCTGAAAGTCTATTTCCTTTGCCAGATTGGGGGAGTTTTCCTTCATTATTTTTTCAAATAAGTTTTCCATTTCTTGCTCTTGTTCTCCTTCTGGCACCCCTATGATTCAGATGTTGGAACATTTAAAGTTGTCTCAGAGGTCCCTCAGCCTCTCTTCATTTTTCAAATTCTTGTTCATTCTGTTCCAGTTGGATGTTTATTTCTTTCTTCTGGTTCAAATCCTTGGTTTGAGTCCCACTTTTCTTCCCTTTACTTTTGGTTCCCTATATATTTTTCTTTATTTCACTTTGTATAGCATTCATTTGTTCCCTCATTTTGTGACCAAACTCAATCATTTCTGTGAGCATACTGATTACTAGTGTTTTGAACTCTGCATCAGATAGGTTGGCTATCTCCTCATTGCTTAGTTCTTTTTCTGTAGTTTTGATCTATTCTTTCATTTGGGCCATATTTATTTGTCTTGGTGCACTTGTTATGTTGTAAGGGGTGGAGCCTTTGGTATTCACCAGGGCCAGGCAACCCTCTTTGATGCATTATAGTGACTCTACGTGGGGGAGAGGTCAGAGAGAGAACAATGCCACTTGCTCTATCCCCACTTTCCATCACTTCCTTCACTTCCCACAAGTGGACCGTGCCCTTTCAGATGCTGATTCACAGGTGAGTGGGTTTGTGTATGTTCTAGGGCCTGTTGGTCTCTCCCATGGACTCTTCTGTGATCATGAGAGTTTTTCCCATGGCCACAACATCCACAGATTTTTACATCCAGAGGTTTTGAGTCTTTATTTCTCATGCTGAAACCCTGGCTTCTTCAGTCTGTCTTGTTTCCCAATGGTTCTTCTCAGCTTATCAGCCCACGAATGTGGGACCATCTGGTCTACCAGCCACCTCCTTGTCTATGCATCCTCTCCACCTCAACTGCCCATCTTCACCCCTCCTACCAGTCTGGATGAATATTTCTTTAACTCCTTGGTTGTCAGACTTCCATGAAGTTTGAATATCTGGCAGTTCTGGCTGTTTTTGTTTTTAAATTTATCATTGTCCCTCTTTTAGTTGTGCGAGGAAGTGAAACGTTTCTACCTATGTCTCCATCATGGCTGGAACTCCTGGGCTGCTTTCTCCAAATCCTTGTCATATTAGTACATGAGCAGATCCTCAGAAATTTTTTCACAGTGAGTGAATGAGTGAATTTAATTCATGTCACCCATTTTACAGATGAGAAGTTACGTTTGTCCAAAGTGTCACAGTTGGTAAGTGATGAAGACAGGATTTGAACTTACAGAGCAGAAGTTCTTGACACACAGTAGGAAGTTCATTTCATAGAACAAAAGTCAAGCCTACTTAAATACAGAGCCAGAGAACTCAGCAGCTAGGATATTTTCCCCCAAGCTTAGAGTTCTGTGCCTCCTTACTGGATATAATAATTTAATTTGAGGCATAAAGAAGAAGAAATTTGGAATTTGAAAGGGTATTTTGGGATTTGAAACTTGACAGCAAAGTCTCTTAACTGGCCCTCACTTCAGTTTCTATTGAACATGCCTGTGAAGACAGAGTATTTATATCCCGTTCAGTGCAGCCCGCAGTTCAGAGTCTGAAATCAAATGATTATTTCTGAAAGTATTTTATTTTAAAAGGCTTTGAGTGACAAATGATTTAGCAAGTTTTCAACACTGTGCTTCATGTGGTTTCAGTTGCCAGAGGGTGACTTACGGCCAAGCTTGGGCGCTCAAGCCCAGTGAGCTTACACGGGCCTAAGCAGTCACATCTTTTTTATTATGTTTAATCAAGTTTAGCACTTTTTCTTGTGTGAGTGGTTTATTGTCGTTCCGATGGCAGCATCTCAGCAGGCTGGGAAAGAATACCAGCCAGAGAGAACAGAGGAGAGTGCATTCCCTGACCTCGAGCAGAGCAGGGGTGCACAGCCAGGGCAGAAAGGGTTAATCTGCACACAATGCCTGTGGCCCACCCTCTGTCCTTCTCTTCTCATAAGCTCTTTTGGAATACAGCTATCTGGTTATCATTATGAAATACCCATTTATTCAATATCCACTTGCCTTTTAACATTTATTCTGGATATTTTACATGCACCATTTATTCATTTCTTAAACAACTATTTTAGTTAGAATTAGATTTGGCTTAGAATGACAGAAATCCTAAAACAATCATGAAATTTATTTTTTTCTCATATAAAATAAGTCTGGTAAGAGGCAGCCCATGTCCAGGTAAGGGGTGTCATGATGTCATCAGGGACCCTGGTTTCTTTAACTTGCTGCTCTTTCATCCTAGCAAACTGGCCTTCAGCCCACTGCCTGTTTTTGTAAATAAAGTGTTATTGGAACACCGCCATGCTCATTTATTTACGTATTGTCTATCCTGCATTCTCACAACAGAGTTGAGTAGCTGCCACAGAGAACATATGGCCCACAAAGCCAAAAATTCTTACTATCTGAACCTGAAAGGAAAACGTTTGCTGATCCCTGTCCCAGGACATGGTTTTTGCCTTCAGATTCAAAATGGCCATGTAAGCCCAGCCATCACAGCTGTACTTTGGGGAAGTGGAATGAAGAAAGGTTAAGGAAGGGCCCTCCTTCTCCCTCTACGAACACGTCCTAGGCATTGCATATAAATAACCCTTCTGCTTGTATTTCATCAATCAGAATTTAGACAAATGGGTAGGGCACACACAGCAGGAAGAGAGGCTGGGAAATACAGCTATGAGTCTAAGAGTCAGAGATCCTATGACTCAGAAAAATGTCAAACAAAAAATGGGGTCGACAGCTAGTAGTGTTTGTGTCATAGGAATCCTGCAGCATGGGTAATATTATTCCCACATGACAGTTGGGGAAGCTGAAACTCAGGCACTGAAGCAATTTGTAAGACACATCCCAGTTTCACAAATGGTTAAAATGTGGGGTGGGGGGTGGTATATAGGCCACTTACAATTGGGGGATTAGAAGCTTTCAAGGAAGCATCTTCTTTTAATATTTTTCCACTGTACTAAAATACTCTACCTGGACTTCCAAGTCCCTATCCCCCAAGCTTTCCTTCTTCCCTCCAACTCCACTCACCTTTAAGAACAGAATGTCGCATCCCTGGTTCCAGATAGCCACAGGTTCCTCCATCTTCAAAACACCAGGAAGAAAGCCACTTCTGAGCTCAACAGGGAGCTCCTTTAGGATGAGACCTGTGTCATATTCATCTTAGGATCACCTGGAACCCCACACAGGCCTTGGAACAGAGAAGATGCTTAGCAAACCATTACCAAAGTCAGCACAGTTAGATTGTGAGCTCCTTTGAAGTAAGAACCGTGTCATCCTTCTCCTATATCCAACTTTTTTATGGTCTTGATCATGCTGCAAATATTGTGGGTAACTGTATCAGTCAAAATTAGTTCAGTTCCAAGTGGCAGAAGCCCAGCTCAAACTGGCTGAAGCTGAAAAGAATATTTATTGGCTAATGTTACTGAGAAGTCCGAGCACGGGTGATTCTGTGTGCCGGCACAGCTGGGTCTCAGATCCTCCCCCCCCTCTCCTTTTCACTTAGATATATATCCCACCCCTGTTGCATTTGTCTCTATTCTTTGTTTCTCTCAGCATGTTGGCCTCATTCCCTTCTATGGGAGGCTGGGGGAAAGGTAGAAACTTCTTTATATCTCATGGTCCTCTGGATCCTGAAGAAAAAGGGTCTCTTTCTCTCTTTCTTGTTCACTTAACCAGATCTTATGGAACACTCAGCTGGGACACTTACTACCCTTAAATCAATCACCATGACCAGAGGTTGAATGATCTGACTGGCCAGGTTCCAGTGAGGGGTCCATCCTGAGGCTGGCAAAGAGTGGGTCAGCCCCTCCAGGTACATGATGAGGCAGAGAAGGTCTGGATACCAGATATGCAAGAACAATTGATTGTACTCTTCTTACAGACATGGTCCCTGAAGTAAAAAACATAAAGTCTCTAAGGGTGCCACTCATCAGTCCATTAACAAAATTGTCTCTGAGGAGCAGACTTCAGATGGCCATTTAGGGGGAAACAGTCCAGCCTACTTATTGCTAGAAGTCATTACTATTTCTCTTTAAACATTGACGAAGGGTTTAGAAGCACAGCCTTCCAAACAAACCTCACCACCATCTTCTTCACATGTGTGCATTCTCTCCAGTATCCGGGACTGATATTCAGGCCTTTTCCTTGTACATCAGTTACTGTTTATTTGGGATTCATATGTTTCTTTGACCTTCCGTGCAAGGTTGATGGATGGGTTTTTAAGCATCTTTAAATGAATTACAATAGATGCCAAACTTATATTTTTGTAATATTTCTGCCAAACTGGACTACAGTAGATGGCTTATTTCCACATTCCTTTGGAATGTGCATGTTCATAAAATTTTACGCCTGTCAGTTGGTAATTTGCCAACATTCATTTGCTATCACATCATGATCATTTTTTTTAAACACAACAAAAAATTTAAATGCAGGTATTAGCATGGACAGAAATGCCTTTCAATAGCATGTCATTTTGGATGTCTCGGCTGGAGAAAGATGAACTCCACAAATGAAGGTGCAGCTGGAGAGAAATGGGAAAAAAAGGCTGGGAACCCTTTGGAACACCAAAGGGTGGGTGAGCTTAGTGTTTGTCGGTGTTGCATAAACTCTCAACACCAACCTGGCAGGTTGCTTTCTCTGCAGGCAGGGTATGCAAAGCACTTGGGCTTTTCTCATATGACATGCACAGACTCAATTAAGCTGTATGTACTTACTCTGTTAGTTGAGACTCTTAGTTTCAAGAAACAAATACCCAATTCAAATTGGCTTAATTTAAAAAGAAAGGAGAGATGGAGGATTTTCTAGCTTAAATAACCATAAGGTCTAGAAACCTTTGGACTTCAGGTATAGCTTGATCCAGAAGCACATGTGATGTCATCAAGATACTGTTTCTTCCCATCTCTTGGCTTTGCTCTGCTCTCCTCTGGGTTGGATGCATTCTTAGGCTGGCTTTCCCATTGAGGTGGCCAGATGGCTGCTGTCAGCTCCAGGCTGGCATCTTACAACCCCATTAAGTGATGGCTACTTTTCTAACAGTGCCTGTGAAAGTCCAAGGCAAATGCTCATTGGGATGGTTAAGGACCAGTGCCACCTGTTGCTGAAAAATACACCAAGAAGATGTTGTACTTTGATCATATCTGGTCACATACTCCCTCTTTAGATGGGGCATAGGCTGAGAATGGAGGATGGGTGGTCCCCCCCAAATTTGGGGTATTATTATTAGAAAAAGGTGGTGGATATTATGCAGGAGAAAAGATAAGTGGCCCACTGTGCCTACCATTGTGAAAGGTGCAGTGGAGGAAACACTTTAGATACATACACCGCCACACCCCCTCCAAATCAGGAGCCAAGAATTTCAAGATGAAAATTCTAGAAGGACCTTCACAAATCATGAATACTGGCAATATTCAGGAATGCTTTCAGCTTTTATTTTCAAATTAAATATTCTGCCAATTGCCAGTAAATTCCTTTGGTTGAAGTGAAGCTGAAGGACCCAAATCCAATTTGCTAAATCCTCCTTCTTCCATCTCTCTACCACATGAATGCAACCAATCTCCGAGGATCTTCTGTGAATTTCCAAGAACTATATATGATTATCTTAGAGCTTATACAAAATCATAATGGACACATGGAAAAATGAAAAATCAGGACTGCAAAGGAATTTTCCTAAGAACAAAAGCTTGTCACTTTTCAAGGTGACAGAGCTGGTCCTAATTTGAAGGATGTCTGATTTCTAACCCAAAGATTTTCTCCTCTCTCTTTTTCTCTCTAAGAAAAGAAGCAATAGCTGGATATACTTTCTACTGGGAATATGTTTACCCCACCTGAACCATCTGCCTGAACTAACGAAGCTTCATTTATGTTGATGAGCCAATCTTTCAAGTTTGCATCCTAAGCTATAGGGAGGAGGTCTAGAGCACCCTCCATCCCTTGGTTCCCTGTGCCTTAGTGGGAGAAAAGGTTCAGCATATTGAGAAAGGGGATGTTAGGGGCTAAAAGTACCAACAGCCTGCCAAGACAGTGACCTAAGTCGTCTGCCACAGCAGTGGGTTTCTGATCACATTCCCTTTTGATCATATTCTAATCTATGTTGGTAAGCCTTGATCATAAGATAGGTTTTTCTTCTCTGAAATTATTCCAGTTATCTCTTCTTTCATAACAAACTACCCCAAAACTCAGTGACTTAAATAAGCATTTTCTTATAGCTCACAATTTTGTGGGTCATAAATTCCATCAGGGCTTAGTTAGGCTGTTCAGCTCCATGTGATGTAGACTGAGATCACACTGAATGCTATTCAGCTGCTGACTAGGCTGGAGAGTCCAAGAAAGCTTCAGTCTCATTCTTGGTGCTTTGGTGGGGACAGCTGGAGGCTAGCCTCAGTGGGGCCCCTCTTCTCCATATGCTTGCAGAGCCTTTCCTGGGGCCCTTCCTTGGGTCCTGTCCATGGGTAGTCTGGTTCCTTGCATGGTGGTTTAGGGCACTAGGAAACCAAGGCAGGAGCTGCTTGTCCTTGTAGAGGCTGGGCCATAGCATCATTTTCACCACATGTAGCTGATCAAAGCAGTCACAGTCCAGAGCAGATTCAAGGGGGTAAAGTGATCTCACTCCTCAGGGTCACCTTTAATCTACATAGTACCTTACTATAGACCCCACCTCCCCTGTTGCAGTCAGAAATCTTTGCATTTTCAAAAAATTTTTTAGCTGCAGCTTTGGATTGACTTAGTCAAAGCAGTGTCCCTTATCCAGTAAAGGAGCCCCCAAGAGGGAACAATAATGTAAATATCTGCATCAGAGGACCCTGGAGCAGAGCTGCTTCTCAGCTTATGAAAATGCAGATTCTGAGACAGCAAGTCTGGAGCAAGGCCTGACATTCTGCCCATCTGATGATCTCCCTGATGAGCCTTGACAACATGTTCTGGTTCAAGACCCACACTTAGAGAACAAGGCTCTAGAGTGATAGTTTTAGCTCTGTTTAGCAGCTGAGCCCATTTTACAAAAGGCATCACAAGTTGAGACTCAATATGTGCAGAAGATAGAAGCAGAGGTGCTCTGGGTGAAGGGTCCAGCACATGAGCGCCTCGGATCTGGGCAATTGCCACCAAGAGAACCTCAGAGAAGGGCTTGGAGGTCTCTGAACTTAAAATGAACACTACAAACTTAGAAGGAAGCTAGGGAGGGAGTCATCCAAAAGTAGCGGCTGCCCTACAGAAAGAGACCATCAGCTCACTGACAGTAAAGGCACTGATGTGTCTGTAGCCATCTCTTTGGTCTTCCAGCAGCCTTTCAAGGGCAGTACTATTAGCATTCCTACTTCACTGCCTAGGAGCCTGAGGCTGTAGGAAGGTGCACCCTGGCTCAGAATCATTGTGGACTCTGGGTAGTGTAGCTTCATGCACCAGGCTTTGCTCTAATGTGGGGAGAGGCAGTGCCCACTGCATGGGGTGGTTGTGATGATATGTGCAAAGCCTGTAGCACAGAGCATGGCTCAGAGGCTGTGCTCAGTAAGTAGGAGCTATAGTCCCCTTCAGGTATTCTGATTCCAGGTGTAGTGGTTGTTCCAAGTAAGAGTGTCAAGTATCAAGTATCCCTCTGCCTCCAGGTATGCAAAACTGGGCAGGGACAACAGTTGAAAGGACTCAAATGTCAGGATCTCTTTAAATTCCCTCCAACCCAGTAGTTCTCAACTTCTGAGGGATTTTGCTCCCCCGGGGGTATTTAGCAGTGTCTGGAGACAGTTTTGATTGTCAAGACTTAGAAGGGAGGAGCTATTGGCAGCTAATGGCTGGAGGCCAGAGAGTAGTTATAAAAAGTGCACAGGCCAGCCTCTCAGAGCAATTATGGGGCCCCAAATGTTAATTGTGCAGAGTCTGAGATCCAGTCTGACATTCTAAAATAACTTCTGAGCGGGAACTCTATTTCCGTCATACCTTATAATAAGATAGAAGTTGGCAACCTGTTTTGTGAGCCAAATGAGGTTTGTTTTTGTAAATAAAGTTTTATCGAAACACAGCCATGCCCTTCATTTACCTATAACTGCTTTTGAGGTACAATGACTTTGTCACCACCGTGCTAACCTCCTGCCCAAGAAGAGCTGGGCTGCTGAGGGTTTGCCTAGAGTTGAGGGAGGTGGTGCGAGCACTGCTCCTGGTACTTCATGACTCGAGGGGGTGCCTCACCTCTGGGCTAACGTTTCTTCAGCAGCCCAGCTGAGATAACACTCCTTGCCCCCACCTTGCTCCAGAGGGTGGGGATGGATGAGATCATGTCTGAGCAGCCCCTGTGGGCTCCTTCCAGATAGGATGGCCATCCATACCCCATGGGGTAAGTGCCTTGTTCCCCTAGAAACTGATGATTCAGCATGAAATATGGCCTTGCCTGGGACAGCACTAAAACAGGCCAAAGCCTGGGGTCAGGCCTTTGCTGGAAGGGAAGGATTAAAAGTAAATTAATCTCTCTTGTTCTCTCTTTGTTCACCATCTCCTGTGGAGAGGGGCCAAAGGCAAGGAGGACGTTGATGGATGGACTGAGGGTGTTGTCCTCTGAAGCCTCTCTGGGTGGAGTTTTGGAAGAATCTGGGTTGTACCCTGCAAACCTAGTGCACCACAGTGCTCAGACCCCATCCATCAGGGGTTTCCATCCGGCCCCATTTCACCAACCAGGACTCTCGGGGACACACATGTTGTCTGATGTTGCTAATTTAAATTTCTAGCATTGATTTCCAATAAGTTAGCTGCTAAACAAGTAGATATTGAGACCTAAAATGAGCTACTGAGGTAGATAGGACCACTAAGAGGTGGGAGTTTACGTTGGTAAGATAAGAGGGGGCTGGATCTTACAGGAGCCCAGAGCTGTGGCTTCAGTCTCAGGGTGGGGGTGTGTGTGGGTTTTGGGTGTCTACATGCATTTCACCTTGTTCCCCAAGTAAGAAGCCATTGTGCAGGAAGACTATGGCTCAGAATTGTACCACATGGATGTTGCCTTGAATCAGAACCTGATTTGGGGATACATTTGTTTCAGGAAAGGAAGAAAGATGTAGAAAAACTTGCAGAAGGCTGAACAGTCAGTGAAGGAAAACAATTTCTGTGGTTCAGACATACAAAGGGATGCATGAAGTGAGCACAGCTGGGCTGGCTCAGGCACTCAGGCTGAGGGGAAGGCGGGTCCAGGATCCCTGCTGCAGGGTGCAGCCAGGACTTTCTGCCTTAGGTGACTCAAAGGTGAAGCTCCAGTCCCTGCCTCTCCTGTCTCCATTTGTGTCAGTGCTCACTTGGCCTCTGCCTCTCCAGACCTGGCTGTAGGACTAATGGGAGGAGTTTTGCAGGGGGATGTGTTCATGTCCCCCCTGCATGCCATGCCCACTTCTGGTCGTTCAGATCTGAGTAGTCCTTTTGGACGACCACAGATGGATCAAAAGTTTGGCATGCAAACCACTGTTTACCCCTCTATCTATAACACATTCCACACTTCAGAGTTTCAGCGTGGATCTCAGAGGAGACTTTGGCCCATTCTGTGGTATGAGGCGCATATTAAAAACATATCCCAAACATGTAAACTCTCAGACAATAGCATTGCAGAGCAAAGCATAATATTATTTAAAATCTGGGCCAAAGGTCACAAACACAGAGACTTCTCTGAAACTGTTAGGGATGCTAGCAGAGGAATTGTAGTTGTTTGACACACATCAGACTGACTTCTGCTAACTCAGAGTGTTGCAACTGTTTAGCTGGCCAGGTTTGCTCCAAGTCTTGTGTCCATTTTTGAGAAGGAAATGAATTGCTAAAGGGGAATTCAGTGGCTGGAGCATCTTCTGGGACCTGTTTTCTTCATCCTTTGTAACCATGTGTTTGCAACTTTAAGATATCATCCCTGAGTTACTTGGAGGGACCTCTTGAGATAATAGTTTCTATAAATGATAAGGATATTTGGGATCTCACTTTTTTCCAGTTGGATTCCTTCACTCACACCTGCATTCCTGAAGTATTTATTAAGCACCTACTATGTGCCAGGCAGTGTACTAAGTGTTAGATGTAAAGAGTGGGCCAAACTAGGCATTACCCCTGCCTCATGGAGGTTCAGTCAGTTGGCAAAGATAGGTGTCAATCAAATGATTACTTGAATACATTAATTTGTTTTTCTGGGAAGAGGCAGAGAGGCCAAAGGAAGTGGTTCTCTGAAGTCATATGATGATGGTTCATGTTTATTTAGTGATTTTATGTGTTAACACTATCGCCATTATTGAACCTCTCCATTATTATGTTGATATTACAGATGTGAAAACAGAGGCACACAAAGATCACATGCATAGTAAGCACTAGAGCTGGAATTCACTAGAGCCAGGATTTAAACTGAGGCATTTTGACTCTGAAATCATACCCTAGGAGGAATTGAGCTCTGAAGGTCCAGGGGATGCCTTCATGAAGAAGTAGCAATTGAGCCATGATCTGAAGGATAAGTTGGAGTCGATTAGGTAAAGAGATGATGTTCCAGGCAGAGGGAAGAGCTTGTGCAAATGCCCTGTGGCTGAAGGTATAGGGAATGCAGAAAGCAAAGGGAATGGTGGAGTGAGAAGCAGTTGGCAGTGGCCAGACCATGCAGAGCATTGACTGGCATGCTCCTTCCAGGCTTCTTGCAAATGGATTTCCTGCCCACATTGCATGGCTTTATGCTGGAAGCAGCTTTGGGGGCATTCCAAGAGAGCAGTTGTTTAGCTTTCAGAGTAGCAGAACTCAAATGACAGCTACTCAGCGCTTAAAGTATTCCCTCCAGAGGCCACCAGAATAAGTGAAAGCTAGATTCCTTTGCAGTCCACGATCTGTTGTAGAAAGCTTTTCCCTAGGCAGCCAAGATGGCAGAACTTCTGCCAGAATGGCTGCAGGTTGGAGATAAGACATGAGACCTGCACTGAGAGGGAGCAGAGCCTTGGCTGTGCCCCACAGAATTTCCATTGTTCACCCACTGTTTTCCCTGCTACTAGTCTGTCAGTGTGGACATCTGCCATTCCAGAACACCTTCCTCACCTTGCCCACATTATCCCTTCCACCAGGGGTGCCACGTGTCACTTCCCACCCCAAATTCTGCATGTCAAATTCCAGCTTTCTATACAGTGGTGCTACAATGCCACCTCCATGAAGCCATCTTCAGGCCCTTAGTCAGAAGCAAGTTCTCACTCCTCGGGTATGAACAGAACTTTTTATCCCCTTCTTGCAGCATTTGTCACATTTTGTCATGTATTTCTGTCGCTTAAGCTCATATCTCATCTCTCCTGAAAGATTATAAACTCTAGGTCTGTGTGTGTATTCATACCCTAGAACCATGTGGTATACTGAGCACAGTGCCAGGCACACAGTAGGCTTTCAGTAAATAATTGCTAAATGTTGCTAACAGGCTTTGCTCTTCTCTATCACATAGTTACCTCTTCTCTTTTCAGTGCTGAATGAAAGAAAAAGAAGCTCAAAAGTCACATAAGCAAATAAGAGAATGTATTTGCTTGCTTGTGGAATTGGAAGATTGAAAGCACACCTTCAGGCATGGTGGGATCCAGGGGCTCAAATGATGCAGTCAGGACCTGAATACTCTCCACCCTGTGCCTTAATTCCTGTGTGTTGGTTACCTTCCCAGGTCCCACCTGGCAGCAAGACCACTCCCAGCCTTCATCCTTTCAGGTTCAGGTCCATTGGCAAAGATAAGGTGTCTGTCTTCCAATAGTCCAGCAAAACTCTCAACCAGCCTCGTTGGATATGAATGAGTCACTGTGGGCCAGGGTGTGTGATATGGTGATTGGTCAAGCTGAGTCACACAGTCTGTGGCTGGAGCTGGGGGTAGAGCATGTGGACAGAAGCAAGGAGGTCTACCTTCTTGGAAGTAAGGTCACTGGATGCTATGGGGCAAAAACCCATGTCTCTTTATCTGCCTAGAGGGCAGTAATGTGACCCCATTTTGGACTCCCTACTTTTGAAAGGCCACTGCTGACATTGTTAGAGTAGGACTACCCAGAGAGTGAGAGAAAGGATTACTCAGCCCTAGATTTTAGGTCCTAACCCTTCTTCTCTAAGACCTGCAAAGCAAACCCCATGATTTTTAAGGCTGGATGAAGATTTAGGAAATGCTAACTCCTTAGGACTTCTTCCTTGCTCTTTCTCTGCCAAAATGAAATGTTTGTCTGTAAGGGAGGACTCCCATCCTCTGATTACGAAGGCAGAGATTCTTTCTGCCCTGGGAATTCCCACAGCCCCTGGTGGATATCATTGTGACAGTTCAGGTGCTGTGACCTCCAGAGTAGGATTGGGGCGAGAAGCTTTCGAAGTTCTATGGTTTCTTGGACACAGTCTTCTGGAATTATTAAAAAGCTCCTCTCTCCTGCTGAAACCTTTCTTCTCTGAACTGCTTTCTCCATGACTGGGAAACAATTTCAGCAACTTTAAGGGTGTTTACTAACAAGGGTCCAAGACTGCCAGGAGACACCCCAGAGCTGGGCATGAGTACCCATTAACACAGCTTTTCTGCCTGGCCATCAGCTTCCTGAGAGCAGGGAGCACGCTCATTTTGCTCACTGCTGTGCTAAGGTCTTCCTCTCTATTATTACCATGATCCTTAAGGAGCCTGAGACTCAGAAAGTTGAATGACTTTGCACAGGGTCACCCAGGTGCCACAAAGTTGACTTGGGTTGTATGATTCTGGAACTTCCACTCATGACCATTTTGCTGGGCAGCCTACTCCATTTCTGAGGTACCTGTGATCCTCCCCTCAAAATGTTAGCACCTCTAGTACCTATTTCTCTTTCTGGGAGATGCTCTGGTTTCTGCCGGAGACACATCTGAGGGTCTGGCAGTGGTGAAGAGACGCTGCTTCCTCACACAAGTTTTGCCCATGACTTAGTTCTGCTCTCAGGCATCCTGCCTTTCTTAATTTAAAGCTCAGATGTGCTCAAGCTGGAGCTGATAGGATTTCTCCTAGTCTGGACAATGAAAACGCATTTCTGGCATGGTTTGAATTAAAGGAGAATTTCCCGTTTTTCATAAACATTTACAGTAGTTGTGGATGCAGAGTTGAAAGGTTTAGGGTTTTGGTGTTTAATTAGAAACAAATGCCCTTTATGGTCCTGTTAGCAAGGGCAGCAGGTCTCAGATTATTAGGATTATTTCTATTATTTGTGCCTGCATTTTGATTTTTTTTCCATGGTGCCTGGTACTGACTTCCCCAAGGTAGGGAATGGCATCCCCAGAATCACTGGTGCAGTTTCTGTCTGGGGGCCAGAGCTCTGGGTCAGCTTTGGGCCCCACCTTGCAGGAAGCCCAAAGCTCCCTTCCTTCCTTTCCAGGGTCAGGTGTGAGCTAAAGGTTCAGCAGGCAGAGCAGCTGCAGCCTCCTTTAGGGCTTTGGCAGAGATGTTTGCCAGTTTTGAGATCCCAGACTGGCCATGCCCCTTGGCTTAGCCCTAAGTCTTGGTTTAAAACAAGGGCAGCCTGCAGCATGGAGCACATGTGTGGAAACCCAGCTTCCTGGGAAGCTGCACAGAAAAATCACAACCATGCAATTTGCAAGTGACTTTATTTAGCATCGATGGAGATTCCAAGGCTGCCCTGGCAGGAGTGGCAGGAGAAAGGGCCGATTATAGTAGTCTACCTCAGGAGAAGGTGTCATCTATTTGGTATCTCCTGAAAACAAGCCTATGTCTCCTTCCACAGTCCCTAAGAGGCCCATTGTAATCCCATCTGGCCCTTTTTGAACCTGTCTTAAAAACCATAATAAAAGGATGGAAAATGCCTGAAAGTCCTTTCTACTTATTAAGGATATCATGAGCTCCCATAAAGCAGTGTTTTTGAATATTTGGTGATAAAGAGGCCATCAAGTTATTTCATAAGCAATTAAAGAGGTCAAAGAAGTTCACAGACAGACGGCCCTTAGGAGCATTTCAATATATCAGTCCCATGTCACAGATGAGATACAACTGAGGAGGAAAAGAGAGGAGCTCACCCACATGGTCATGGATGAGGGGCTGGCCGGCTGGCACAGCTCAGGTCCTGTGCACCCTGGAACACTGCCTTCTGTCACAACATGCAGAGAATCTGGCATATTTTGTGTTATTCCCTCTCAGATGGATTTGAGACACTTCTTGGAAGACACTCAGTCTTCCCTGTAAAAGCCTAGGCTGGATTACATTATTTCCCCTACAAAACAGTCATAAAAACACTATTCCATGATTTGTCATAGACAATCTGAAAAGTTTAATAACTTTAAGGAAGAAACTAAAAGCTACCCATAGGCCTATGTCCTAAAAGACAATTTCATGATTATTAGTATGTCTTGGTCTCCGTTTCTCTTTTTGTAACTTAAAAAAGTAGACTTTAAATGATGCAGACATTTGGCTATGAAGTTTGAGTCTCAGTGCTGTCACTTTCTAGCTATGACCTGCAGCTGGTCACTTAACCCCAAAAAGCCCTCGTGTCCTCATCAAGTTCTCATGAGGATTAAACAAAATTATTAACATAGAACCTTCAGCACAGGGCTTGGTGCATTCTGTGTTATCATCACAAGAAAAACAGAAACTCTGGAAGCCCCACCATCATAACAACACAGAATTATTCCATTACAAAATCCAAACAAAATGATACTGAAATAAAAGAATGATTGCAAATTATTCAACCACTCAATACAAGAATTCATTCAGCTGGTTGGTTTTTAACCTTAGTTCCTAAACCCATTTGAAGAATTAAAAAATAATTTTTAAGGAAGAGATTATTAGAAAGCAACAAAAAATAAGTACCCCTATCTCCTGCCTAGAGGAAACTCCGCTCAAATGTTTCTACACTAAAAAAAATATGAATGTTGGTATGCAATTATAGGATGCATATGCCATTAAGGCATTGTCAGAGGTCCCTTTCTTCTCTCTCTCTTTCTCTCCCTTCAAATTCATGGGGTGGGGTTAGTTACACCAGGCAATTTTAATAGAACAAAGTCATATAATGAACTTTTTCACATAAAATGCATTTTTCCATGATTTACTCACTGTACCTTGTTTACAAAGCTTGTAAATATGGTAGATTAAATAGGTCCCTTTCTCTAGTGTGCCCAAGTCCAGACTCCTCAAAGCCAGAAAAGTAGAATGAGGGGGAGGAAGAGGGAGGAGAAAGCAATAAACAGACCAGGAGCAGGCCAGCACAACAAGAAAATGAAAACAATGTAGAGCTGTAGAAAACTGGAGAATGATTTTCTGGAGTAAAATCATTTACTGGATTTTGAAGTAAAGGGGTAAGCCTTGCCATCTGCTCCCTCCACCCCACCTCTGGCCAAGGTCAACTTATGTGCTGACTTGCTAAGACCATAGAAATTGTGCCACAAATCAGATCTCTGATTTCAGGAAGTAGAGATTGGGCCCAAGCAGCATGATGCCTCCTCGGCATTTTGAGAGGCCAGGTTCTTCTGAGACAAGAGCCTGCTCTTTGAAGTACAGGGGAATATGGGGGCATGCATTAAAGCTGGGTAGGCTTGAGTTCAAAAGTAGATAGGACCAGGGGTATGTTTCAAAACACTTCACCAACAGGAAAAAAAAGGAGGAGGAGGAAGAGGAAGAAGAGGAGGAGGAAGAGGAGGTAGAGAAGGAGAAGAAGAAGGCTACCTGAAGCAAATGTAGCAACTTCTTGATAACTATGGAATCTCAGTGATGGGCATATAAAAGTTGTATTACTTAAATTTATGTGTCAACTTGACTGGGCCATGATGCCCAAGTATTTTCAAACATTATTCTGGATGTTTCTGTGAGGTGGTATTTTTTGTTATTGCTATTTTGTTTGTTTGTTTTTTGGTGAGATTAACATTTAAATCAGTGGACTTTGAATAAAGTAGATTGCCCTCCATAATATGGTGAGCCTCATCCAATCAGTTGAAGGCCTTAATAGAACAAAGACTGACTTCCACTGAGCAAGAAGGAATTCTGCCAGGAGGCTGACTTTGGGCTTAAACTGCAACTCTTCCTTGAGTCTCCAGCCTACTGGCCTCTACCATCAGATTTTAAACTCTCCAAGCCTCCAAAATCATGTGAGAAAATACCTTGAAATACAACTGTCTATTCATCTATCTACCTATCTGTATACACACACACACACACGTTGTTGGTTCTGAACCTCTGGAGAACCCTGACTATATGGAATATCACTGTATTCTCTTCTTAAGTAGTAGATGTTTGATAGCTTGTAAGTCAGGCATACCTGTGGCCAAATCCTAGCCTAATCTCACTAGATGTGTTACTTTGGGTAAGTGGCTGACCTTTCTGAGACTCTCAGGCTGTCTGCCTACAACAAGGGACAATTCATAGTATCTACTTCATGGAATTTGGAGAGAATTACATAAGACAGTGGGTATAACCTAATTCATATATTTATGCATGGATTCAACAAATATTTACTATACATGATCCCTAGTATTTGCATTGTGACATTGAATGCAAAAGATGAGACTTCTGCCCTCAAACAACTTAGATTTTAGTGGAGTTAAATGAGATCACACCCTCCTCACACCCTCACACATAGAATCACAAACTGGAAAAAGAACTTTAAAGTAAGGACCGTGAGTCTATGTGAGTTCAGAGCAAAGAAATATGACCACAAATAGGTTCTTTAGGGAGGTCACCCAGTGATGGTCAAGCTGAGGGGGGACCAGGTGGTGCAAAGGCCCTAAAGAGAGAGGGAAGGAGGCCATGTTACTTCAAGAAGGCCTGTGGAGAGAGAGGGAGCACGAGGCCAGTGAGATCACAGAGGTCAGAGGTTCTCAGGAGCTAGGCTTGAGCCAGGCTGGGCCAGTCTGGAAGTCGTGCTGAAAAGTATGAGACAAGTGTGGTCCAGACCACAATGGGCAGTAAAAAGCCATGGAAAGGTTTTTCTACTAACATCATGTGTGTGTGTGTGTGTGTGTGTGTGTGTGTGTGTGTTCACAATGGGCAGTAAAAAGCCATGGAAAGTTTTTTCTACTAACATTGTGTATGTGTGTGTGTGTGAGAGAGAGACAGAGACAGAGACAGAGACAGAGACAGAGACAGAGACTAATTTGCCATTAGGAAAGATGACCCTGGACTTGAAGACTTGCTGGGTTGGTAAAACTGCAGAGGGAGCCCCGGGGGGTGGCTGCAGCAACTCTCCAGGCAAGAATGACAGCTGCTGCTTTTCCCATTGTTCTTACTGCCACCACAAATAATATTTACCAAGATTCTTCAGCTGTCTTAATGCTTGCTGAGGGCAGGGCCCTGCACATTAAGCCTGTATTTAGAAAAGTGCATGATTTGCAAGCAGCTAGCCACCCAGAAAGGATTGCCAGCAGGCAGCAGCCCACAGGACCACCGTCTCACACCACTTACTTCCTCTGGGACCTTGTCCCAATCATTCTTATCTCTGAGCCTCAGTTTCCCCATCTGTAACGTAATAGTACCTGACCTAACAGCCTTGCAGGGCAGCTGTGAGTATAGTGTTATCAGCGCTCATGCATGTGGAATGACTTTGAAAAGTTACAAAAGCACTGCGGAAAAAAAAAAAGGTAAGGCGGTGTTTGCTGCGCATCTGGTTTCCATATTGTCTCAGGCATTCTGCTTTGGGAGAGCAGCCTCCGAGACGACTGCTGAGTTCCAGGTTTAGGCCTCAGGGTCCCAATGGTAAGGAGAAGAATTTTTAGATAATGAGGATAACCAGGGCATGACACTTTACCCTTTGTCAAGTCCTTTTGCAAAAGAAAACCCATTTAATCGTCCCATGGAATGGTAGGCCAGGCATCGCATTCCCATTTTGTGGACAAAGAGATCCAACCCTGGAGCAATAGATTCTCTGAATCCAGGACTCCAGCTGCTGTCTTGTACAGCCAGATTTAGATCTCTATTATACACACACTCTGCTTTTCTGCAGCAAATAAGTATGGATCACAGAGTTTTAAACCTGGCTTGCTTTAGAGATCAACAAATGGATTCTTTTTTTGCCTGCATGCCCTATGTCTTACATGTGATCTTGTTAAGATGTAAGAATTTGGTGGTTCATATTAAAACCTAAGTTTTTAGTTTCTCTTGAAATGGACAGTCAGGCCACTGAGGGTCTCCATTTCTAAGAAGCAGCATTGTCTGAACAGAGAGGCGGCTGACCCTTAGGAGGTGCAGGAACTCTCCCAGTTTACCACTGTTCTTTCCACTCCCACCTTGGGACTGCCACTTGCCTGGTGCCCAAGTAAACACTATACATTTGTGACCCCTAATCTAAGTCAATTTCATCATTTAGAAATGGGGACACTGATTCCAGGAAGGCCAAGTTACCTATCAAAGATCACACAGCTTTTGGATGTGAGAATGGGAACTGAGGAGAATTTGGGTGCCTTAACCCCAGCTCAGCCCACATTACTTCCTTGCTGGCATGAGTACCTTGGGTCCAAAAGAAAGGCTCCTGCATGGCTATTTCCTTTCTGCTCTTGGTTTTCCCACCCAGAAAAAAAAGGGCTCAAAGGAGAGCAAGTGTGGCAGATGGAGTGATGGACAAATTAGGAGTAAGTGTGTAGACACAGTTAGGGGAGAAAAGTCCATGTCACTTTTGCCAAAAAAAAAAAGGCGCAATCATTCAATGATATTTAACATGTTTATCTCCTGCAACAATTGACAAAGGAGTTAATTGGCAGAGTAGTTCCAAAATTATTTATCACCATGAAGGTAATCAGAAAAAAGGAAAAGAGCTATATTTCCAGGAGAGCCTCAGTGTGCTGTGTAGGACCTCCCCTGTGTGGCATGTTTGGAGAGGACCAGATTTGTGCCATGGGTGTTCACATCAGTTCCTAACCATGGAGTGCCTGGGCAGTCAAGCACATTAATCTATTGTAAAGTCCTAGGTTTTATATGCAGAAGAGACCTCCTGCTGTCTGTGAAATTGGCCATGAGCTGCTTCCCTGACACCTAATGTGGACCCATCAGATCCTCATCTGGTATCTCTGAGCCCAGCCAAGGCCTGACAGCCTAAAAGAGGTCCCTTGGCCTTGTCTCACAGAGTCCACCAGAACAGAAAGCTCTAGATGGGGACCCAGGAGAACTGACTTCTCTTTTCAGCTCTGCTTCAACTAACCCAACTCTGTTGGGTGACATTAAGCCTTTGACATCTCTAGTCCTCAAACATGTTTGTTGAGGAGCTTATAGAAGACCACCTTCCATAGCAGAAATTCTTTGGTTGACAACTCCTTTTGGTTTGACAAAGACCCAAGCTCCATGCCCAGCATCTCCAGCATTCAGGCCTCCCGGCCTCCTTGGTAGAAGCAGCACTGGCTCTTTTCTCCTTCAGTCTTGGGAACTTCCTGGGGATGGAGCAAGGCTCTCCTGCCTATGAGGGGTTTGTGTGCTACCCCACGGAGGGAACATTCATCTTCATTATTTCCAAAGAGGAGCTGCCAGGGCAACAATGAGACATTTTATGAGAAAGAAGACCTTAAACTGGTTTTCATTAAACGTGGCTTGATGGAGGCGAACCGGAAACATCCATTGGAGCAATGGCAGCCTTTCAAAGCCCCCCTGAAGAAACGATAAGCTATAAAAACAAATGGCCCGGCAACAGAACAAAAAACAAGGCTCCAGGAACATTTACCGAGTTGCAAACAGGCCGCTGGGCCCTACCCCACCTCTCAGAGGCTGAATCATCCAGACCTGGCAGGTCTAGAGTATGCAAAGCTGGGGTGCCCCACCCCACCCCAGGAGAGTCAGTGGTGGTGGGTCTGGACAGAAGCAGGGCTTCTGGGGAAGGGATCCTGGGCAGCAGTAGAATGACCGTTCACTTTGGTGCCAGACACTGAGAGAGCCTTTATATACATCCTGAACATCTTGCTGACTCTCCAATAGACATGTACTGTTATCATTCCTATTTTACAGTAGAAGGAACAGAGGTTCAGAGATGTTGAGAAGCATCCCAAAGTCCCATGGCTGAGTGGAAAAAATAGGACCCAAACTCTCATTCCAGAAAGAGTGCCCCAAACCACCTTTGAGTCCACCTCCTATGAGAAAATGATGGTGGACTTAAACTGGCTTTTAGACCTCAGAAGAGAGAGGCTTAAAAGCCGTGGAGCCTAAACTTCTCATTCTCCGTGTAAGTTGGAAGCGACAGAGCTGGGGTGGGGAGGAATCTGCTGTCAGGTGTCAGAGACACCACGGCACACGCATTTTGCTCTCTCACTGCTTACTGGCTGGCTGTGCTTAGCTGGTTCCTCTTCCTCACCAAGCCTCAGCTTCCTCATCTAGGAAATGGGAAGAGCCACAACACCTGGTCTTGATTAGTGTCAACAAATGTTTCTTGAGAAACTTCTGTGTGCCAGATGTAGCAGTGAGCAGCATAGACTAAAATCCCTGTCCTCATGGGGCCTGGATTCTGGTGGAGGAGATAGACGATAAATATGCTAAATAAGGATATTATATCATGTGTCAGAAGAAGATATAAGTGAGTTGGAGAAAAATACAGCCCAGAAGAAGGGGTGGGGGTGGGAGTGAGGAACAGGGTTAAAGAGGTGATCAGGAGGGTCTCATTGAAATGTGATATAGCACAGAGACTTGACAGAGGTGAGAAAGAGTGCTTCTGGCAGAGGGCACAGGGAGGGCAAAGGCCTTGACAGGGGGAGCTGGCCTGGTCTGAGGAGGAGCAGCCCTGAGGCCAGGGTGTCTGGAATGGAGACCACCAAAAAGTGCCCAGCACAGCACCTGGCCCCTGGGTAGCTGTTACTTTTGCTATTCTTGTTTTCATTACATTAATTAACAATGGAGCCAGGTGTCTGGACCCTCCACACCCATCTGAAGTTTTGCCTAGTCTACCTTCTCAACATAGGTATTGGTGCTGCCAATACCTTGTTCCAGCTGGGTCTTCCCTTCCTGCTCTACCTTCCTCCTATTCCCTTCTCAAATAACTACTGAGGACCACTGTGTGTGCTACAAGCCAGTGAATGCTCAGAGACTCTAAGGAAGACACTAAAAATGGGGCAAAGGAACTCACAGCCCCCTAAATGGGGTTCTCTAGCTCCCCTGCCCCATGGATTCTTCCAGAACAGTGGGAGCTGCTAGCTGCCCAGCCATGCTTTGAATCATGTCCCAGGACTCTGGGCTATGCTTCTTACAAGAATGGCAGGAGGGCACTGGCCCAGTGGGTCATACCTTGGCACAGCAGAAATGAGCACAGTGTGCCATCCTGTCTTCTTCCTATGAGTCCTTCCTCTTCATCCCATTCTTTGTACTGCCTCTGCTCCATATGACACATCCAGAAACTCTTTCCTGGAGAGCAGGCATTTGCTGATACTGAGAGTTCCTTGTGAAAGAAAGTTGCCAATAGGGAAGATTGTCCTTGGCAGTCCCACTGACAGGGTGACCTGTTCCCGAGATGCTCAGGCCTGACGCAGTCAGTGACCCATCCACCTGATCCCAAGCACAGCAGCTCAGAGCCATCACAGCTTTGCAGAAATTCAGTAGGACATCAGTGTCCATTGTGTGTCCTCTGGGCTTCCTGCTTCTCACCACTCCATCCTTCTAATCATTCTCAGCAGTCACAGAATTGGATCTGGAGTTTGATGTGTGTATGGGGAAGGTGGCGAGACTGGAAGACAGGCACCCCTGTGGAGACATGATGTGGGAGTCTGGGAGACATGTGGTAGTTGTGCCAGTGAGGATGAGAAGTAGGCACCACTTCCCGGACACATTCCAAAGATGAAAGCAGTAGGACTTGGTGATGGGTTAGGTGGGAGAAGGGAAGTCCTTTGGAGAAAACACTCTTATAGCCATAAAAGTGATAACCAACAATACAACTGACTAGCTACTCCATAAGCAGGAGCTATTCTATACTATGTGGCACTAATATAACAATGACAACTACAAAAGTATATACCTGTAGCAAAGACTAACATAAAATCTAATGTTTGGAACTAATCATAGACCTTGAGATGTATGTCTTTATTTGCTTATTGGAGATAATACCGAGTTCTGTCTCCTAGGGTTGTTTGAGAGTCCAAGGCAGGGATCACCATAGCACAATGTCTGTGTGGCATGTTATGATGATTTGTACTTTGTTGTGTTGAATGAAACTCATTATTGTATTGCCCCCTCCCCCACCTCTCTGCCCTGGTAAAGGGCTCAGAAGTGGGCCCTAGACTTCAAAATGACTTCTTTAACAAATTAAAAGAATATCAAGCAAGGAGCCAGCATTTGGCAAACATTTTGGAATTCAGATTTATCCTAAATGACATTGATAGTGAAAGGAAAACAAATAACCCTCTAGGGGACAATTCATAGAAGGATTGACATGGGGGCTGGGAGGAGGAGGACATCAGAGGTGGGGAAGGATTGTCCTCTTCACAGCCAGAAGCAAAGGGTGGATGTGATAGAATTGGACAGGGGGAGGGGGACAAATGGCACATCCGTCACTGATAAAAGGCTGTTGTTGAGGCCCAATAAACCTAGTAGCCAGTCACCAGACCAGATGTGTGAGTGGGAAGGTTGCCTTTTTTCCATCTGCTGAGCACTCGCCCAGCCAAGCCAGAAAAGCCTTGGCGCTCAGGAGGGGGTCTAGATCTAATAGGGAAGCAGAAACCTGGGGCTTGGAGGATTGAATGTCCCAGATAGGTCTGATGGTATCCAAGGGCCCACATCACTTGCCAAAGAAACCTCCTCACTGTCTATAGTTCCTGCTGTATAGACAGCTATGTGTAGATCCCACTGCCCAGCCATCACTGTCTGGATAAGAGCTGGGTGTCTGGTTGGTGACCTGTGAACTGGCCTTCCAGGAACTGATGAAATGGGTTAGGCAGGTTCTTGTCTTTAGGGAATATGGATTGAGGAGAGAGAGAGTCAATTAGCTGAAAGAAGTAAGGCCACAAGGCAGGAAAGGCAAGAGAGGCCAGGGCAGCCTTGACCTGAAAGCTGAAGTTATAAGGATACAGATTGTGGGATGGACCAGAAGAGGGTCAGCAGACACACTCAGATAGCACGCAGAGACACACAGCAGTAGAGAAGAGTTCCATGTTCCCCCAGTTTCTGACTCTTCTAGTCTCTGCACTAGCAGCATCCTTCCCTAAACTGTTCAATTCCTGACACTTCCCATCCTCTGGACCAGCAGCATCCTTCTCCGAACTTCTGTTTTTCTTGATTTAGCTGTGAACTGCCTCCTTGATTCCTCCAACCAAAACTGGTCTCAGGCTGCATCATCTACAAGCCCCACCTCTGTGGTCTTCTTCAAGGGAAGGGAAGCTGGAGGGAGGCCAGCCTCTAACCCGCGAGGCAGGGAGGCCTTGTTTATAACTGCACTGGAGCTGAGTTGTGGGAGCGCAGCAGTGACCTGGCCATTCACTCATCTTTATGAGAACATCCCCCACATGGGAGCCTTCCTTTTTCATCAGGATGTTTTTCTTGATGTCCAGCCGAAGCATTCCCATTTTTTATTTCTTCCTATTAGTCTAAGCTCTGGCTCTCGATGTTACTGGCTGATATAAACCCTGTCTCCCCGCAGCTCTCCCTTGGAGTTCAGATATTTGACTGCTTACACGTGGACAGCCCTTTGCTGTTTCTCTCCCTCCAAACAACTCCTCAACAGCCCCTGTTGTTTTCTCAGCCTTGCTCCCCCATTCCTCCCAGAGACAGAGGTCTGATGGAGTTCAGGGACAGATGGGAGGACAGATTAAACACAGTGGAAGCAGGAAGTCAGGAAGGCAGACCAGGAGAAGGGAACCTCTTGGGCTTGCAAAGTAATACTGGGGATTTGGAAGCTTTGGGCAGATACAGGACCGGGAGGGACCCCTATAGAGGCTTTCCTCCCCTAAGGGGCAGAAGCCAAGAATGACTATATATGAGCGTAGGAAGACCAGATGCCTTTCTGGATAGAAATAGGATGCAAGAGGAAGATAAGTACTGGCCACAGTGGAATTCATTAGAAGACTTGAAGAAGTCTTTGGACATTCCTCTTTGTGTTGAGAGAGACATCTGGTCTGCTCTTAGGCAAGGTACAGGTCACCTTGAAGTTGACAAAAATCTGGATAAAAAAGATGGCCCACAGCTGTTATTGTTAAAAAGGGGCAAAAGAGGAAATGATTTGGAAGATACTCAGGGCTCTTCACTTTTCCATTAAAGGAGATTAATTGTTTCTTCTTCTCCTTCTCTTTCTCCTCCATCTCCTTCTCCTTCTCCTCCTCCTCCTTCTTCTTCTCCTTCTCCTTCTTCTTTTTGTATTCTTCGCTTTGTTACTGGTAGAGTAAGTCCCTGGGGAAGTGGGGAAGTAAAGTTCGGTGGCATGTCATGGAGTCATTGAGTGTTGCTTTTTCAAGGGGGTTGGGGGAGAGGTGAATTTTGGTCCTGATAGTATCTGATAGTATCCTATAGTTAAGAGGCAGAAACTATATGATATGAGTGCTGTTACTCTGCTCTCCCATGGCTGGAATCAGCTGTACATCCCAGCTGTCTTTCTACTGAGTCATGGCGACTAGAGCGCCCCAGGCAGCCAGGACCAGCTCGTCTCAATTTGCACTCTAGATGAGACATGTTTGCCACCTTGGGCAATGTCCTTTTTTGGCTACAGTCGTCCATAGCCTTAGAGTTTAGTAGTAAGTGGGCAGAGTGGTGACCCCTGTTTAGCTGTACTGAAAAGAACCTGGACTGGTGTTCTACTCAGGCCACAGGGGAGGGAACCCAGCTTTGCACATTTGGATTCAGATCCTGCCTTCATCATATACAAGCCCTATGATCTCCGATAAATTAGGTTTTCAACTCTTAACTTCCCTAACTATAAAATGGGCTTTAAAATATTGACTTATGCAAGAGTTGCTGTGAGGATTAAAGATGGTATTTGTCATTGCTCTTCACAGTGACTGGAAAATGGTACAAAAATTGAGGAAACCCTGAAACTCTTTCAGGTCTACCCATTCAACTTAGTGTGTTTTGGAGTGAGTCAGTTCCAACAGCGTTGACTTGGCACATCAGCACATTGACTTGTCTGTTATCGATGTTTGTGAAACTAACGTCAGAAACATTCCTGCTTGGATTACTACCTGGAATCTAATGACAGTCCTTGTTTGGCTTTTGAGACAAGCCATTCTGTGTAGACACTTAGCTACACAGTTCTTGCATTCTACCTATGGTATGTGCTGAGAAATGGCCAATTTTTATGCTGGAGAAGGCAACATAAAGATGTGAAATCTCCTCTTGATGAACCATTAAACTGTCCTGTGAATGTTTCTAACTAGAGATAATCAGATGCACGAGCCAGATAAGAGCCAAGAATGAGAATGACCATTCCTACCTTTTATTTACAATGCAGAGTCATAACTTACTCTTTAGAATCCCCACCACCTCTTGTCAGCTGGGCTTCAGGGCCCAAACCCCAGCAAGCACCTGGTGCAACTTGCGAATCTGACCTCTTGTCAAAGCTGTGGTTTTGCTGAGACCTAAGGGGGAGCTGGACTATTTTTGGCTGGCTTATGGTCTATAAAAGTAAGTTGTTTGTCATCTTAATTTTTTAAAAGCATGGAATTTGAAGTTCTGGCCAAAAAAAATTAGCAACCTTGTATGTTGCATGTAGCTTGCATAACAGATGGTATGGTCGGGGAGGCTGGTGGTTTTTAAAAGCTGATGACTTCAGGGCTTGATGTCCTAGAGGAAGTTGTTTTCTCAAATAGCATTTCAGGAATGGGGACTTTTGATCAGGAGGAAGACCTGAGCTGAAATGCAAACTTGGAACCTAACTTATCTTAGTTTCTGAAATTCCCTTCCAAAGAAAACTTTATATATATATAGGCTTCTGCATATCTGCACCTCTAGCTTTCCTCATAGGAAGTGGGAGCCAGACTATAACTAGAGAAGCTGTTATCTGAAAGACTCACAGTCCCTGGGGAGTAAGGAACAGCCTGCCCCTTACTGGAGGGCCTTAGGTGCCTCCCAGAAACAGCATAAGCTTTGCATAAGCATTTGGTCTGTGGGGTGCTGGTCTGAACTGACCTTACTCTTTAAAGGAACAAAGAGGATTCTTTCCCAGAGAAGAGGATTTTGACTTTAAAAGCAGCTATTCATGGTACAGCCTTTGTGTGAATGTGGCTTTGAGTGTCACTCTCAGGAGAGTAGGATAAAGAATGTTAAAGCTGAGAGGCACCTTCAAGATACTGGGGTTCACCTCCCCTGTTTTACAGATGGGAAATCTAAGACCTCAGATAAGAAGGTATGTCTTGAGCTCAAAAAGCAAATCTTTGGCCAAGCTTTCATTAACTCTTATTGTTCTCCCAAGTGGCTACCTCTTACCCCAACCCCCCAGTCACCTCAGTGTCCATATTATGTAGCAAGGATCAGCCTTAGGTAGCAGCAGCCTAGTCCTCTAGCTCTCTGTCTGTAACTTTCCTACCACACCAAATTATCATCAGCCAGAGCAGAAGAGAAAAATGTGAAGTGATTCATATGAATGCTCAGTGGGCACCTCCTCTGATGAATGGCACTCCAGTCTGCCAAGCGCACATCACCCCAATTCCCCATGTGCATTCTGCCTTCTCACTTAAAAAGTGCAATCTTTTAAAGATGCCAGAGAAAGGCACACTGACTTATCCTGATCATGGGCTTGAAGACCATCCAGCCTATGTCACAAAGCTGTTTTCTCTCCTCTCAGGTATTGAGCTCTAATCCACAGGTCCTGGCCTGGGGAGGCAGCAATCCACCATCCCCTGCCTCCAAGACCCCCTAAGATACCCTTGGGACTTAAGCTAATTCTCTCTTCTTTCTGGGTCTCAGTTACCTTCACTTATAAGGTACGGGATTCCTTTTGTCTTTCCGAAAGTGTATTCTAAGTAAAACAGGTCCCACAGAATCATAAAAAGTTAACATAAAAAACCCACAAAAAAAACAATTCGTCATGGTTTTATCAAATCAGTATTACTTATTTAAAATAAGTATTTTTAAATATCTTTAACTTATCTCAATAAACATTACTCAAATCAGTATTCTTTTTAGAAAAGTCACATAAATGTGGCCAATCCTGAACTAAACAAAATATGTTATTTCATTGCAGGACTTAGCAGAGTGTTAAATATGGAAATGTGTCTTGGAAAATCTCCAAGCACAAATGAAATACACACTGTTTGTCAAACATACGTGGCCACGATGGCCTAGTTAAATTAAGTGCCCTGACTAAACTTGACAAGTGTGGGACGGCTGGTCTCGCCAACACTGTGGAGTTCTAGCAATGCGCTTCTTTCATTCACTCTTTCTTGATATGTCTAGTAGCTCTATTTTCTAAAATAATAGATGGACCCACTTCCGGGTTTTTCTCTCTCATTGTCAGTGTGATTCTGTTTGCGTTTTCTCAGCTTATGTTTTTTCAGATGCAGAAAATTATGTAATTAGCTGTGAGGTCTCAGGCCATAATTTGGGAAACATTTCCCACTTAAATTAAAGGCTTTGCATGCCCACCCAATCCGTAATTGTGTGGATCTTTCAAAACTCTCCGTTGGCTTCATTTAATTGTTAAACATTAATTTAGTGGGGGAAATCTTCAAAGAAGGGGTAGAGGGATAGAGGAAGCGTGGCTGGTAGGACAAAATATTAATAGGTGGTTAAAAGCAAAACAATAATTCTTCCCGTCTAAGCTTGCAGCCTTTGGTCGGGTGGAAAAGAAACAATCGGTTATTCCGGGATTATATAGGTTTCATTGACTTAAAATGACCTAAAAGCAGCCAAGGGGGGATTTACTTTGTCTTTATTTTTTGCCTGAGGAGACAGAAAGAAAAACAGGCTTTTGTTTTTTAAATCTAAAAATGCTCTTTTCTGTGAAGGTATCCAAAAGTGTTCCTTAATGCAATGTTGTTTGACAAAGACCAAAAATTAAAACACAACAATCTCATTTTGCCAGCAGAGTTGTTAATATCACCATTTAGCTCAGAAAACTGCAGCCCAGTCACCAGTGCAAGGCAGGACTCTCCACCTTCTTGGGCATCTGAGTTGAGGCTAGAAATGTGTGGAGTTGCCATGGTGATTGCTGTCAACAAAGGTTACCCCTGGTGGAACCTCTTTGGCCCCATGACCC
This sequence comes from Phyllostomus discolor, assembly GCF_004126475.2. NCBI lineage: Eukaryota > Metazoa > Chordata > Mammalia > Chiroptera > Phyllostomidae > Phyllostomus > Phyllostomus discolor. Next base: position 49,009,788 of record NC_040909.2, on the reverse strand, counting down.
ACACACAGAGGTGGAATAATAGACTGTGTAAGTGGCTTCTGCTCTGCAAATAGAGACAGGGCTGGAAATCAATTATTAATGAGCTGGGTGACATTGACATTCATCCACATTTAATAGGCACAGCCCAGCAACCAGAGGAGTGCTGGGTTTTGCCCAGCAAAGTCTCACGGGTTGGTAGGGAATTCAGAAAAAAAGAAAAAAACTAGGGATGAAACCCAAAAAGAAAGAGATGGTGGTCTGCCTATAGTCACTAAACAAATTTTAATTAGTACTTAGATTTCTCTACATAACATTCCTTTTGACACCAGCTTTTATCCTGAATGAGCTGAGAGGATTTGCCAGGTTGGTCATACATAGCATGTCTTCCTTATTACCCCCCACATGCCTACCAAAGAGGCAAATCCAAGGTGTTGGTGCTCATCCACAACTTAAGGAGGGTGCAGTGTTCTGATAGACTAGTAGGCACAGCCTTCACTTATGGTTCAAAAGCCCATTGGTTTATTTTTGGACTCCTTCACAGAAAGTTAAAATGCTAATGAAACAAAACAACAACAAAAAAGATGATGAAATGTGTGTCCCCATTGCCTGTGTTCTGCATTCAGGATAAGTAGGACTTTTATTTCTAAGGCTTTCTGTGGGAATTACTCGGGTTCGTCTAATTCCCTTCCAATGCTGTCTAGACTTCCTTTATACCTGAAATAGTGCAGAGTTGCATTCATACTGAACTAGAGGCTTATCCAAACTACGCACACAGCCTCTGTGAGAAGCAAGGTCCTCCTTTTATTTAAAACTACACCTCTGCTCTAAAATGGGTGTGGGAGGGCAGAGACACTGATAGTTTTCTAGAACCACTTCACAGATCGGTAAGCCAGGGCCCAAAGGAATGAGCTGAGTAGGAAATTTGCCCAACTGACCTCTAAGTGAAAAACACTAGCCTGCCAGTCTCCCTTTGGCCCAGACTTTTTCAAGTCTCAGGACTGACATTTCACCCTTTAATATTCTAGAGGCTTTTCTGGAGTCTGTCACTTCTGAGGGGGAACCATGCTCTACCTCTATGCTCTAACCTGTCCCAGCTTCTAAGACTGTTCTTTCAGCAGACTTGTCATTCTAGACATTGATTGCTTGTAGCACCAGCATTGTAGTGAGGGAGATTTCTCTGGGACGTGTGGCTGCTGGCCGCACTGTTCTGCCGTGCATTGCCCATGTCTTCAGAGAGAGGTCCACCTCCCAGCATGCTGGCAAAGGAGGCCAAGGTGCTCAGCAGAGACTGGAGTCAATTAAAGGCTATGCCTTGGGAAAAGCCCTCCTAGCATCTCCCTTTTTAATCTGGACCTTTTACCTTTTGATATTCTAGACGCTTTTCTTTTGCCCTCTGTCAGTGCAGAATTTTTGAAGGTGACTGATGTCTCAGATCAATAATTACATGTGGCAAAAGTTCTTAAGCTACAGGTTTAGTTGCCTCTAATTTCAAGGTAAAAGCTTGAGGTTTCACAGTCCCTTCCGGGAGGGCTGAGGCACTGGGCAGAGAGGGCAGTGTGGGGGTTGGGGGGCAGCCATCAGCTTGTTACCAGGCTGAATTATCTAGGGCCTGCTTCCACTGTCAGCAGGATGTCTTGACACCTGAGTTGGAGAGTAGGGGGGTTCCCCTGCTCCAGCTATTGCCCACACCCCTGTGTGTAGCACAGCCTCTCCATAGGGGGCAGGAGGTTCAGAGTCATTATTACAAAATTCTGTGGGTTTCAGTTTTTATATTTCACAATATGTCAGTTTATGACTTCAACTCCTTAGATAAAGACTGATAAATTTGGGTTCTCTGAGACCTTATGTCAGATCCTACATCAAGCCAGCTTAGTTAATCACCAAATACTTACTGGGCACTGTGCTAGGACACAGCAGTGGACGGTATATGGGGTCCCTGTCCCCATGGAGCTCTAATTTGAGCTGGGAAGACCAGGCAGATACATGTGGGAAGTGCCAGGAAGGGCTGGGTGGGGATGGAGTCCTTGGGAGTAGTGACTCAGGGAAGACTACCTGGTGGGGGGGGGGGGTGGTGCGGGGGGCTACTATCTAACCTGAGATCTGAAGGGTGAGTTTTAGTTTGTCAGGTAATAATGAAAGGAAAGAGCTAGATCAATGTGGAGGCAGCTGGGATACAAAAGAAGTGGGAGAACTGGCCTTATTCTGCCTTTCTCCTGAGAACAAGGGGGAGCCACTGCAGGATCTTACACAAGAAAGGAGCTTGATGGCTTTTGTGACCACACTGGGGACAATGGATTGGAATTTGGGACTTCAAGCTATTGTTTTGTTTTAATAACAAGGGATGAAAGAGATGTGGGGTAGGAGAGATGGTCCCATCCCTGTTCCCAGGTCATGGGTCCTAGAGAGTGTATAGACAGCCCCATTCACATGCTGACATCACATAAGATACACATCACAAATACTACATTCTGGATGCACTGGAGGTGAGTTACAGCCACATGTCCACCAGGCTGTTTCAGAAGCTGGATGCTAATCACTGGATTCCTTGGGGACATGCACCTTTCCACCTTATGTCTTCCATTTGATGATACTTAACTGTTTTCTTTCTGAAGCCCTGGGGGCCACCATACTCTTCTGTTTGGGTCCTGCTTCTGAAAGGACTAGCAACCTCATGTCATTGCTTGGTGCTAACTTCAGGTTGTAGAATGACTCCAAGAATAAGAACGAGAATTTGAATGAGACTGAAAATAATGCTTGCTACTATTTATTGAGCTATTACTTCATACCTGGCTCTGTGAAAGTTCTTTAGTGCAGGTTATTAGCAAGTCCTTCCATCCATCCAGTGAGGAGTTCCTTTCCTTTTTCAGAGGAGGAAACTGGGCTTTGAGAGATAGCGTCTCTTGCCTAACACATCTGGGGGCAGCAGAGCTGAGGTTCAAGCCCAATGCCTCTGACTATAGAGGCCACATTCTTGACCAGCTCATTGTACCATCACTCACCCACCACTCTCAGAGTTTCACTTTCTCTACATCATCAAGATGGTATGGGACTATTAGTTCATAGGAAATTGTATAAGGCATCTCAAAACACAGAAGAGAGGAAAGGTGGAGCTGACCTGGAGGAAGTGTGGGTACATAGGAGTCAGCAGTAAACAGGAAGAAGCTCTGAGCCACACCTGCCCCCAGGAGGGTTGCACATGTTGCCATTTTGTTAGCTGTAAACCTGACCTCCACACACCAGCCCAAAGGGTACAACTGCCTCTGGGCCTCCCCAACTTCTTGTCTTACAATTTCTCATTTTTCTCTTCCCTTCTTTGCAGTCTCTTCGGTTTCTTTGCCTTCTCTCTCTCTCTCTCTTTTTAAGATTTTATTTATTTATTTTTAGAGAGGGAAGGGAGGGAGAAAGAGAGAGAGAGAGAAATGTCAATGTGCAGTTGCTGAGGGTTATGGCCTACAACCCAGGCATGTACCTTGGCTGGGAATCAAACCTTTGGCACTGGTTTGCAGCCCACGCTCAATCCACTGAGCTATGCCATCTTTGCCATGGGACTGGAATTGTGATGGAAATATGGTCATCCACCATGTAGGGTGGTGGTGAGGGTTAAATGCCCAAATATGCAGCATGTGCTCAGCCTAATGTCTGGCACAGAGCACTGGACTATTGGTGGTTCCCAACATGATTCACATGAATATTACCATTATCATTAAGGACCCAGAGGGGAGGTGGAGATGAGGGAACATTTGAAGAGTCCTGAGTCCTGATTAGGATCTCCTATCACATGTTTCTCTCTCTGCCTCGCCTCTCACCCCACATTCAGAGACACTGGAGGACAGGCTCAGACTCAGCCTCCATGCTGAGGAGGCCTCTGTCCTAGCCTGGCCATTCCTGTCTGTGGCTCCCTGCCAGACTTCACTGTGCCTCCTGAAGGACACATCTTTTGCTGGCCGAGAAAACTCCCATCAGGCGTGAAATGTACTTTGGGAAAACAAGGCCTTACCCTGAGTTCCTCCCAGCATTGACCAGGGTAGCCCATCCTATCAGCTGGGGAGACATTTTCTGACTCATGCGTCAGGTTCTAGGGACAAAGTGTCTTTACCAGTGAAGAAAAGTTTTAGGTGGTGGTGGAGGGGTGGCTTGTGTTCTTTCCTGCTCCATTGTGAGACCCCTGGGAGGAAGAACCCTTGTCTTTCTCAGCTGCTTCCATAATCTCAGCACCTAGCATATGTGAGAAATTTCTTAAAATGTTTTGGAATGAATGAAAAGGTGACCTGATTAACTGAGAGCACAGCCCAAGTGAGGAAGGCACCCCATACCACCTCTGTGCCTTTAAGGTGGTAGTGCAGCTTGAGAGGGACCTATAGTCAGGGTGAATTTGGTCCTGGCTCCATCACTCAGTATCTGGGTGACCCTGTGGCTTGACCTGTGAGGTCCTTGGTGTAATGTCTCAAGGTAGGATGAAAAGAGTACATACTTAAAAGGAGCTTGGGGAGAATTAATGAGTTAATATATAGAAACTTGGCTTCTGGCTTGTGCTCAGTAAGTACTATCATCAGTATCACACACTTAAGATATTAGACAGAGAGGTTTGTTTGCTTGTTTGTTTGAGGGCAAGGATGGGTCTTACTGAGATTTATACCCTGTATTAGCTCATGTCTACAACGTAACAGAACCTCCTATTGTTCATGATGTTTGAAATGATAAAGGGAAAGTAATCCTGTTGTGTTGGTCCTTCTCAGAGGGAGAAATCTGTACACCTGGTAGGGCCCTGATCAAACCATTAAAAAGTTGAGCACTTTCAACCAGGTCACCTTATGTGTTCATGTTGAAGCTGGGACAGGGATGCAGGCCCAGAAAGGGCTAGACATTTGCTGTGTGGTCCTTCCATTCACATGGCAGCTTCCCCAAGTCACAGTTACTTTGACATGGCCCTCAATCTTTAAACCACAAAAGAGATCAGGACCTCTTATGGAGGGGTGATGTGGCTTAGGCAATGGTCTGGCCTGGCCCAGCAATCTTGGTATGAAGCATCCTTGGCTACAGAATATCAGCATGCAAAGGCTGAAGCCCAGAGGATGGTTCCCTGGGTTTTATTTGCCAATCTTTTTACAAGCATGCTTAATGACTGTGAAATTTCTGAGCCTCTCATTCAAACATGAGAGGAGCCCCGCAGGTTTGCTTTGTGCCTTTAAACTCTTCAAATATGTTGAAGCTAGAAAAAGAGAGAAGAGGGGGATGTGTCTTATCATTATTGGTGGTGGCTCAGGGAAAGCCCAGCTTTCTAAGAAAGGCAGCCAGGCAGGGGAAGTGGTTTCTGCCACAGAGCTGGAAGTCTGGGCTGGGCTGAGAGTTCCCGTCAGCAGGTTAAAATCAGGGGGAACATTACCTCCTTTCCTGACTAGCTCATGAGTATCAGTGATTTGTTCATGTTCTTATAAGCCAAGCCACCCTTTATCATCTTTCTAAAGGGAACTGAAAATCTTTGGGGACCTCTTCATGCTCTGACAATCTGCTAGTGGGAAGTTGAGAGTCATTACTATTAAAAATGGCAGCAGGGATGCAAATGCACATATGCACATCAGGGGCAGACAGTGGGCTGAGCAAACACATTCATGTTCATGGGGCAAGGAAGGGGTGGCTTGTCATGTGGAGGGATTGACTTCCTTTTTCTAGAAGCTACTCCCAATGACTACTTTACAAGATGGGAAACATCATGCTTGCTCTGGCAGGGGCTCCTGCTTACAACACAAGGGTCGCATCAATTCATTCCCAATTGTGTTGGTAAGCGATGGCAGTTGTGCCTTCTAGAGAATTAGTGCTCCTTAAGGACATCCTTGCCAGCAAACCCACACCCAAGGAGTAGCAGGCCAACACTCCCAGGGTGGACTATTCACTTATAATCAGGTCTTTCCTTTGGGTTCCCACTGTGGCTCCCCTCCCCTTGCTGGTGCCTCTGCTGAGGCAAAAATCTAGTCAAAGGAATGCAGGGGCAAAGAGACTTAAAGAAAAAAAACAGAGAAGGGATCAACTCAGAAATGCAACATTACGAGGTTCCCTGAGCAGACTTCAAAAGGTCAATTCAGCTCTGGAGACCCGTATGATGACCTTATAATTGAACTATTTCTTCACAGTCCCATTAGAATTCAAACTGTGCTCATGTGTGAGCAGGAAAGGTGTTCTGATGGGAGCAAAGCTCACCTCCACCTGTAACTGCTGCCTGTAATAATCAGGCATTGTAATTCTGTTAACACTTGGATTTGATTTTTTAGGGGAGATAAGCCAAGTTCCCATGCATGGGTGCTCCATTTCCACCCATCCTCAATCTCATTTCCCGGCCCTTGAGGCCCCAGCCTAATGCAGGGAGACAGTGTGGCTTTTGATGCCAATAATCGTGGGCTCTTGTAGGGAGATTTTTGTAGGCTCTGAATACAGGAAGATGAGCAGACAGAGAGATGAGCCTATTATTATTGCAGATATTTCAGGAAGTGGTTGTGCCGCTCTCCACTCCCAGAGCACCCGGAGCTGATCAAGGTGGAGAGGACACACGTCAGATGCTTTGACCACACACGAGGGCCAGCCGACTATAGCCTATGGCCAAATCCATCCTGCCACCTATTTTTGTTTTATTGGATTACAGCCACACCCATTCATTTACTTACTGTCAATGGCTGCCTTCGTGCCACAATTGCAGAATTGAGTAGTCATGACAGAGATCATAAGACCCACAACGCCTAAAGTACATACTCTCTGACCCTTTACTAACTTGCCAACCCTTGGTCCACATGATGGTTTTCATAAACCTGTAAATCCCTACATCCCAGAGTAAGTTATCCTTGGTTTGGGATCAAATAAGATGTCAGAGGCAGCTCAGTTCATAAATTGCAGGAAAATCACTCCCACACTCATTCATTGAGTCATTCATTCAGGGAATGTTTGCCATGAGGTATCATTATCAATGTCATCATCTCCATAGTCCTTTGCCTGAGGAACTTCCAGGCTGCAGGCCATGACTGCTATGGAGAAGAGGACACTTCTGGAAAATCATTGGCCATTAAAGCAAGAAAAGTCTTTTGTTCTCATCTAGTCCAATAACCTCATTTTACAGGTGAGGAAATTGAGGCTTATCGAAAGGAAAGTCTTGCTCCAGATCACATGGTGAGTTAATGGCAAAGTTCGAACTAGAATTTTAGTTTCCCAGTCCATGGAACTTAGATCTCAAGAGATGGCTGTATTACTTCTGTCATGTCCTGTAAATTGGGTCTGTAGTAACCAGTGGCCTGGGAAGCATTTTGGAGAGCAATAGTTGACTGTGGGCCTCAGCAGTTTTTCTCTCTGAAGATAAGTCCCTGGTTACTTCTTAAGTGAGGCTGATTGCAGTGATTATTCACATAAATTGCACCTGTCACTCCTCTGCACAATGCCAGACAAGGGGTAATGTGAGCTCCTTGTAAAAGGAACCCATTTTTTCCAGGGTGATTATAAATTAGATATGAATGTAGGCTTAGGATCCTGGCAGACATTCTCCCAGGGAATTCTTAACTTGCATATATTTGCAGAGTAACCTTTACAAAGGTTAGGCTACTCTTGGAACTGAAACACAACTTTGAAGTCTAACAATTCTCTAAGACTTTCTGTATATCCCCACTGAGTTACTGTTTAAAGAATCAAAACATGAACTGTGTTCCAAAGGGCCATCCAGGGCCTCACTGGAGAACTGATCTATGTCCGTAGCAATGCTCAGGGATGTTTTCGGTTCAGAATGTGGGTTACCTAGAAGTTTCTCCAACTTTGAAGAATTAAATGTTTGTGGCTGATATAATTTGGCAGGTAGGGTGAGAAAAAGCCAACGAATGCAAAGCTAGAGATGCAGGGTGGTCATGCATTGACAGTAAACAGGACAAGATCACAGTGGCTCTAGTCTGGATACTCCCACCTCCAAATCTCAACATACGGAAACAAAGTCATGTCAGTGCCAAAAATCAGCTCTGATTCTGCCTTTACTAGGGTGCTCTTACTAGCTGTGCAGCCTTGGACTTTGCCTCTCTGAGATTCACTTTCCTCATCTTTTTATTTAAGGGACTGGCTCTCAACTAAGAGCAACTCCCACCCTACTCCCAGGACATTTGGCCAGGTCTGGAGGCATTTTTGGTTGTCAAACTAGGGCGTAATTGGCATCTATGTGGACAGAGGCCAGTGATGCTGCTAAACCTCCTACAATTCACAGCATACTCCTGAAAAACAACAAATTATCAAATAAAGTAGTGTTGGTCCTGAAAGTCAGAAGTGCTGACATTGAGAAATCTTTTTTTGAAGATTTTATTTATTTTGAGAGAGGGGAGGGGAGGGAGAAAGTGAAGGAGAGAAACATCAATGTGTGGTTGCCTCTCTTGTGCTCCCTACTTAGGACCTGGCCTGTAACCCAGGCATGTGCCCTGACTGGGAATTGAACCGACAATCCTGTGGTTCATAGGCAGTTGTACAGTCCACTGAGCCACACCAACCAGGGCAAAGAAATCTTGATTTACAGAAAGGGATTAGACCTTGTCCATCATCATATGTATACCAAACAGTACCATAATCAGCATCTTATGAACATGCAAGAGATAGCTGTTCAACAAATAAACTTATGAAAATTTCTGAATATGTATGATTGACTCTTTAGCCTGCCTTATAAGAGTGCTAATTTTTGTGTGTGTGTGTTTTTTACTGAATTTAGTATCTATGCACAGTCCTCAGCACAGTGCCTAGTGCATAGTAGGTATTCAGTAAATGGTACCTTACATTGATGTGATAACATTTACCTGAATTTGCTTCATACTTGTTTTAAATAAGAATTCACTTGTTTTCATCCTTTGCCAAGATAATAGGCAGTCTGTGCAGGCACAAAGCCCAGTGGGGCTTTTACAAATATTGGTTTACAAAGAATCTTTTTTATCTTGTGTTTTCCACATAGGTAAGCCAAGGGCCACTTGGTTGTGCCTTCATTTCCGCTCCCTCTGGCAGACTTTCCCTAGGCTGAGTTTTATTTCTTCCAAATTATTGTTTCATTCTTTGCTGTTCTGAAGAAACCTGTTGGTTAATATTAATGCATTTTTATCTTGGGGCATTTCCTTCTGATTCTCTTTTCCAATCTGCCATCATATTTTGCTTCATCCTTTTTAATATCAGTGCTACTGGCAGAACAGAGGCCTTTCATGTACATATCATGTCTGAGCCTCAGAGAAAGCTTGTGGGCTCATACATGGAAGGATGGGGAAACTGAGGCTTAGGAAATTAAATGACTGCTAGTCAGTAACTTCAGATTTCTCTTTATTACCCTCTCCTAGGGTTTGAGAACTACACGAGATTTAGGGGCAGAGGTCAGAGAAGGGGTTCTGACTTGCTCAAACCCACACAGGAAGTGGTCCCCAGGCAGGTCTCCACATGCTTCCATCTTAATTTTTTCAGTCCTTATTTCCCTGCCCAGTTCTGAAGAGCATTTTGAAATTGGGTCAAGTTCATTCATTCAGGAAAGAGTCATTGAGTGCCTCTGTGCTCTGTCTGTCATTGATATGATAGGAAAACTTCTGCATTTGGGTCTTGTTCTGCCACTTATCACTAGGTTGAATTTTCCTGAGTTTCCTAACTGCTGTGAACTTCAGATTTTCTTATAGGAAGTGGAAATGACAGCCTTGACCTGTGTCACAGAGTTGTCATGACAGCCAATAGTGACCAAGGCAATAAGAGTTTGCAAACTGAATTCTTATGAGGATTTATCTACTCTCTCTTCTCTTCCCAAGCTCCTCCCTCAGAGTCTACAACTGGCAAATATTAGCACTTCTGTTACATGATTTCATGAAGAAAAATAATGATAATTGTGATGGCTTATGTCTGTTGAGCCCCAATTTCTATCAGGCACTTCACTAAGCGCATATATGTATGATCTCATTTAATCCTCTCAGCACCTCTATATTTTTAGTATCTCTGTCTCACAGGTGAGGTAGTTAAGACCCAGGAAAGTACAATTTCTTTTTTTTTTATTTTATTTTAATCATTGTTCAATTACAGTTTTCTCCTTTTTACTCCCAATCCAGCCCCCCCACCCCTCCCCACTTCTCTCCCATTACCACCCTCCCCTTAGTTTATGACCATGTGTCCTTTAAGTTTGTTCCCGTGAACCCTTCCCACTGTCCCCTGAAATTCCCTCTACTCTCTTCTGTGGGCACTGTCAGCCTGTCCTCTATTTCAGTGTCTTTGGTTATATTTTGCGTGTTTCTTTGTTCTGTTGTTTAGGATCCTGTTAAAGGTGAGATCATATGGTATTTGTCTTTCACTGCCTGGCTTGTTTCACTTAGCATAATGTTTTCCAGCTCCATCCAAGCTGTTGCAAAGGGTAGGAGCTCCTTCTTTCTTTCTGCTGCATAGAATTCCATTGTGTAAATGTACCATAGTTTTTTGATCCATTCATTCACTGATGGGCATCTTGGTTGCTTCCAGCATCTAGCTATTGTAAATTGTGCTGCTATGAACATTGGGATGCATAGGTTCTTTTGAGTTGGTGTTTTAGTATTCTTAGGATAGAGTCCCAGCAGTGGAATCACAGGGTCAAAAGGCAGATCCATTTTTAGTTTTTTGAGGAAGTTCCATACTGGGAAAGTACAATTTCTCATTCAGGGTTACACAACTACCCATTAACCAGGCCAGGATTGAACTCAAATTTAGGTGAAGTAAAAACCCCATGGTCTTCATTCATTTACTTATTCATTCATTGAGTACATCCTAGTGCCTGACACTGTGCTAGGCTTGGAGTGGCCCTGCAGGTGCTTCCTGAACCCCCACTCAGGCAGAACCAGGGTGGCAGGGCAGCTCCTTCTCTCGCAGGAGGTATGGGGACATGTGTGCTTCTGCTGGCCTTGAATCCATCAGCTGTGTCCGCTTATGTCCCTGGGAGGCAGATGATATTAGCACTTCCAGCCGGGAGTTCAGCTGAGTTGCATGAGGAAGTCCAGCCCACCAGCAATACAAGCATAGAGATGTGAGCAGAGTCCTCTTGCCCCAACCCCCCGGCCCTGGGACCAGTCCCGTCACGCTTCCTGAGACACTCCCTGCCAGAGCCTCCTTACTGTTTGGGACTTTTGTCCCTCCTGGCTCATCTTCAGGGGTTTCCTCAGGACAAGGTTACTCCATGGATTAAAGATCACACAGAGCCCTGGCTGGCGAAGCTCAGTGGATTGAGTGCGGGCTCTGAACCAAAGTGTCGCAGGTTCGATTCCCAGTCAGGATACATGCCTGGGTTGCAGGCCATGACCCCCAGCAATCACACATTGATGTTTCTCTCTCTCTCTCTCTTTCTCCCTCCCTTCCCTCTCTAAAAATAAATAAATAAAATCTTTAAAAAAAAAGACACACACACACACACACACACACACACACACACACACAAGACCACATGGATTGAAACCTCTGGGAAAGGGGGGAAAACCCTGTTGGGGCTTCCATAGTGCAAACACCACTGTTGCATGTGGACAAATATTGACTTTTGGTGTTAACTCTCTCATGGATGGCCAGCCTTGGGAGAGGCCATGTCAGACTACCAAGCACTGGTTGCTCACCCAGGTCACAGGAAGCCAGGGTCAAGGGGAGATGCTCCTTGTGTCTCAGATGTCCCTATCTGCAGTGGACCCCAGCAGTCTCAGTGAACAGGCAGCTTGATGTTTGGCATCGTTGAGAGCAGTGTTGGAAGTGTTAATACAGTGGTCCACTATGACTTCTGTGTTAGTTTGCTTAGGGCTGCTGTGACCAAGTGCCATAGACTGGGTGGCTTAAAACAGAAGAAATTTATTCTCTCACATTTCTGAGTCCTGAAGTCCAAAATCAAGGCATCGGCAGGGCCATAATCTCTCTGAAGTCTCTAGGGGAGGATCCTCCCTTGCCTTTTTCCAGTGCCTAGTGCTTGCTGGTAATCCCTGGTGTCCCTCGACAGGTAGATGTATCACTCCACTTTCTGCCTCTGCTGTCACATGGCATTCTCCCTGTATCCAAATTTCCCTCTTTTTACATGGGTACTTGTCATTAGATTAAAACCCACCCTAATTCAGTATGACCTCATCTTAATTTAATTATATCTGCAAAGACCCTATTTCCAAATAAGGCCACATTCACAGATACTTGAACATTTCAACCTATACCCTACCCATGGGGTTGTTTGTCCCTTAAGTAAAGGTTGTATACCTCCCCACAGCCTCATCAGCTGCCCCCATCCAGCCTCCATGTTGCCTGAAAGGGACCCTCAACCCTCCCAAATTACACACAAAGCCCCATCACTCCCCTTCAGAGGTATTCTGCTGCCCTCAGGCAAGCGTCCTCAGTATAGCCACAAAGTCCTGGTGGCTCAGCCTTGCTTCCTCATCACTCTGTCACTACTGTTTCCCCTTTCATATTCCACATTCAGCTCTCCTTTGTGCTTGCAGTTCTCTGCGTGGGCCTTGCACTGGTTCTGAATTTCAGGCCTCTCTGTACTCTGCATCTCCAGCCAGAAAATGCCTTCCTTCTGTCTTCTTCTGGCTAACTCCTCTTTCTTATTCCTCACTTCTCAACCTGGAAGGTACTGCCTATGAGAAGTCTTTGCTGACTCTCCCTGATACTGTATCAGGTGCCTCCCAGACCCCTTGTCCTGCCCCATCAGCTCGCACATCACACTGTGCTGCTGTTGTTTCCTGGCTTGTCTATGGCCTTACTTGGCTTTAAGGCTTTGATATTAGTGTCTATATCTTACTCCCCTTACAGTCCTAGCTGATGGCCGGCAAAAATATGTGCTTCTTGAATTGAATTAGTTGACTAAAAGAAAAAGCAGAAAGCAAAAAGTAACAGGAGCTCAGCTGCCTTCCTAATTTTGTGAAAATTAAAGGCCTTTCTGCCTTTCTGCCAATGACTACCTGCCACCAAATTCATGCAGGCTCCAATGCTCAGAGAAAGTGCCTTTCAGGGAGACTGTTGTCATGGCAGGGTTTGATCAGGTCTGAGGACAGACCAGGAGGGCAGTTCCAAGGCAGGCATGGTTTGTTGAGGGGAATGTCCAGCCTTGGGCTATACTGAAGGGGATGGAGTACCTGTGGCCTCCTTTTGAGTTTTCAGCCACAGTTCCCTTCTCAATAAAGGTGGGTGGCAATGGAAAAAGTGGGTAAACTGAGCTAATTTCTTCTGCTTTGGCACATGTGTGGTATAGCTCTTTTGTATGATTGAACATTTTGGCCCACTGAAAAATAAAAACGGTAATCCCCACCCCCCCATTCATTGTGTTTTGCCAAAACAAGCTGTGAAAGAATGTAAAATATATCATTTTGTTGGCACCATTCACAAGTGAGTCAGTGAGCTTGCTCACATTTACAACTAAAATTGGATTCTAACCTCCCCCAAATTTATGACAACTGCTCCTTCTTGTGGCTTAAATGTTGACATATAATTAATTTAGGATTTCTTCCTGAGGCTTCCTGTCCAGGTTTGTACCTGCCACAGAAATATCCTTGAAAGTTTATCTAACAGCTGGAGCTGTGAAAAACCCCTACTGAGGCTTTGTAAAGTGGATGAGCTGTGCCAACAGGAAGGGCCCAAAGAGAAAGGGAGAGGCTGCCAACGTGGCTGGCTGCCGGAGTTGCCGCAGGTCAAACACATGGCACCTGCGGTTTGGGGGAAGGTGTGGGTTCCTTCTGCCTCTCTTCCTTCTGGGCCCCTGTGATGTGCTCCCTGTAGAACCTGGGTTGGGGCTTTGTGCATCTGGATCAAGCTGGTCCTGATGCCCAGCTCTGTTCTGTCTGTGCTAGTATAGAGAAAGAGGTAGTAAGAACTACTGGTAATTGAATACCTATTACACATCACTATGATTGTGCAGCTCTGCTTTACAGAAAAAGTTCATATTATTTTATCTTCTCAAGCACCTGGAGAGGTTAGAATTATTATCTTCACTTTGTAGATTAAAAGAACTGAGGCTCGGAGAGGTTAAATGACTTACCTGAGGTCACTTAAACTAGAAAAGGGAGAAGTGATGGGTGGTTCACATGTACAGAGCTCCTGTCAGGCCCTGTCTCATGGCAACCCCCACAGGTGGGCAGTGTCATCCTTCTCACCCATCTTTGTCAGACAAACTGAACATCCTCTAATGGAGTCACTTGAGTGGGTACAGAAAGTTAGACTGCCACCTGGCTTGGCTCAGCTGCAGTCTAGAACTTGCTCCCCACCATGGTGAGATATAGGGAGACCTGAGTCTGAATCCCAGCTTCCCTATCACATTCCAGCCAACCTTCCCTAGGCCTAGGAGAGAGGTGGCCTTGACTTCACCTTGCTGGTTCCTGATAGCCTTACTCCCGTAGTGGCTGGACAGCGCTGACCACTGACCCAGGGAAAGAGAAGCAGTCAGTGAAAAGAAGATATGCTGCTACTTCTAATCTATGAGGAGTTCTTCCAGAAACCCAGCTGAGCCCCAGTGAAGGGGGGACTTAGTTTGGGATAGTCTGGAAATGCAGCCCAAGGCCATGGCCAAGAAGTTGCCTGGGTGAAGGTGAGGAAGGCAAGGCCTCAGTCCCACACTGGTTACCTCTTACATACATTAACTTGAGCCATTCCTTTCTCATTCCAACACCTCTTTAAAGGGAGAAACTGAACTGCCTCTGACCTGGTTCAGCTTCTACTAGCACATATGTGTCTTCAGGCAGGTTACTTAACGACTCTGGGCCTCACTGTTCTTTACATTAACAGAAGGAAAATAACAGTGCCCAGTTCATGGGGTGATTGCAAAGATTAAATGTGTTAATATGTGCACATCAGTGGTCCTCAACAGGGAGTGTGGAATGGGGTGGCCCTCCCAGGAGGCATTTGGCAATGTCTGGAGACATTTTTGATTGTCATGATGTGGGAGCGGGTGGGGAGTGCCACTGGCATCTGGTGGGTGGGGGACAGGGATGCTGCTCAACCTCCTTCAAAAGACAAGACAGCTCCACAGCAAAGAATTATACAGTCCAGACCGTCAATAGTGCCAACGTGGAAAATCACTGCTGTAAACATTCAGGACTATACCCAGCATGTAATAACACATGATGAACATTTGTTGTAATCAATACATTCACCTCTCCCCTTAATTCACTATTTATTTGGCACCTACTATATGGCAGACATATAAGGAATACTGCAAGACATGCATAGCCTGTCCCTGTGAAGGCAGCCAAAGCTGCAATCAGACATTAACCAAATACTAACACAAGCACATAATGCCAACTTGTTCAAAAACAAGAGCATATGGGGTCAAAGTGGGAGAGCATGCTAAAGGAGTGTTTAGCAAGGGGATTTGATTGGGAACAAAGTCAAGGGAATCCCCTTTGAAGAAGTCGCCCATAAGCTGACCTCTAAGGACAAGCAGAAAGCAACCAGGTAAAGGGTGATGGGGAAAGTTCTCCAGGCAGAGAGAACTGCATGTTTTGGAAATCCTGAAGGTGGACCCAGTTATGTGCCTCCTCCTGCAGGAGGAATCTGCATTCATAGGTTGGAGTCACTGCCAATCAAGAATTTCTTGTGCTTTTTCAGGGGGTTGCAATATCAAATGGGGCTGGATCCTAAGGAACTCCTCGGCAGCAAAGCTGAGACCACTGGTATACCCTGCCTGGGTCACATGTGGATTGCTAGAGAAACAAGGAGTCCTTCTGCACTGAGCTTTGGAAGTGGCTCCAAGGGCACCTTCAGACCTACTGATGTTATGCCTCAAGGGTTCACTTTGTCATGCCCTGGCTCCTTGAGCTCTGGCCCAGTTTTTCACTGAGGTATTTCCTAGTCCTCAATCCTGGATTCCAGGCCTATCTTAGAAGAGTTAAACTAGCCTCCATCTGCCAGGACCTTGGGATTTAACAGGGAAACTTCCAGTCAGTTCATGTATTATGAAAATGTGTTTTCCCCTCTTTAATGTTCAAAGTGACCAGTGGGAAAAGAAGCGCAGGAATTCCCTCTCAAGGTGCCTCCACTCTGAAGCTGGAAGCATTTGTGAGAGCCACAAGCCTCCTAATGTCTGGGAAAATGGGTGTCCACCTGAGTGACCCAGTGTTACTCTCTCAGTTATACTTGGAGCCCATCAATCCCAGTGAAAACTACTGAGTTCACTTATTCCTAAGCAGGAGCAGGAGATAGCAGATGGAGGACCATGTGCTTCATGTAGAACTATAGGTACAGACTTCAGCATGGAATTACATGCAAACTCAAACCAGAGAGCATGTCTACTTTTTAGCAGTGTGCAAATGTACCTGACCTTCGATTCCTTCTGAAATAACCTCTGCTTTTCTCAAACTCCTCATTTTTTGAGGGGACAGCATTGTATCCCTTTAAGGTGGCCCATTGGTTGATGGACTTTCTGAGAAAACTGTATGCATATTTGCAGATTGGTTGTGATTTTGGAGGCATAGTGTTCTATGTGTGTCTTAAAACCTAATCACGTAAAATACAGACTAGGTACTTAATTGGGATCTACCCTTATGAAGCACATACTTGGACTGGAGGACCATGTTTTTGTTTCCTGCTCCTACCCCCACATCTATCACAAGATCAGTGGATGTGTAGGGACTCCAATAATCTTGTTCTGTAGCATTCTGGCCAATTTTGCGGCTGACGAGCAACCCTACCCAACAAGAATAGATTATAATGATGTCCTATATGGAAACAAAAATGGCAGTTGATATGCCAATGGCCTGGCCCAGATATCCCAGGAAGGTGCCATTTTATTTATAGTGCAGTAAAAATTCCTTTTTGACAAAATAGCTTTAGGTTAACTAGAAATCTCCTAGATGAGAAGCCAAGTAGCTTTCATGTCAAGGTTTTCCCCAGGCCTTTCCAGTTACCTATGAAAGGATAAGGGCAGGAAAGCAAGATTCCATGTGCAGGGATAGAGGAGTAGGGGTAACTCAGCAGCAGACATTCTGGTCATCACTGGGGGACGCTCTGATTTTGAGCAAGTCAAGCCTTGGAATTATACTCTGCTGGTAAAAGCAGGCCCTCCCTCAATAATCTTTTTAGCATCCCACTCCTTCAAAGGCAACTTAGACCCCGAAGCCCTCATGCAGCCAGAAGACATGTGAATATCCCATCAGTTGGATAGAAGCAATAGATTGAAATCCTCCAGATAGTTCACTCAATCTCAGAATGATAAATGATCAATCACTGCATTCCTCCTAAATGAAATTAAGATGTTAAGATATATTGCTTGGGGCTTCTGGATGGGATTTCTGCAGTTGAATTTTCAACAGAAAATGTATTGCTTTGGAATCACTGGGAAAAGGAGACATTCTGGATCTATGTTAAAGCGAAACATTTGACAGTGGAGAAGAATGCTTCAGACATGTTAATTTTTTTCATATTTAAAAGTGATTAATCATCCAAAATACCATGAACCTGGAAGTCTACAATGCAAACTCTTGGAGGGGAAGGAGGATGCATGTGTCTTGATACTCTGAAGTACAGGTTTTTGAAGGAGGCTGTAGGTGAGCTCATGATGAAAGACAAAAAGCACAGATGAAAAATCTATTTGAAAGGAGAGAGTCTGAACAAAACTCTAGGAATGCATAGAAATCCACAGACTTACTTCTTCAATTAGCCCTGTGAAAAACAGGAGGAAGAGGGGGAGGAGAAGGAGGAGGAGAGATTCTCTTTCAGTAGGCATATGCACACCATCGGGGATGTTACTTCCTTGGAAATCTTTTTCAACCCTCCTGTCAGACTAGGTCAGGGCTCTAATGTGTTCCTGTAAGCTGGAGATTTGATATCTCAGTGTGGGAGAATCACACCATGGCCCCACCACATACTAGCTGTGAGACTGAGTACCTTTACTTCTCTGTGCCTGTTTCTGGAACAGTGCAATATGTTAGTTATAGCAACCTCTTCAGAGTGTGAAGACTGGATGCCATAAAACAAAAGAGTCTGTGCTCGGTGAATGTTGACGGGTCATTCTTCTTGGTACTTGCCATTATTTTAATTCCTTATTTTAATTAAGGAATCACATGTGCAGTTTAATTATTCCTTGAATATAATGTCCTACATGTCACTAGATGTGTATTCCACGAAGTCAGAGCTAGCATTTCTCTCATTCAACCACATGTCCCCAGGACTTATCATGGTTCCTGGTAGATGCTTTAAAAATTTTGGGAGGGAGAGAGGAAGGGAGGGAAGAAGGAAAGAAGGATTGATTCTTGTACTTTTCAAAAAGATAGCTCGAAGATTATATAAAATGCAAACTGAATTTGCCTTTGTGTCCATTTAAGAACTCATTTCATGTCCAACTATACAGACTAAAATAAGGTAGCTTTTTCCATATATCTTTCTTTGCAGGTGAGTGTGGACTAGGGCTCCTAGGGCTCAGAGACCCTGAATATCTCTCAAAAACCTGACTTCATTCAGCTGTTTGACAGCTTGTGTTTATACATTTTCCTTTTCCCTTTCCACCTACCAAAGGAGTCTCTTCCCCCAAGAGGACTAGTTTCTTTTGTTGCAAGAACTGTGATTTGGTAGTTGCTTAGAAAACACAAAAAAGTTTGGGTGATGAACACACAATACAATACACAGATGATGTATTATAGAATTGTACACCTGAAACCTATATAGTTTTATTAACCAATGTCACCCCAGTAAATTCACTTTAAAGAAAGAATTGAATGATGAGGTATAAACACATAGAAAAATATTCTCTGGACCTAGAAGAAAAAGATGGATATGAAATTATTCTCTCTGCCATCAACAGTCTCTCAATGAGGAAGAGTTGAAGATGAATATGTGAACGCACTGTGTAACCTTTGTTCATCATTGTACATAAGTAGATATAGAAATGGCTTATATTTCTTGTGGAAGATGGGTGTAGTCAGTTTCAATAAATTCTTGCATTGTGTTACGACAGAAAAAAAGAAAACACAAAAAAGTTTGAAGCACGTTGAAATTAAAGTACAGTTAATCAAATGCAAAACTCCATTCAGCCCCTATCTGCCAAAAATAAATAGTTTAAGAAATGATTTTCAGATTGCTGACAATGATGACTGTGTTTATGGCAGTGAGGTTGCCTGCCTCCCACTGCCATCACTGCCGGCGTGCACCCAGCATTTAGAAATTAAACAAAAACACATTGAACTTGCTACATTAGCTGTTGCCACATTGGAACGCTAATGGGTTTAGTGACCACAACGGACCCAGGCCAGAGTGTGTCAACAGCCAAAGGACCAACCTCGATGGCTGTTTGTACTTTGCCCAAGTTGTTACAACTTTAATTCTTTGCAGCTTACTTTTCCTGCTGTTTTGGCCTCTCCCCCACCCTGTCTTAAGGAGCATAGAAGCCAGTCAGCCTCCTACAGCAAGGCTGCAGGGTCCCTGATGAGAGGTCCACAGAGGCCAGCACCTAGGCCTCTGGGTCTAATGACAGTTAGATAAGGGCTCCAGAAGGTTTACTTGACTGTCCTCCTCCTCTGCCTCCAGCCTTCTTTAGTTAGTCACTTTTAAAATCAGTTCTGGGAATGGCCCAAGGTGAAGCAAACGCAAAGAGCCCCTTGCCTCACCACTCATCTAGAAAAGTGGAGTCTTCCTGCCTCTCTTCCCATACAAGAAAGTAGCTGCATGTCATTTGCACCTTGAAGGTGATTTCTTCCCATTATACCCAGGCCTTCAGTCGTGCCTGAGAAACAGGTCACTATCTCCATTTCTAGGCAGCCCAGTCAAGCACTGGGTTGCAGGACCTTGGCGGTGAAGAGGTTAAATTGCTCGCCTGCCTGGATGTGTGCTTTCCTGCCCACACTTGCTCCTGGCCTAAGGCAGTGCCTGTTGTTTGGGGTGGGGGAAAGGGAGGTCTCGCCTGGACCCAGGTGGCCGACAGGCAAACCATGTTATTAAGAAGCAGGGATCGCAAAACCTTGATCTTCAAAAGAGACCCCTAATTAGTCCCTGGCCCAAGAGTAAATGGCATTCCACCTCAGCAAGGCGGGAAGGGTGCCTTCAAATCCTGGGGACTAATTGCCATTATTGGCTCTATGAAGATTCTGTTGTAAACACTTGTCATCTGAGTCACTTCTGGTCGGCAAACTTGAGATATCAAATTGTTCCTTAGTGTTTCAGATTCTCCAGAGTGCCTTGCTGACTCTTTCTTCAGAGGTGCGTCAGCTTTCTGAGCACCCACGCTGCAGAGGCATCTCTGTTTCTCTGGCATCTCTGTTTCTCTCATCCTAACATTGAATTCTTTTCAGTAAGGGAATTAAAAAATGTTTTATTTTATTCTCATTTGAATTTGAAAATGCTATCTCAAAAACCAACTTTAAGTTCAGGCAGACAGGATTTGTCAAGGAGCTAATGGGGCTTAAATTTGAAGCCCCTCGAGTACACAGACCTTCCCAAGATGCCGGAGGGGCCCCTATTGATGTGTTCACACAGCCATATACTTCCTTTTGTCAAGTTTGGAGCAGTCAGCTATCTGTGTATTCCTTTCCTAAAAGAAGGCCCACTAAACAATATAAAACCAAGACGTGATCTTTAACACTCAGGTGTGTCTCTTACCTTTTGTATCATGTTGTTTCTACAGATAAGTATTTTCTCCCTTTGATGTTCTTTGACTTTTTGCTTTCTAGTTCTGTTTGGCATTTGTGAGGGGAAAGGCAAACTTCTCCAGGCCATGTGCAGGATACTAGGTTTTGTCTAAGCCTGACTAGAGAATGTTTCTACCCTTGAACGAGAGAATGTTTCAAGAGCTCAGGGCTTAGAGATCCCAGATCCATCCCCTTCAAGGGCAGCCTGGATAATACCTGCCTCAGATGGCAAAAGAGGCCAACCTAAAGAGAGGTTCAGGGGCCACTGAGATTCTATTATTTGGACATCTTCAGGGCAATAAGTATGTCTGAATGGGGCAGGAGGGGTAGGGAGAAAGCTGTGAATAATTTCTGAATATTCTTGTGAAGTCTGCATTTTCTATTCGCCTTAGGATCAGCTCTTAGCAAGCATTTAGGGACCCTGAAATGACCCATGCTAAATTAAACATCAATTGGCAGCTATGATGCAGGGCCAAACTTCATAGAATGTCAAATAGCTTCTTTCTCTAGAAGCTGAGCTTCAGAACCATTTGGTTGGGGAACTAAGGAGTCACCGTTACTCAGCAATAATTCCTTTATATGAACAGTTGAGGGTGGGTCAGGAAGGTGGAAGTTCTGTACACCAGGTTAGGATATGTTCTCATAGGATCCCAGTGTCTCGGTGATGCAAGTGGGTGGTTTTTCCTCTGCAAGTAATCTAACAACCTGATATACCAGATGATGGCATGGAGGTATGGGCCTCCCTGAGTGGGGTTCTCCAGGGGTTCACCTGGATCTCTGGAGTGCGGGTGTTCTGCCAGTTGAACTGGCCCTGTCTTCGATGTCATTCATGACACCCCCAAAGATTCCCGAATCATTGATTTAACCTATACGTTTCACTGATTTGAGATGTTAGAAATTGTATGCCAAACTTTTGGTTATTTTAACTAGTTCAGAAAAGAAAGACTAACATTGGTTTTGACAACAAACAAAACCAGTTTTTGTTCTATCAGTTATGTTTAAAAGATTCCAATTTCAAACTAAACACAATGTGTGGTTATTCTGTCAGCGATTTATATAGCCACTAGGGCGCCACAGTTACACACTGCATACATCATTGTATTTTTAAAATGTACTTAATGAACATTTTTTTTCTTTTCTAGTAACTACTTCATTGCCTTAAATGAATGCATTCCAATAGAATTTGTAACAAATGACCACTTTGTGTTTGCATTAATGCCAAACACGTTTAACAAATTTTTAACAAGGAACCCTGGCAAAATGCCAAACTCCTGGAGGGACACTGAAGGAATGCTATAAATTTAAACTAGATTTTACCTTTTCACTTAGCTCAGCAAGTGTCTTAGGTGTCTTGCTATCTCAGGATTGTGGCATTTCTATTTTATGTCAGATAGGCTGTACATTTTTATTATTTTTATTACTTAGGTTGTACCTATGTTCATGGGACACTTAAATCTCTGCAGCTGCATCAGAAATAATATGATAGCAGTTTAGAAGTTCATTTCTAATTTTCCACAAATTATTTATATCTTGTATAGGTTGGTAGATACATGTATGCAAGTATATCTTATTAAAATATAATTGTATTTAAAACAGCACAGTCAACCAATTAAATTTAAAAAATAGATTAGACCAATGGATCTCATCTGGGTGTGATATTTTCCCTCAAGGGATATTTGGCAATATTTGGATACACTTTTTATTTTTGTGATTGGGTGAGGGGGTGACGCTACTGGCAGCTAGTGGGTAGAGGCCGGGGATGCTGCTAAACATCCTATGATGCACAGAACAGGCCTCGCAACAAAGAATTGCTCAGCCCCAAACATCCACAAGACCAAGGCTGAGAAATCTGGAAGTAGAGTGACAAAGCTCTTGGCTTATGGGCAGTCCCTTATGCTAATTAAGTTATTATTTTAAGAAAAAATTACAACTAAAAGTACATTTCATCTCAACAAATATTTTAAAAGTTGCATAGAGTAACTAATGCTGATGTTGAGTGGCAGACTTTTGATTTTTACTTTTGCTGCCAGCTGTTTGCCCTGGAGAAGGTAGAAGCCTGGCCCGCAGCCGAGGAAACTAAAATGTCTCCTGAGGTGGTGCTGGGGGTAGCTGGTGGCCCGAGTATGGTTCATGTGCAAGCCCAGCTGACATGTGCCAGGTGCTGCCCACTGGAGCACCTGGTCACCACCGGGCAAAGAAGATGGTCTCCGAGGCAAGGCCAGGGCAGGCAGGGCATTGCACTTCTACAGGGGATAGTTTTAGGTGTTAGGTGGGTGGGCACTTTCATTTCAATAACTATACACATATTAAAATGTGTGTTGGACAAATACTGGCACCATTATGGTATTAAGAAAATTCCTCTTAAAAAAGAAATTTCAGTTTTTAGAAAAGATTTTTTAAAGAAAAAAAAATGTGGCAGGTGTAATGGAGAGATTACAAAATTGGGATGATAGAACACAAAAGACCAAAGCTTAGTGAGTCCTGGACTCATGGTAAAGAGAATGGGCTCTAGGCTGCAAGTCAGACCCCAGGATGGTAGGAATTTGACCCAAAGCATTCAGTTCCCTTAAGCTTCATTTTCCTTAGCTGCTCAGGACTAGCAACCAGCTCAGTGCTGTGGCATTGCCCAACTCATTTGAGGTAATTCATGCAGAAGCACAGGATGTTGTAGTTGTGACAGCATGCACCAAACGTTAGCTATGAATAATTCTGACCCCAATAATAATGGCAAAAATAAATCCTAAGGACACATAGCAGTGTACTAGTATGTTGCCATTTTTATGTACTCCTCTGAATCGGTCTGATTTCCTTCATTTAAAATACTGTGGTGGCCCTGGCTAGGTAGCTCAATTCGTTAGAGCATTGTCCCCATACACCAAAGCTGGTGGTTCAATCTCTGGTCAGGGCACGTACTCTCGGGAATCTACCAATGAATCCATAAATAAGTAGAACAACAAATCCATGTTTTTTTTCTCTCTCTCTCAAATCAATAAATAAAATTTAAAAAAATAAATAAAATATTGAATGGTTGCACTACCAGACAGAAACCAAAGATGAAGTTCGGAGTCTCTGAGTTGCCCAGCAGCAAGCTCTCACTGCAAACAGCAGTTTGCAATTCCGAGCCAGGGCTCACTGGGCTACCCCCACCCACCCTGCCCGCAAACCTCTGGGCTCTGAAGTGTTACATTTTATTGCCCTGTGGAGCTGTAGGAGGCCACTCACAAGGTAAAATGCTGCTCTCCACTCATATTTTTGAATTATGGCTTCAAGGTGGTTGCTCCTATCAAGAAAATTAAATGATTTAACATAATTTGTTGCCACTTTGATCACAACAATAATAAATAAATCTTCATGAGGAAAATGGGAAACCCATTCCGGCCCATTTTAAAAGATGTTAAGTAATAACACAGATGTAGTTACAGAATTTTTTTCTGTAGCAGAAACGACTCTATTGGGTTTTCCTATGAGCGGAGTCGCTGAGTGGAGTTGCTCTGCACAATGCCCACTGCCCCCCAAAAGGAACTTGTCTCTTCAAACCCTTGTTAATTAGCCTAACGGGGGCGTCCTTTTATGTGGGCACCCTGTGCAATGTCGGGGCATCCAAAGCCGTGGTGAATGGGTGTCTGTTTTTGTACCTGGGGGCACACGGCTCACATTTGGAAAGCACATGGAGCGTAATGGACATTAACCCAGATGTCAAAAATAGCCTGCGTTTTACTACTGTTATTAAACAGTTTCCCCTTTAACCCCTCCGTGTTTACCAAAGACCCCTTTCTCCCAGCCTGTTTCTGCAAATCACTACTGAAAGGCCAGGAGAAGAAAGCCATAATCTGGCAGGTGTCTTTATTCCAAAGAAAAACAGTCTGAAGGCATATTTGTGAGATACCACACATTTATAGCCTGCTCTCCTGGGGGCGCTGGTCCTGGGGTGGAATCTGTCTGTTGTACTCGGCTTGCCCCTCAACTCCCCCGCCCCACCCCCAAACCCACCCCCACCCCTGCACACCCACTGCCGGGTTCTCTTTGGAAGAACCAACTCAAGATTTTTCACAATGGAAATAGTTTTCTATTTTACTATGACACCAGTTACACATTCTTTGATTTAAAATATCCAAAAAGCACAACAACAAAATTCTAAAGAAGAAAATGTAAAACCACTGTCCAGAAGTAATAAATGATATTCTAGTATACACATGTGCAATGCTTATGTTTATGTGTATTGAGGCAAAAATGAGATTGAATTACACACATAAAATTGTAATCTGCTCTTTTCACTGAAAAAAATGTAAATATCTCTCTGTATAATAAAATAGATAATCTACCTCATAATTTTCACATAGCCATTGAATAAATCTTGAGCATCCCCATCACAACTCTGTATTTATTTCCTTCAAATCGCAAAATTTTAAAATCCTCATTCTTTTATTTATTTGTAAGTCTATTTGTTGTCTGCCTTTCTCCTGAAAATACAGGCTCCATGAGGACATGGATTTTGTCTGTTGTTTTTATTTTTATTTTTTTTACCATTATATCCTTGGCACCAAACACATTGCCCAACACAGAGAAGAGCTATGTTAGGTTTTGACTGCTGCATAACAAATCACAAACTTAGTAGCTTAAAACCGCACCCATTGATTATCTCATAGTTTTGTAGGTCAGAAGACCAGTCAGGCTCCACTGGGTTGTCTCTTTAGTTTCAAAAGAGGAAAGTCAAGGTATTAGCCAGGCTGGACTTTAACCTGGAGGCTCTGGGGAAGCACCTACCTCCAAGCTCATTCAGATTGTTAGCAGAATTCACTTTCTTGTGAGCTGAAGGTGGTAGAACTGAGGTCCTGTTTCCTTGCTGGCTGTCAGGTGGGGACCCTCGGATCCCTTAGTGCATTCTGAGGTCCCTGCCCCATGGCTCCCTCCATCTCAGCATAGCATATCCTTCTAGTGTGTCAAATTCTCTGACTTTCCCTTCTGCTAGCAGAAAGAGGAAAGTCTCTGCTGTTGAAAGACTCCTATGATTAAATTAGGTACACTCATCTCTCTTTTGTTAACTTGGAGTCAAGGGATTAGTAACCTTAATTACATTTATAAGGTGACATGATCATGGGATGAGATGTTCACAGTCCAGGTACCAAAGATAAGAGTAGAAGTCTTTGGGGGGAGTGGCTTTAGGACCCTGCCTACTCTAGGTGCTCTCTCATACCTGGGGAATGAATGAGGGAATCAACATGTTCTGTTCCATGAACTGTGCTAGACACAGGGAGGCTAACTGAGCAGGACTGGCCTGCTCCACCATCCTAGAGCCCAGACTAGTGTTGTTCAGTAGAAATATAATGCAAGCCATGTCTGTAATTTGGAGCCACAACACTACAGCCTTATTAAAAAGAGTAATAAGAAAGAGGTGAGATTAATTACCATAATATATTTAATTTGATCCAGTACATCCAAAATGTCATTTTAACGTGAAATTGATATAAAAAACATTAGCACTAAATCTAACATTTAATATATTATTTATACTCATTCAACTTAAGTATTTAAAAAAAAACAATTTCATACTACATCTTCAAAATCCAATGTGTATTTTACACTTACAGCATATCTCAATTTGGACTAGCCACATCTCAAGTGCTGAGTAGGTACATGTGACCAGTGGCTCTCATATCGAACAGTAAAAGTCTAGACAAGTCACCAGAAGGGGACAATGTGGTATGTGAGAGACATCCTGTACAACTTCCTACACTTCGAGGGGTCAGGAAAGACTTCTAGAGAAGACATGACATCTAAACTGAGACTGACAAGTAAGAATCAATCAGGTCAAGGGTGGGATAATGAACGTCAGACAGAAAGAAAAGATTGTGAGGTGGAGAGAAAAAGAAAGCATTAGGATAGCAGAAGCAAGTTCAGCAGAGGCAGAACATGGAGCACATTGCTGGAGAGGGGCCAGATGGGCCTGGCCTGCGTTCTCAGGAGTCCATCCTCCATCTGAGGACAGTGGGATTGTACGTGAGGGCTGTAAGCATGGAATGCAAGAGGAAGTTGCTGTTGTCATTGAAGTAGCACTGTTGTCTGCACTGGATGAGAATACAGAGTCCAGTGCTGTAAGATAGGATGGTTGGGCGAGCTGCAGCCATCCAGGTGAGGGAGGACTGGCCGGAGATTCTCCCACAGTGGGTAGCTCTTTGCTGAAAACCAGGATTCCTTTTTCAATTTTTTTAAAGCATGTGCATATTTGCCCCTTGACAAGGGATCATCTGCATTTCCAAGAGCTGACCATGTCCCTGGAGTTTTTTCTCTTGAATCCATTTAGAGCTTCTGACTATTGGATCGTCTGATTGAAGGACACTGTTTGAGACTTCTCTTTGCCACAGCATAAACCTTATCCCCAAACATTGTGCTACCTTGTGACCTGTTGCCTAGCTGCAAATCTTTCTCTCAACTGAATAAATGGTTGTTCTTTGCTACTTTATCTTGGAAAAACATCAAGGCCATCGGACATTCACTGTAATTATTTTTCATTCGTTTCCCCATCAGTTAAACACAACTGGTGCGTTTTAGTACTACTTTGGGTTTCTCTTTTCCTTTTAATCAGGTGCCCTTTTAATATATTGGTCAGCCTTTTAAAAGGATGATTAAGAAATGCTTAATGCACTAAAGAATCAGAGCTATGCACAGCTCACGAAGCAGAAAGCGTGCTCTGACTTACAATGTTCATACAAAGTTTGCAGAGATTTTATGTGCCGGAATGAGTAATATGATCTGCTCTAGGAACTCCCTAGCTTTCTGGCTCTGCAAAAGTCATTTTTTTTCTGCCCCTATTCAAGTTTCTTAACCAGAAGAGTTACACCAAACTCCTCAGAGTATGAATTAGCAGAGTTCATCCAAGCCACATACTGCATTAACACTGTTTAATGATGGCTTGAAATAACGGCCTACCTGGGCAGACACTGGGATCTTTGGCACATTCATTATTCAGTGTGACTTGAGAAGTGCTGTGTATCAACCACCAAATCAGACAGCTCAGGCTGTATATAAAAAATGGCTCACACGTGTGTGAGTGTGTGCGTGTGTTTGATCTTTTCCCTCCCTGCCATATTCCCCAGATAGCTGCACTATTGCCATATGCCCGGAAACTCCCAAA
The DNA here is from genome assembly GCF_004126475.2 of Phyllostomus discolor. NCBI lineage: Eukaryota > Metazoa > Chordata > Mammalia > Chiroptera > Phyllostomidae > Phyllostomus > Phyllostomus discolor. The sequence goes on along the minus strand of NC_040909.2, from coordinate 48,982,119 downwards.
GTATTCAAAGGCCATATGTGAATGATAATGATGCAGGCGCACAAAGCTGAGCATCAGCAGGGAAGAGAGTCATCATTTGAAAGGTCAGTGTGGGATGGTGCTCTCTTCTTACCCATCGTATTGTTTCTTCCCAGGCTGCAGTTGTATTCCACACTCAGGGCCTCTCACCAGGACAGTGAGAATACCTGAGGTGCTCTGGATACCTGTTCCTCAGAGTACGAAAACATGCAAATGCACACTGCTCCATTTCGGGTTGAGTTTAAGCTTACACACCTTTGGATGTGGAGATGAAAGCCAACTTCGTTTCATTTTGCTCTATTTAAAGAGATGCCAATATTCTTTCTTAAAATGCAGTTTTATTGTGGTAAAATATACATAAAATTTACCATTTTAACCAACTTAAAGTGTACAATTTAGTATCGTGAAGCACATATGCAGAATTGTACAACCAATGCTACTCTCCAATTCCAGAACTTTTTAATAGCTGCAAACAGAAAGTCTGTACCCACTCAGCAATACCTCCTCATTCTCCCTCCCCTGGAGCCCCTGGTATTCTCTAATCTATTTTCTGCATCTATGACTTTGTCTATTCCAGATATTTCATGTAAGTGTAATTATACAGTATTTGTCCTTTTGGTGTCCAGTTTATTTCACTTACCATGTCACCAAGGTTCATGCATGTTGTAGCATGTGTCAGAAATTCATTCCTTCCTGGGGCTGAACAATATTCCACAGTGTGTATATACAACTTTTTGTTTCTTCATCCATGTGTTGATGGACACTCAGAAGTTGTTTCTGGCTTTTAGTTATTGTGAATAATGCTGCTATGAACACTCATGTATCTGTTGGTGTCCCTGTTTTCCATTCTTCTGGGTATGTACCTAGATGTGAAATCACTGGGTCCAGTATTCTTTAAATTGTTGCACATGGTTTATAAGTGAATGTTAAGTTTTCTCACGAGAAAACTTAAAGCTTTGACCATCTTTAACTCTCTAATTTCTATAAAGTCAAGTTAAAAAATAATTTAAAAGCCATACTCATTGTAAAAGTGTGAAGAGAAAAAAGTGACATGTAATTTGATCACAAAGGACTAATCACTGGAACATTTTGGCATATTTCCTTTCAATTTCTTTTTGCATATCAGGAGACAGCTGAAACCTATATTTGACATCTTTTGAAAAAGACTCCTTTTCAAATGTGTTTACAGGACACAATTTAATTTTCTGCTCACTTTATCCTTCCTATATGCTTTCTTCTCATTGCTACCTACTCCCTTTGCCAATCTCAACCAACCCCAACAAAGAGAGTGGTGGAGGGTTGGTGCAAGGGAGGGAGGTGAGGAGCCTCTGGGAGGATTGTCTCCAATATCACTGCCAGGTACTGGGATGCTAAATAATATGCTTTCTTGTTGCAGCTATCAGAAGGGCTGACTAAAGGGAAAACGCAGCTCCGCAGCAATATTCTGATAATCTATTGCAGCGTGGCTCACATCACCGTCCATCACCACCTGGAATGCTCATCAGGACTGAAGAGGAGTCTCACTTCCATTATTGAGCACGATTCTGTTCTACCTGATATTTCCTTCATCATCTCATGTCGTTCCATTGGTTGGAGAGGAAGAACGTGGCAGAGGAGAAAAGTGTTAGATCCTCCATTTTTTTTTTGTCAGGATTTAGGCATTTAAAATTGGATCATCTCTTCTGAATGTCATTATTTGATAACATTTTATTTATGTTACTTCAACATCATTGACTAAATTTTGAATTCCATGGGATTTTAACTGTGACTTCAGCTTTTGTTGGACAACTAGCTTCATCTCCAATTTTTCTGCTGGTTCAGTCTAAGGGGTCATTCCTAATACATTAGATTATCAAAAGGTATGAATTCTGTGAATGAGTGGTGTTGGCAGTGTTTGTATATGAAGATGCATGGAGCGTTTGACAAAGAAACCAAAACACCAAAAATGGCGAGCCTTTACCCTCCTCTATTTCTTTAATCTGCTGTTCAAAGAACCACATTTTGATGGTGTAAGCAGTAGTTACCTCTGGGCCAGGTTGGAAATGAAATCAGTTTTTTAAACCACTAATACTTGCCAAGAAATCGCCTTATGAGAACGTGGTGTGTGTCTCTGACAATGTGTGGCACATCTAAATTGATCATTCATAATTTAATTGACCCTGTTTCTGTACCGGAGAGTGGCAAAAGCCTGAGGCACCTGTATATTTCTGTTCTGCGTGCTCCATGCACCCCCGTGGCTCAGGAATGGCCAAGCCTCAGACTCTTACTATTCCCGTACATTCAGGTCTCCATGAAGAAGCTGGGACTCATTCACATTTCCAGATCCAAATGCTGTGCAAACAGTGTGAGCTTAGATCTTCTGTAAATGAAAGGTCATTTCTCAATTTTTAAAAAATGTCTCCAACATGGATTCCAAAGCATTTTCAGCATCAAACATGAAAACATTGATGAATGAGAAATAGTCACAAAAGCTGTGTATCTGTATATAGCTCTACACAACATGTTTGTGGGCACAGAGTCATTATTTAAAGCACATGCCAGGAAAAGAGACCAAATTTTGAGGTCTCTTACATACAGTGACATGGTACTAAGGAGAATTAAACTCCTACTGCTTCCTCTGAAGATTAAAAAGAAATTAAAGTGTTATAACTTCATAAAACTCATGACCAAGTCTGGCAAACATGTGCAACTCTTGTATTGATCCATTTTTTTTGTCAATGGAAGAAACTCTTCCACGTGTATGCAAGTGGGAGATGAAAATCTGCATTTTTAAAGGACAAACAGTGAATTTAAGCATGAGTGGCCTTAATAAATATAGTTGTCTTTCTTTGCTGCTGTGGAAAGGACTCTAAACAGATGTTTCTGAAGTCTTGCATTGAATTTAGTTGTTATTATTACTTTTTCAAATGTTGGTGCAATTAACTGGACCTCTCCCGTGAGCCATAGAGATATTTAAAGGCACCTTATTTGTCAGGAAAGACGAAACTGTGTCTGAGTTGCACTGTTCATCCTTGGTGCATTAGGAGTAACCTATTCAAGCAGGTTTCTTGCTTCTGGCTTTGTTCTTGTTCTAAGTATAGTGAGCTCTGTAAAGCTTATGTGTTGCATAAACCATCCAAATACATTCATGTTTTAAAAGTTTGTCCTTTAACTATCCAATGGGGTATAGGTCTTGATTGGAAAAGTAAGCAGAATTCTTTGCACATGTATTTAGCACATTTTGACACAATGTTGCACTGAAAACCCAGGTCACAAATGTGGCCCTATGAATGGTTTGGAAGTCCTCACATAGGAGGTCCTCACTGCCTCTTATAGCCAAGTCCTGACCTGAACTCTGCAACTGAAGACTTGAAGTAGAAAGTGGAAAATCCGCTAGGGAAAATAGGGTCCTTGAGACAGACAAAAGCATACAGTTTGCTATTTCTAAGTATGTGCCAATTTCATCACAGCTATTGTTTGGGGGATCATTTTTGCCCCACTTTTGTTTATTAAAAATATTATTGATCTTACCTTTATGGGGGCATATCATTTAGTCCCTGAAAAATTAAATTCTGTCTAACATAGCATCTCTTCCCATTTCATGTAATATTCCTGATGTGTGGAGGTCACAAAAATTCTCTTTTAATATACTAAAAATAGTCTCTGGGTTTACGACAAACACTGTGATGTTGGGAAGATATTTCCTTTGTGCAAACTTTAGTAGGTCACCCTCTAGTTATAATGAAGTTGGAAATAAAAGAAGTTGAGGCTAACATTTGGGAGAAGGTGGTCTTCTTGCCTTGTGCAAAAGCAGGCTTGTCCTTTATACCCGATTTGATTTCCGTGTACAGTCTCGATTTTGTATTTAATGATTTTTGTGTATCCAGTATGCACGTTAACAACGTGTCAATTTTCATTTGAAAGTGGGTTTCAATTTACTTTTTAAACAGTGTTTATGACAAGACCTCAGATGTATTGACATAAGTTCTATCTGAGATGTTTTTGTGTTGAGTGGCGTTTGAATGCTGCCAGGGGTCAGTGTATCTAATTCCCAAAGACCCTAGTTTGATAGTGCTTCTTGTAATATTTCTTCAAGTGAGTGGCATGTGGGTTGTGATATTGACTATGTGATTATGGACTTCGATAGGAAATAAATAACTAAATAAAACTAAGGAACCCTCAGAAACTACCAGTGGGCATGTATTAGCCAGTCATTGTAACCTCGTGTCTATTAGAAGTACAATGTGCAAGATATGTACAGTTCATAAATTTGTTATCATGTGTATGAGAAGTACTTTGTGCTGATCGCCTTATTTATATTCATCAAATAAACTTCGTTTCTTTCTGAAGTGAGTTCATTCCATCTCTAATAAATGTTCCAGTTGTGGTGGTTTCTAATGTTTTGTTTTGTTTTTGTTTTTGTTTTTTTTTGCGGGGGGGATTGTGGGTCCCCATTTGAAGAACCTATGGACTTGAAGAAAAAAAAGGAGAAGGAAAGTTAGGGACTAACTTTACCAGAACAGCCAAGGTATAAATTTCTCTGTACGCATTGCTGGATCTAGAAATTAGTATTAAAAATTTGAGTCATTGGTGGTATCTGCCTTGTTTCTCTCCATCGTTCTTTCCCTTTTTGCCTTTCCCTCTCTCAATGGTTCGCTCTTTATCTTTCTCCTTCCCTCCCTCTTTTCTCCATTCCTCCTTTTCTCCTTGTTTCCTCTGCACTTTCCATGGGATTGATATCAGCCTCTGTAAGGTTCTCTTCACTTGGTGCCAAAGTTGACTCCCAATGGCTTTGAGGATTCTTGAATTTTAGGGGAGAGTCCTTCCCTCCCCAACATCCATGTCAGCCCCCTTAAAGGGACTTTCATTGGTTCATTTTGGATCATGCATCCAATTACCTTATTCAAGGGAGTGGGAGGGTGAGCCCTAGTGATTGATAGTCAGAGTGGGTGTGGGAGGGGCAGTTTCCAAAGGGAAAAAGATGGGTTTTCTTCCAGAAGAGGAGAGCAAGAATGCTGGTAGGTGGAAATAATGGCTAGCTCTGCCATGACTTGGATACACACACAAAATCATGCAGAAAAATATAGAAAATTGTCCACAACAGGGCTTGCCAGCCTTCACAACCCACCTGTGGATCACAGTGAAGACCCAGCTGCTGGTTTCTTTAGAGGTTTGAATTATATTGCAGAGAATGAGTTACCAATTCTTACCTTCACTGAAATCAAAGGGTAATGGGTTATCAGAGCTAGAACATGTGTTAGATGTCATTGTCCCCAGAGTTTCTGAAACAGGACTATGTGTCCCTGAGGACTCTTTGTGGAGAGGATGGGACAAAATCTCCCCCCATTTGGCCCCTGACAACACAGAGAAAGTATTTAGTTTCTGTGCTTTATGGACTCAAAGCCACCAAGTATGAAATTCTCTCACAGTCAGGCACATTTTGGGGTGACCTGCAAAGTCATTTACCCATTTCATTATGTTGCCTTTTTGTAGAAAAATAACTTTTGTTGGACAAGAATTTCTTACCTCATAGAACTTCCTGAAGCAGCCAGCTTGCTTTCAGTACTGATTGTATAAACTCAGCTGGCCAGATGGAGCCTCTGCTGCCTAATCCACAAACCAGTCCTTTTGGTGAGAAAGGCACCAGCCCACACACCACTGGACTCTACCGCAAGTCAACCTTTAGTGTCATGGGGACCCATAGACTTAATTTCAGTACGCTCGAGGTTGTGACCTTGCAAATCTACCTTGACTGCTCCTAGTATCTGTGAACTGCTAAAAATGATTAGAGAGACATTCTAATTCTTAGAATTACTGATCCATAATAATCATCACACTAATAATAAGTAAACATGGATAAAAATAACTGAATATTGAGCATTTTGTGGGAGCCAGGCCACAGGACTAAAGACTAATGTTCATTGACTTTTTCATTCCTGACAACAGTCCTACAAGGTGGGTACTGTCATGACTCACTTTGACAGTGAGGGAAGTGGGGCCCACAGAGATGACAAGTAACCATGCGTATTTATAGAGCACTTATTTGGTACCAGCATTGTGCTAAGCATCGTACTTACATGAACTCATTTACCCTCCCAGTAATCCTATGAGACAGATACTATTATTATTCTCACTTTATACACAAGAAAGAGGGCATCCAGGGGCCTTACCTATCTTACTCAAGGTCCCCTATGTGGTCTGTTCTGTGGTGGAGTCAAGCTTTGAACCTAGTGCTCAGCAAGCTCCTCTGCTTCTTGCATGCATCAGGCTCCAGGTCAGATGGGAGGGGACATATGGGGCTGGGATTCAGATCCTACTGGTGCCCACCCAGCAGTGCTTCCTTGTTGTAGGTTTGGCCTCTAACACACCTACAGAGCTCACAGGAGCTAAAAGGAATCAGTTGCTTTATCAATGCTACAGTTGACCCATATCATGAGAGAATAGCCATGGATCCCAGTGCAAATCAAGCCACATGTTAAAGGAGAATCCAGACAAAGCTTAGTACAATGGATTTAAACTTGTTATCCATGGCTCTCTGATATCTTCTGAGCCTTGGACATCAGCATCTCTGTCCTCCTATGTATCTTTGGGTTTGCAGGGTGGAGGAGTATCTAGGACGAGAGACTGGACAGGTGTCCCCAGGTAGGAGAGGGCTTGAGTGCCATGTTGAGTGGTGTGGACATAATAATGCTTTTGGCCATTAGTTTTCAACTTCAGACATTTAAATACCACTTTCCTGGTTTTTGATATATCTGAATACAATATGTCATTGCAGTTAAATAATTTTTTAAAATTAAATGGTCTCACATTTTATTTAAATAAATTTACTTTAGGAAAAGAAATCTCTCTATCATAAATGATAAAACAGGATCATTTTCAGTTTACATACATCACCAAATATAAGAACAATAAAAATAATGGAAACAAAGTTCTGAGCTTCCTTTTTTTTTTTTGTTAAAAGTGGGAGCTGGCAAAGGTTAGTGAAGTATATTTCCAGAGCTAAACTGGGAGTTTCTCCTTGTTACTGAATCAGGACTGAGAAATGATCAATGAAGGAATTTTTACCCATGTGGTTTAGGGTTACTTCAGCCTTTGTCTGTGAACCATCTAAAATCATTTCAAGGACCCAGTTTGATCTGTGAATTTTAGGAAAGCCTCCTGCAGCAAAAGAAATCCAGTGATGGATTTTAAAATAAGCTTTATTTTTAATAGACTTTACTTTTTAGAATAGTCTTAGATTTTCAAAAAGTTGAGCAGGTAGTGTAGAGAGTTCCCATATAAGCTCCCTTCACCCCACATGTACTGTTTCCTATATTATTAAGATGTTTCATTAGTAAGGTACAATTGTCACCAATTAAACCACCACTGGTACATTGTTATTAACTAAAGTCTTCACTCCATTCAGAGTTCCATAGTTTTACCTAATGTCCTTTTCTGTTCCAGGATCTCATCCAGGTACCACATTACATTTAGCTGTCATGTTTCCTCAGGCTCCTCTTGGCTCTGAGTTTCTCACACCATCTTTGTTTTGAAGATCTTGATGGTTTTGAGGAGTCTATCATAGGTTACCTGTCTCCTGGGATTTATCTGGTCTTTTTCTCATAATTAGAATGGAGGTTTGGTTTGTGGGAGGAAGACCACAGAGTTAAAGCTCTACTCTCATTACATCATATCAAGTGTACATCCTCTCACCATGACTTCTGGCCTTGATCACCTGGCTGAGGTAGTGTTTGTCAGGTTTCTCCACTGTAGTTACTTCTTTCCCTCTTCGTGGTAGATTTTTAAAGTGCAGAAATGAATGAATAAACCTCGGTCTTGGAAAGAATGTTCTACCAGCAGTGCAGATGATACACTGGCTAGAAACAAAAAATTCCAAAAGTCTTTGGATAAAAATTGTTTGAATCAACAGCTGTGTTGTTTGGACCAGTTTTCCCTACTATTTGAAAATATCTTTGCCTCCCTTAGACTTGCCTTCCCCTGTTGGATTACATGAGCATCTATGGCAGGAATGATCGATGTGGGTGGTAAAGACCCTTTCCCAAAAGCAGGGCAAAGCCAGCATTTTTATGGTTTGAAAACAGATGTTGTCTGTGTCAACACAGTGACTTCACTTAGGGAGAACTCAGGAGAGAAACTTTGCATAAATTCAAGACACAACCTTCATGTCTACATAACTGCCACTCACTGGATAAGGGCGTTATGGCTCTTAGAGTTTGAGAGGAGAAATATGATAATTTATTTGAATAAATGCATCTTTTAGGATTTTTCTTTTGTAAGTAGCCCCTCCAAAGAAGAAAAAATAAAAAAAAACTAACCCAAGATCCTTTGAGCAAATATAAAATACACACACACACACACACACACACACACACACATTGCTTCATGCAATAAATAGTTCAGAGGTAGTAAGTTTCAGGTGTGGCTTGTCCAAGAAGCTGAAGTGACTTCTTACTCTTCATTTCTTGGTTCTGTGTCTTTCATGTTAATGCATTACCAAGCCTTCTCAAGGTTGAATGTGAGGCCCCAGAACCTACATTTATCTCCCAAGGGGAGGAGTCATGTGCTTTTCCTGCTAGGAATGGAGCCCACTTCAGTCTTGTGATCAAGAAGATGAGTAGTTCAGTTGGTTAGAGCGTTGTCCCAGCAGGCTAAGGCTGTGTATTCTATCCCTGGTCAGGGCACATACGAGAATCAACCAATGAATGCACAAATAAATAAGTGGAACAACAAATTAATGTTTCTCTCTCTCTTTCTAGAAAACAATCAACAGACAATTTTTTAAATAAAGAAAGGGGAAAGGTGGATGCCCTAATAAGAAAGGAAAATGAATTCTGAGGAGGCAAACATCGAATACACACAGTAGTGTGACATGGTCACAGAAAAACAACCGTAGAGACTGATTCATTTTTCCTTTGAATGGACTTTTGGCCCAGAGAGGGGCAACAAGATGTGTATTCAGCATCAAATGGCAATCAACACACCTCAACTGAAATCTCAGTTGTATAGTTATTTGCTTCACTTGCTCTTAGGGTAGGTAGCACGCAATCATATTGCTGTATGCACCCTCTGTGAATGTATGCAATGGGAAGTATAAGTCTCCTAACTACCCAACACATGCTGTGAAAGGATAAAATGAAAACATGTTTAGAAAAAATAGTTTAACAACAAAAGTCTCTCCATAACTCTAATGAAGTCCTAGAGTGACTTTTTTCAATTTTTAGAACCTGTATTCAGAGAAGGAACTCTTCCTCCTTAGCTTCTCAGGTATAAAGTATTGAGGTGAGTATGTCAAACAATAGATTTGAGAATACAAGCCATTGAGAAGGAACTGTTGCGATATGCCACAACATGGATGAATCTCCCATGATAATACAACCTGCTAGTACAAGCTAGGACTTTTGGAAATATTAAGACACCATTACTTCATTTGGAAATGCTCAATACAGTCCTATGCAGGTTGCAATTCTATCATACAAGGCTCAGCAACAGACAAAATTCATCTATGAGGTTAAAAGTCAGGACACTAGCTAACCTTTAGGGTATTAATAACTGATAAAGGTGAAAAAAGAGTTTCTGGATTCTGATAATATTGTGATTCTTGATCTGGGAAGTTGGTTATATGATTATGTGCAGTATTGCAAAATTCATAATGATATTCTTAAAATTTATTTACTTTTCTTTCTGCATGTTATATCTAATTTTAAAACGTTATACTAAAAATGTTTAATGTTGTTAAACATTAATCAAATTTCAAATTACAGAGGCTAGAAAACAAGGGCTTGCAAGATAAATTTAGGCCTCAAGTATTTCTGGCCAGCACTATGTCTTAGAATTTTTTGGCAGGGCAGTAGTGGTAAGCTTGGAGTCTTGGGAAAGTATTAGATATACTTGCCATGTCTCCATTTCCCTCATTGTTCTCTAAAAGTCCATACATGCCAACTTCATCTCAGTGTGTTATTTGCCTGGACCCTGAACATATCTGAGTTCAAAGCTTCAGCAATTGTTAAAATCCTGACTCCATCACGTCCCAAACAAATGGCCCTGGGCTGGTTACTTAGCCTCTCTGTGTTTGTTTCCTCACTCTAAAATTATAATGCATTCCCAGGGGTTTGTTTTTAAAAAATCAACAAGATCAAATGGGCACTTAACATAATGCCAGCCACATAATATATTCTAAACAAATGGAAATTATAACTGTTAGTAGTAGTAATATTGTCATAAATAGTAAAAATGTTTAATGAAATAAAACTGATGGTCACTTGCTGATTCCCAGCCACTCTCACAAGTCTGCTGCCAAGCTGTGCTTATTCAGATGCCATTTGCCACATCAGGGTTTTCCTTGACCACTTTTAGTAATGAGTTTCCAGATCTGGATATTGGGGGCTGTAAATTTCCCTGGTGACTGTTGCCAATGACAGGGAAGGAAAGACTTGTGTAATTACCACTTGTACTTCCACAAAACACATGCACTCCAGTCAAGAGCAAGGGTTTTGGACAATAAAGCACCAGATTTTTAAAATGCAGGCAAAACCTGTTCTACTTGTAGGATACAAAATGTATGCCTGGTGAGAAAAACAGAAAAAGGACTAATACCAATGTTGCAAAGCACCCTCAGAAGACTTTGCATTGGATGGGACCATTTCCCCACTCCCTCCCAAATGTTGCAGACACCTGGAAGAGGAATTAAGGCTTTAGAATTAGCCAGGGATTGGTTGGGGACCAGTGTCCTTGCCTGTGGCCAGAATCCATGACCTTGGTTTTAACGCTCCTTTGGCAAGGCAAGTAGCCTTTCTTAGTTTATTTTACAGCATGGTTGTTTGCAAATGATGCCATGCTATTCAACATCCTTCAAACAGGGCAGCTTAATGAGCTCCATGGAAATATCCCAAGACAGCAACAAGCTAGGACTTTTGGAAATATTAAGACACCATTACTTCATTTGGAAATGCTCAATACACTCCTATGCAGGTTGTAGGATAAGGCCCCACACTCTGGTTGAAGATGTGTTTGTTTCTGAGCATCACATTTTTAGCTTCTGAGAAAGGAAGAGCCTTGCCTTTGATTCCCCCAAGTGTTTGATTATGGGGAAGAAGAAAATGAATAAGCTTAATTTTTCCTTTGCAGTGCCTATGTGTGAGCAAGATAACATTACTGCAGTAAGCTTGACTTGACTTTGATTAGGAGCTGTCCATATCAGCACAAGACCAAAGCAGGTGACAAAAGGCAGAGCAGGCTAAGCAGTATTGGGGGACTGAATTGGAATTTCTTAGAATGACCAGTCCCAAATTTCCTGGACTTGCAGAAATTAAGAAGTCATGGAGAAGAATTTCTCTAAGAGTCTGATTTGACTGGTCAAAGAAACCCAAATCCAGGAAATCCAAAAGTGACCAATTCTTAAAGAACAAGCTCAGAGCACAGCACATGGCTTTTCTGAAAGTGTTGATGCCCTCTTACCAAGTGCATGGAATGGGGCCTTGTTTTCCTTCCAATGTTTACATCTCATGTTGTCCCAGACCAGTCAAAATTGATAACGAAGTAGTTGACTTTAAACTACCAAAGACTCAAGTGGGAAGAAAGATATAAACATTTCCTCCAGGTGTTTGGAGGGGCAGTGCCTTTTTCAAAGTTGAAGAAGAGGAACCAGTAGTAGCATTTTGTTCAGCACACTGATTATCTATCTGTGCATATGCCCTTGGATTCCTTAGCTCAAAGCATGGATTTCTGCTAGTTCACCAGGAAGTCTTCTTTTTCCCCCAGACTGGGTTCATACAATTCACTTGGTGTCAAAAGTATGCAACTGAGGCTCTGGCCAGGTGGCTCATTTGGTTAGAGCATCATCCCAATATGCCAAGTTTCGGGGTTTGATCCCTGGTCAGGGCATATACAAAAATCAATCAATAAATGCATAAATGAGTGGACACAACAAATTAATGTTTCTTTAAAATCAATAAATTAAAAAATAAATATATAGCTGAAAATAGTAAAGGGTATTTGACTAAGAGTGATAGTAAGCACAAAGGTGAGTAGTTGGATTCCAGATTTTGTACAGTTCAGAGATAGTTTATGGTCATCTTTCCTTAGTCTTCGTGTCAGAGTAAATAACAAGATCCCCCTAAACTTTTTTATGTCTCACAGATTATCTCTGAAGAAAAGAAAGCAGAAGCAGTTCTTTGTAGAACAATTCTCCCTTTATCCTCCCAAACTATGTTCATAGGTATGATTAAATATAACAGAGCTGGGTAAAATGGATACCACATTTGCAGCAAGGAGCTGCATTTTCTTTCAGCCAGTGCTTTGAAATAATCTGATGTCAGTTTGAGCATTGGTATTAAAACACTCCATTTAACTTCAGTCAAATGTAGCTGCAGAAATCTCATTTAAAAGACAGTCATTTTGCACTAAGAGCACCTGACTGGATAGTAGCCCATGGTGGTAACTAGCCAATCAGTTTGTGCATTTGATTCAAATTTCACAAGATAATTGTTTCATTTCCAGGTCTGTCTCTAGCTCACCATTTGACCTTGGACTAATTGCTTAATCTTTCTTGGCTTCAAGTTTTCTATCTGGAAACTGGCAATAATAATAACTTCCAACTACATATCTCATCCGGGTATTGAGTGGCTTAATGGGGTCATGTTTGTAAGGTCCTAGAAAATTCCCAAGAGGAAAAGTTCTACCACATTTGCAATTCTGGCTGGTGATGTTTTAGAATTGCAGGAAAATAAAGGCTGAATTTAATGGGATCATTATTACAGATGGGTGTTCTTTGCTCCCACATCACTAAGGAATGGAAACCTTTTGAAAGCAGACCTTTCCATGACTATGAAATCTCTGATTCTCCTTTGTTGGTGCAACAATCTGGAACTCCTGAGGTAAACCAATCTTTCCCCTCTAAAAAGTCCATGGAGCTCTGAGGAAGGTACCATGGCTTTGTGGCCACAGGGGATGAACCAACAACTGCAATTTTCTATTTCAGTAATATATTGATTGACTTTTGGGGTCCGACAAGCTTGGGTTGAGTTCTGTCTTTGCCAGTCCCTGGCTGGGTGACACTGAGCTAATCTCTCAACCCTCTTATGCGTCAGGGCCATTGGGAGCACAACCTTCAGGTAAAATGCTTAGCACAATATCCGACACATGGTCAGCTCTCAGGAAACACTACCTATAGTAATAGTATGTGTAACAATAACTGCAGAATTAGGGATGACTAGTCCCCAATTAACCAAAACCTAACTCATCAGATCTTATGCTTTCCCAGAACCTAGCAAATTGCAGCTATCCCATTAATGAGACCCTCATTTTGTGAGCAGTTTAGATTTAGGAAAATAGCAAGTCAAAAGGAAACAACTCAGTGTCAGGGATTTATGCAAATATTCATGGTATATTTTTCTGTCCTCTCTGATCTGGCCCAGCCTCTTGACTTTCCAGGTGCAGACCTGCAGAGTGGCTCTGAATAGCTGACATTTACTCGGAAGGAACTACATGCCAAGCATTGTGTTGAGCACCGCAAATCTATTTTCTCATTTGTAGTCACAACAACCCAGGGAGGTAGGTATTATTGGGAACCCCTTTTACAGGGAGGTCAGGGCACTAGGGTTTGAAAAGCTAAGTTATCCAGTGCCATGTAGTTATTAGACGGAGAAGCCAGATTTCAATTCTCTCTCTGAATCACAGTCCCATTCTAACCCAGTGCTGTCCAACAGAAAATAATGTGAGCCATGAACACGATTTTACATTTTCTAGTCACCACATTTTTTAAAAAAGTAAAAAGAAGTAAGAGAAAGTAATTTCAATAGTATATATTTTAATCAAATATGTCCAAAATATTAGCATTTCAACATAATCAATATAAAAAATTATTAATGAGATATTTTAGAATTTTTTTTCATCCTAAGGCTTTGAAATTCAACTTCTACTTTGCACTTCTGGCTCATCTTAATTTGGGCCAGCACATTTTGTGTGTTCAACAACACGTGACTCATGACCATGGTCCTGGGCAGTGTAGCTCTAACCACTGCCCCGTTGTGCCCTAGTCTTTGAAGATTGTGTCAACCAGGTTTACCACTGTATTTACTGAAGAAGAAACTAATAGATTTTCTATTCTTAACAAAGGTAATAAAAGGGGAGTTTTAAAAGTATAACGCGTTTTGCACGTTAATTTTTACATTCTCAATTTACCAAACAATTAACTTACCCTCAAAGGATAGCTTTTTCTTTGAACATTCAGCTACCTGAGGCTTTACTTTGTTATGCATAATACATATATTTATACAAGTTGATGCAAATAAATAACAATGGAATGAATGACTGAGTATATAAATGAATGAGTATATTCACTACCATGGAAGAGGAAGATCTCTTAGGCAGGAAGATGTGTTAGCATCATCAGGGCAAGAACTTTATCTAAGCTCTGCCCACCTCTGTAGCCCTTCCTGGAGCACAGTGCCAGGCACACAGGCTTGCAAGAAGTATTTTTTGTAGAATAAACTGATGAATCCACATGTAAAATCTAGTTATTTAAAATTATTTTCCTAATGAGTACAGTGAATGTAAGGTCCTTTTTTTCCTCCTCCTCAATATTTGGATTTTAAGATCCAAAGTCAACCCCTAATTGATTTATTTAAATTATTTAATTGTGTTTCCAAATGAAACAGTATCAGAGAGACCACAGCAATCCAGAGCTTATTTTTAAAAGGTAGTTGCTGACTTTTCCACTAGTAGACTCAAATATGTTCAAGCCAGATGTCCTGTACATGTAGGTATAGGTCACAGGCTGCATCATTCATCACCCAGCTGCAGAGTGTTTTGTCTCTAAGAGAAAACCCTCACGTACTCTGTTCCTGTGTTGGACCTCAGTGGCTTATCCTCAAAGTGCTCCCAAAATCCCTGCTTGACTCACGTACGGGTTCTATTCCCACTCTAGAGCACTCGTACATTAGTATGTTAGTGTTCGCTCCCCATGAGTGAACTGGCCTGACAGGATGTCCTGTCTCAAGGGAGCTGAGGATGGTCTGAGATCAAATCTCCTTTAGTCGTTGGGGACTGGTCCAACCTCAGCAGAGAACAGGTTATCTGCCATTTACCCAGCTTTGCCTCTTTTACTTAAATATTAATTTTCCTAAAACAACCAAATGTTGTATATTGTCAAAATTTTTTGAATTGAAAGCTATAAAACCCAATACAAACTGATTTCATGAAAGACAGATAAGAAGGGTTAATATGGGCCTCACCCCAGGGCTCCAAAATGTCAAAAGACCAAGGCCTCATTTTCTTTCTTCATTTCTGGGCTCTGCTTACTTTAATGATGCCTTCATTTTTAACACTGCTTATGTCAAGAGGTCCTTTCCAACCCCTCACCCTGAAACTCCACACTTACAGCCAACCAGGTTAGTACCCTCAAAGGAAAGTTTATTCCCTTATCTCACTTTTGCCAAAACAAAATTCTGAGATCATCATTCATTGTCTAATCTGTGTCACATGACTTTTCTTGGATTGTCCAGGCCTGAGTTACATACTCATAGCTTGAATCAGGGGGCAAAGGCAGCCTTGCCAAATCTCCTGGCCAGGAAGAAGAGTATAGGTGAATCCTCAAAGGACAATCAGGTTCTCCCACCAGAGGAAGGGGTAAACAATGCTGGACAGGCAACAGCTCTAAGCATCTAGAAAAGGTGTCCTGTCTCCAAAGCTGACATAGCCCTTTATCTTCTTTCTTTAATAACAGGTCTGCTTTTCTTCTGTTGCTGTGACTCTCACATACCTCTCTGTGTAGCATTAGTAAGCATTACCCTGCTCATCATTATTGTGCATGCCTCGATCCCAGGCATTATTGTGAGCTCTTGAGAGTAGGAGCCATTGCTCATTCATTCTCCATGTCCAACACTTAGCATAATTCCTGGCACATAGTAGGATATCAAGGGAAGTTTAACAAAAAACAAAGGAAGAAACAGATGTACTACTCAGGCATCAAACTCCTGGATTGCAAGACCTCATTAAAAAATATGTTCACCATTTTATGGCCCAAGTGAAAACTCTCCACCAAGAAGAGTGACATTTGGAAGAAAATGAAAGAATGTACTGTTATGAGACTGAACAGCTGGGTTCAAAACAAAACAAACAAACAAACAAACAAATAAATAAATGAAATTGAATTGTGGCCATGTGTCCACTTCATTAGAAATATAGCAATATACAAATGATTCTTTTAATGGTGACCCACTGGGTGCAAGTAACCCTTCTATCCTGCTGATCGTCCTTGGGGCTTCTAGAGTGGCTTGCAGGCACAGGGAGACATCCCTAATGTTGAACTTGGTTCTTAAGCCCTTTAAACCCTATTTTAAACCCACTGAGCAAAGAGGCCACAGGCCCAGTGACCTTGTCCAAGCAGCAGTAACATTCGGGATATGTTCACAAACACATTTTGGTATTCCATGTCACCCATACATTTGGGACTTTCTTATGGATAGTGTTTACATCTAGCACCTAGTGAGTGCTCAGTAATTATCTGTTGACTAAAATGGACAAGCCAACATGATCTGGTATATACAATGCTAAATGAATGAATGGGTATACCATAAATGCTTGTTAAATGAGTGGCTGATGATCTACAGTAGATATTCCATGGATATTTGTTGAATGAGAAAACAATACAATGAATGAATAAGTGAATGAATGAATGTGTGAGTGAGTAGACTATCAATCCAGGTTACAACTATTACTTTCCATGTGGATTAAACTGTCTCTATTTCCTTTATCTATAATTCAGTCCCAACAAACAAACTCTTGAAATTTATGATTTGTTTCTATTTTCTGCTGTTGAATTTTGAAATAAATGCTGTTATCATAAGGATTGAATACCATTTTAAATAGCACAGAGATATATTCAAACATTCTTGAATGGAGCATGCAGAACAAGGAAGGGATGGCGCTTATGTACCAACTAATCTCTGTTATGACATATCTTCATGACTGAGAGGATCATGCTCCTGGGGTGAGAAGAAGAGGGTTGTCCACAAATGACATGTGAGTGGAGCCATCGTGTTCCTGTATATATTCAGTAGATATATGTACCGGCTGGAATAGGTAAATTTAATCCTTTGCCATCATTCATTTCACTTTCTTGAATTCTGTGGTATTTCCAAGGAGTGACTGCTTTTCTTCTGGGTTAAGTAGAAATCTTTGCTTAAGTCAAAACCACTTATTTTAAATACATTCAGTGACATTGGGATCTTTTGCCTTGGGAGTGTTTCTCATGTTTTTCAGTCAATGAACTGTCACTTGACCTTAATGGACTCTTATAGAACACTGAATCAAGGATTAAACTAAGTGGAGAAAAAAAAGTCTTTATCTAAAATTCATTGATTTATTGAGACAGATTTGGGAAATTATAAGGGTCACTTTACTGAGCTTTGATGATTACAGTAGCAAAACATACAAAATTAAAAAGACTTGGAATTTATTCTGCTATTTAGAATTATTTGTGGTCTTTTTAAAGTAGGTTGATATTTTAGAAGTAAAATATCATATTAGAGTCACTTCAGTTAAAATTCAATAAGATGTGAAATTGTTATGATGCCAGAACATTCTTGAAAAGTTAAAAAATGTCATCAGCTTCTTAGATATTTTGTGCACAGTTTGGTGTCAGGAAGACCAAGTAATTGACTAGA
Source organism: Phyllostomus discolor (assembly GCF_004126475.2). Taxonomy (NCBI): domain Eukaryota; kingdom Metazoa; phylum Chordata; class Mammalia; order Chiroptera; family Phyllostomidae; genus Phyllostomus; species Phyllostomus discolor. The sequence goes on along the minus strand of NC_040909.2, from coordinate 48,964,459 downwards.
TAGGTAAACTCTTGACTTTTTATTTGGATATTTGGCTATTATGCATCTCTTAAAATTTTTTTCATATGTTGGTTTGATATTAAAAAGTCAGTGTCACATAGCTGAAATTGACAGGAAGAGATGCTCACACTCTTAATCAGTCCTGAGATTCCAGAAGCATGTGCTCTCTTAGGGCAAAGTCCACTTTGGCATGCACTCAAACGTGTCCTCTAGGTTGACTCTCCAGGACATTAAAGAAGGACTGCTCATTTCTTCTTTTCCAGAAGGAATAGATTTGATCTATGTTAAATCTTGCTTGAACTGAATCTGAGCATTATCCAGCTGCTTTCTAGTAAGATCTATTCTCCTGCCAGCCAGTTTCACAACATGTTTAAGTCCAAAATTTTGGGAAAATATTACAGTTTTCTAGATCCTCCTTCCAGGAAAAAAAGGACCTTAACTAAAGTTTAAAAAACCTGCTATTACATACCCAAAGGAGTATGGCTGTGTAATGGGTTGTTTGCAAACAAAAGTAATTATTGTGACTACCCAATGTAGATTTCTAAATCCTAAAACACAGATTTAGGCACCCAATATTGAAAATTGTTAATAATAGATAGGACAAAAATAAAAATTCTAGCTGTTTCTTCTCTCTCTCAGATATCTTCTTTCATGTTAGTAAAGAGACTTGTGTTCTCCAGAAATGGTAAATCTATGTTCTAAATCCAGCATCTAGATGCCCAGTGGCCCATGTAAAACATAGGATAGAAAAGACTAACTGTTTTATTTAAAAAAAAAAAAAGACCAGTGAAAACAACTTTTCAGAAAAAACAATGTGACAAGAGGGGAGAGTAATCGAACACTGTCTTTCTTCAGAGGAAAATTATTTCTCTTACCAGACTCGATCCACTTAAGGTAAGCCTTGTGTGGGAGAGGCCAGGGGAAAAGTGTGGACATACTTCAGGAGCCAGGGAAATGCCTTTAAAATAAGTTTTGTCTTTATTTATAGGTAAATTAAGTATGGTGGTTAAGCCTCTGTTATTTAGAGTCAAGTTACCAAGGTTTAAACACTTGCTCAGCCATTATCTGGCTATGGGCATGATCATTCATTCATTTATTCATTCATTTTATTCTGAGCACTTTCTCTGTGCCAGTCACTGGAGGTTATAGCTTTGAGCAAGGAAGGTAAGACCCCTGCCCCTGGAGCTTATACTCTAGTGAGGGGAAACAGAAAAACAACTAAATAAACATGCATATAAATGAAATAAGATAATTTTCGACCAGGATGAAAGAAGAGAATCATACAGAGAACCATTGTCAGGGCTGCATTAAGTTAATATGTGCATTGAGATGCTGATCTGAAAGGAGTGAGGGTGCCAAGCTCAGAGGAACAGCTTTTCAGGCAGAGGGAACAGCGAAGGCAAAGGATACATTCTGATGAGACTTGCAGGCAGGTTGGCTGGGTTAGGCTTTACCTAGTAAACGAGGGAGTTAAGCAGGGGAATGATGTGGTTTGAAATATACTGGGGAGAGGGAACACTGTCCTCATCACGGATAACACAGAAGGAGCACCAAGACCAAGCCCTTTTCAGAGAGCAGGGAATTCAAGACACTGCCCATACAAAGCCAGAATTCAAGGTGGATGGCTCAGTATGGGTGCTGTGGTTCCTGGTGGTGGTAGTGGAATGAGGGCAAGGAAGTCATGGATTCATAAGTCAATTAATGAAATAAAGACAAATCTTTGAGAGCTCCACTGAATTGGACTTGAATCAGGCTTTCCTGGTGTGGCTAATTCTGGTGGTATTCATGTTTGGTATTCAGTGGAGTGAACTGGAAGCTTTCAAGACTCTTTCCATTTAAGGTAAGTCTTGTGTAGGAGTGGCCAAGGGGAAAAGTGTGGGCACATTTGGGGAACCAGGGAATCACCTTTAAAAATAGTTTTGTCTTTATTTACAGATAGTTAAAGTATGGTGGTTAAGCCTGTGTTATTTAGAGTCAGAGTACCAGTGTTTCAATTCTTAGGTTTGAATATTATATTACCTTGGGTTTATAGAAATTGCAATCTCTATGAAACTTTCCTTTTCTCTACATTGTGTGAATAATAATAGGATTTACCTTGTGAAGTAGTAAAGATGAAACGAAACAATAATAGGAGAGTTCATACAGTGGGTGGTATCTGGCACATAGTAAGAGCTCAATAAATATTACCAGCCCTTATTATTATGTAACACTCGTTATTATCTCAGTGCTTATTGGCCTCATCCTTATTGAATTCTGTCCAGCAGACATGGCAGATAATCTTATAATAGCTTCCCACATTTCTGGCCATTTTCTGGGACACCTGGCTCCTCCTACCTCAGGCAACTCATTTGTGTCAAGATTTTATCCAGGACCCAGGACAGATAGTCCCAGTGTTGACATAATCACAGCAACTACTACCATAGGCAGAGGCTGGATGGAGGCCTTTTGTACATCACCTCAGTTGTTAAAGCATCCCTAATATATCCTACTTCACAGGTGAGGAAATCAAGGCTCAGAAAGGGAAGTGACCCCTGTAGGATCACCAGTCCATAAGAGGCTGAGATAGGATTCAGGTCTGTCTAACCCTGGTAGCACTTCAAGCTAAATACATCAAAGCATCCACACAGTGCCCTACCATCCCCCCTACACTCGCGCGCGTGCACGTGCACACACACCCACACACACAAGCACTGGACTATAAAAATAAAGAGGGCACTGAGTTAGGAGGCCATTTTGATAAATTAGGAGGCCCCACTGGAGGAGAGCTTGAGATTTTCAAGGAGCCTCCTTGAGTCAGTTCAGTGTCCAAGTGTCCAAATATATCCTCTAACCTCAAGGGAGCCTCCGTACCCGCCAGGCCAGTGGCTGGTGGAAATACAATATGACAATATTACTTTGACTGTGGCCATGTGGTGCTGAGGAAGCTCCTGACCCCCTTCCGGCCTCTTTGTCTCCTTTAGTGCTCCATTTGGGGGCCCCTCGCAGGCAGTCTGGCTGGTCTTGACTCTGAGGTGAAGGAGTAAACATTTTGGGACTCTTTATTAGTTCATTTCAGAAGATGGAGCCTGTTTGTCCCTGGGGCCCATCCCTCTTTTATGGCCTCCAGCCCTTCTGGACAAATTCTAGTGACTGGGGAGAAAACCGCTTTCTACAGAGGATCATTAAAACACTGCCATAAACCCAGGGCCATAAAATATTATTTGCCTGGTATAAAAAGGGGTAGATTTTCCCAGAGTATCAACCCCAGTCCTGGTTTCTTCCACAGACAACGGTGGCACAGGGATGAGGTCGTACATAAATTCCTTACCTTCTACTCTGTTTTGTGAAATAACCCTGTTGGAAGAGCAGCCAAAAATATTGATTTATTTGTTCCACAGACTCAAAAGCACTTTTAATGAGTGGAGCATGGTGATGCCTTGCCAGTGTGTCTGCAGATGACTCAGTCTGAGTACGTATACCCAAATGCACACACGGTTTGGAAGGGGGAAAGGTGGAGTCCCCAAACCTGGAAGTCTGTGGGACAGGGCCTTTGAAGATGGAGATAGAGAGGAATGCATTTCCCTCCCTTGCACTGTTCATTGCCCAGCCAAATCAACAAATACCAAGAGTGGGACTGGCTCTTGCAACTGAGCCTGGCTTTCCAGGGCAGCAGCCCCTGTCTGAAATCTCAAAGTGAGTTTCCAGTTTGTTCTCCTTGGTATTTTTCCCCTGGAAATAATCCTTTCATCCATACATGGATTCATTCAGTCATTCAACAAATATTACTGAGCTCCTACTAAGTGCCAGGCACTGTTAGAGCCATGAAAACACTGTCATAGAGCTTAATTGCATCCTCATGGAGCATGATCTCAGCACACCCACTACTCATGTCATCAGACAAAATTCACAGTCTTCATGTGAAGAACTTGGGGTCAGGCAGGTTTGTTGGAAATTTTGGAATTTTTTTGAAAGACAAAATAGGGCATAAGATTATTTAGTTTGCAAAGAGCCCCCGTGAGGTCTGGGGAAGTACCCAGTAATCCAACACAGTTCATATTTCTTCTGTGAACAGTATGAACATTCACTCTAACTGGGATAAATTAATACTGTAAATGGCCTTGTCACGTGAGGTTTAGTTTTACCACGAAAGGAGTTTTCAAATCTCTGTTTTCAGAGCTGTTTTTTGTAGAAGAGCAGGTACCCAGGCCCAGTGAGTGCTTGACCCACCCTAAGTGCTCCATGAGCATTTCTGTTCATTCTCCCCACATCCCTGATTTTCAAGGTCATCCTTGACATTTTCACTGCATCCCTGACTGGTAAGTCATTACATTTCTGTTTTTCTTTGTTGTGTGATAGGTCATCGTATTTCTGTTTTTGTATGTTTGTTGTTTTATTGTTGTTGTATGTATATTTAAGATGATTCTGCAGCACTTAGAGGCTAAATTACTTGTCCAAGATTTCACAGCAAGAAAGTGGCAGAGAGGGGATTGGAACTCCAGGTGTCAGAGTTCATACTTGCACACACTACCTAACACCACCTTCCACTAGAGGAAAGGCAGCAAAGCAGGAAATGAAACTGTTGGTGCTGTGTTGACACAAACAAGCAAAAACACTTGGAAAGAAAATCATCCAGGTAATTCAGAATACAACAATTAAAATAAAAGATTTGTGGTTGGGTAGCCAGTGTTTCTGGACTTGCTAGTATGAATGGATCAAGTTCTTACATTAATGGCCCTGTCCCTCTTTGGAATAGCATCAACTAGGTGCACTGCCTCCAAGCACTCAGGTGCCCAGTGACTTCAGCACCCTCTAGGACAGGGGTGTCAGGCTCATTTCAACCAGGGCCACATCAGCCTCCCGGTTGCCTTCAAAGGGCTGAATGTAATTTCAGGACTGTATAAATTTAACTACTCCTTAACTAGGGGCAAGGAGCTCTACATTCAGTCCTTTGAAGGCAACCATGAGGCTGATGTGGCCCCCAGTGAAAATGAGTTTGACACCCCTGCTCTAGGAGCTACATTCTTAGCCTATTCATTTCCTGCCACTTCTCAGTGCCTCTGTCTCCCCCCCCCCCCCATTGGATCTGAGGAAGGATGCCCAGAGGGCCTGTGTGCTTCCCCAGCCAGGAGAATCCCAGACAACAGTGGCTGAGCAAAAATGAGTACAGAGAGGAACTGGGGGAAGGTGGATCTGCCAGGCTAAGGATGCTCTTGTTTAGACCCTCATCTCCAAAGGGCAGATTTCAGGCTATACTGGAAAACTGGAAAACACTCACAGTGGTTATTAAGTGGTGAAGGCCTAGAGAGGGTGAAGGGAAAGTGGAATCAGGAGATGGAGAGATGTCCCAAGGGGACCTTTGATAACATTGGGCTCCCCCTCCTGAAGGCTGTGTGTGTCCCTGGAGAAAGCAAGCCCCTGGAGAGCAAAAGTATGTCTTGCAGTTCGTGCCAAGCCCACTCTTGACACTTTGGTGTGCTGGGTAAAGGAGGTCAGGGCTGGGAAGGGATCCAGTTAGCTGAGACAAGGACTAGGAAGGGACTGTGAATGGTGTGACAGCATCACCAGAACCTCTTCCTGCACACGCTGGGATAGTCACCCTGGGGTGGGAATGGGGTAAGAAAGTAGAAAAACAAAACAGCCACTACCCCGAAGTACCCAGGCTACGGATTTTTCCCCTAAGGTGAAGTGCATGCCACATGGGTGGCAGAAATTGAAGTGTGTGTGTGTGTGTGTGTGTGTGTGTGTGTGTGTGCCCGTTTGCCTTCCACCTGGAATGTCAGGGGGAATTGGGGGGTGGGGATTGAGAACAAGAATTGCGCTCCAGTGTGAGGCATTATTTGGGGGCCTGAAGGTGGAGATACACACCCACCAACCGTACCCAGACTGGGTTCCAACAATCACAGGTGACTGGACGTGTCTAGAAGTTCCAGTGCCCCGTACCTTGTTTTGCTGAAGTTCGCAGGCTTCTTTCTCACCTGAGGGCACTCACCAAGATCCATCCGGCTAGACCACGCATCCCATTGGAATGCACCAGGGTCCCCATTCAGTTCAATCGTTCACCCAAGTACCCAAATCCACCACACTGGGGGCTTTGCAGGATGTGTGTGACTACCTTGTTCTCTACCCCGGCGCTTAGGGACCTTCCCCCAAGTAGTAAAAGCCCTCTAAGAGGTTCCCTGCCAACACAGCAGCCCCTGTGCAGCCCCAGTTGAAGAGGCCTGGGACAGGCAAGCCAGAGTCCAGCCTTGGAAGTTGGGGTTCAGCCTCCCGCGAGTCGGTGGCTTCGGAAGAAGAGCAGAGAGTCGGGTGACGGGCGGGCAGCGGCCGCGGAGTGGATCTTTCTCTTTCAGCAGATGCCTGGGGGATGGGGAGTAGAGAGAAGGGGGCTCTTGCAGGGAGTGTATCCCGCCCCTCCTGCACCCCAGCCCGTGGTACGACTTTAAAATCCTGCAGAGTTTGTCATAGGCCGCCTCACCACGCATGCGCATAGGCAAAGTAGAGTTTTTTTCTTTCTTTTTTTCCCCCCTCTTCCCTCTCTCTTTTCACCAGCCTTTGGTTCTGCAACTTAAAAATATATATATATACATACATATATGTAATTTTTTCTTCTCTGAGAACACCAAAGGAAAGAGAAGTCCGGAGAGAGAGAGGGAGTGCGGTCGTTGGCCAGAAGGGCCGGGGGTGGGTGGGGGGGACGCGGTCGCAGCGGTCGGCCAGTCTGCGGGTCACAGGATCGCGTGGAAGTCTGCTGCAAACTGCACGACGCCGCCCCCGCCGTCCGGAGTCCGGTTCTGCGCGGACGCTGCCGGCGAGCTCCTCCCGCCGCTGCCGCCGCCGCCGCGGTGCCCTCGACCGCGCGCCGCCCGCCTGCTCGCTCTCCCGCCCCTCCGGCCCGGGCGCCAAACGCGGAGGTGGGCAGCCGCACCGACCATGGACCTCCTGAGCTGAGCAGCCGCAGCGGAGCCCTTCACCCCTCCCCAGCCCCACGCCCTCCGTGCCCTCGCTTCGCGTCGCTCCTCGCCCTGGAAAGGCGGGGAAAGGAGGGGGATTAACCCGAAAAGAGAAAGAAGGGGGTGGGGAGGGGGGAAGCCCGTATCTCCCCTGGGGCAATCGCCCTCCGAAACCGCCGCGAGGCAGAACATCCGGGGACGACTACCCATTTTTGCGCCCCCTTTTCGCCAAACCCTAAAATGAAAGGACAAAAGTTGGCGCTGACTTTTACAGCTCGGATGGCGACTTGTGCGTTTTCAGCGGCATCTCCCGGAGAAAAAGCCATGCGCGCTTGATTGTTCTGTGGCCCTAAAGCTGCAGTGTGTGTGCGTGTGTGCGCGTGTGCGTTTGTGTGTACACAGACGTCCACACACTCGCGGCCGCAAGATCAGCGCCTGGAAGCAGACGTTTCGGCCACGGACTTGGAGAGGAGGAGCTGGAGATCAGGAGGGCGTGAGCCGCCAGGAGTTTGCAGAATCCTTGGTGTGAATGAACTGGGGGCACCTGGGCGCAAGGATCGCCCCCCCTCCCGCCCCAGGCCAGAGTTGAGTAGTGGGGCATTTTTTTCACCCTCTTCTGAAGAATTTTTTTTTTTACTATTTGTTGTAAAGTCTTTTGCACAATCACGCCCACATTTGGGGTTGGAAAGCCCTAATTACCGCCGTCGCTGATGGACGTTGGAGAGGGAGCGCCTCGCCGCGGAACAGTCGCCTGCGCGCCCTCGTCGGACCCGCGACTCTCTTGTTGCGCGTTGGCCGGGCCCAGTCTCTGCTGCGATCTAGCGGGCTTCCCCGCTCCCTCTGTTCTTGGGCGCATCCCGGGGCTGCTCCGACTCGGGACCTCAGACTCGGGCTCCAAAGACCGCTTCGGCCCCTATTCCCTTCGTCTGTCTGACGCGCCCCGGAGGAGCCAGCAGCTCTGTGCAAGACTGTCCCCCCAGGTTTAACCCAGCCGCTCCGCTCGGATTCCTCCGCTGCCCTTCCTCCGGTGGCGACTTCCTCTCGGACCCCCTCCCCCTCGCCATGAAGGTAGGTGTTCAGTGCGCCGCCGACGCTCGCCACTTTTTTTCTTGCCTTTTTTTTTTCTTATGGAAGTTAACTGAATCCCTCCACCACTCCCCACCTCTTCCTATCCCTCCATTTCTTCTACTGCCTGGAGAGGCTGGAACTCCCGCGGGGATGGTAGGGACTCCTGCCCTTTCGCCCGGCACCTCCTGCGCGTTGCCTCCGATTCCCGTAGATCTCGTCTTGCCCCACTAAATATTCTGCAAACCTTTTCGACTTTGGAGAAAAAGTGGGGAAGAGCCACGGCAGAAAAACAGTGCGGTTCACGGATGACTTCCCTTTGGCCCTGAGAAACTCGAGTGTACTTACTATGTATATTTCAGAACAGGATAATGATTCAATTCAATAAATATTTACCAAGTGCCCACAGAGCAGGCACTGAGAAGGTGTGTGGCCAGGGCTTTGAAAGGAGTAGGGGACTCTTTGGTTGGGAGACGGGGCAGCTGGACCAGGGGCCGACTGCCGCAGAGAAGCGCACCCCTCACCCTCGGCAACTCGTCCTCGCCAGGAATCCTAGTGCTGCGGACCCTGTACCTTTAAGAGTGCCTGGCGGGGGGCCAGGGCGCACCCCGGTTCGGGGAGCAGGGTCGCATTATTAGCATTATTAGCCACCACTGGGTGAGCTCTGCCACTTAGCAGCGGTGATGGGGGCGGGGAGTGCTGGTGGTGGTGGCTCTAATCCTGTCCGCTGGGAAATCGCGCCCTGGCCCCCTGCGCGGAATCTGCCTTGTCCTTTGGAAACATTTGGGCCTCTGAGTTGGGAGAACGGGCGGGGGGCAGTTTGTGAACTCTTGTTTGTTTTAATTGTCAGTTGTATGTTAAAGCCGAGTCACACACTCCGAGGGTCACTGAGAGTTCACTTTTACGAAAAGTTAACATTTCTTCCTGCAGTATAACTTGCTGTTTTCCAAACACCTTTTCCTCTGTCTGTCCTCAAAGAAAGCTTCAATCCTTCCATCTTTGTAGATCTAAGTTTTCTAGAAAATAAGGTTGTTGCAATTAAAATTAGGATGTTTCTTAAAAGCAAACAAATTCTCCTTTCCCTCAAAAGCGGGTTTTAAAAACCCGAAAGCTTGAAGACCCTGCGGCCTTGCTTTACTTTCTAAAACCAGTCTAGCACCGAGGCCCATTCTCTTCCCTTTCTTTACACGGACAACTGGTTTGGAAGTCGCTCGTAGCCGACGGTGGGATCGCACATCCTCAGCCCCTGCCCTACTGCCAACATTCACTGCGGCTCCAGCCAGATTTAGTTTCTAGACAGCCTCTGCCAAGGGAGTTCCGAGAGGGTACTGCTGAGAGCGCGCAAGCGATGGAGAGGCAGTGGAAATTGTCCGAGTGTGTGCATCTGTGCCTTGTGTGTGTGGGGAGAGAAATAAAAAATCAGTTTTTCTTGGGTCTTGGGTATCCTAGCCTTAGTCCCGCACGGCCCCACAAAGGAGGACCCCACCTCCGGAAACCCGACCCGAGAGCCCCTTTTACCATTTCCCTCACCGCGTTGAAGCGCTTTGGTGCACTAGGGGTTAGCTCAGTGCGCTCGGAGCTCAGCTTTTCCCGCAGCCTTTTCTTTCCTGCGGAGCGGTGCCGGCTGCCCCCTATTGGCTGCCTTGAAGAAGGACGCCTCGGAGTCTGTTCTTTGGGGCGAGTAGGTAGCTGTTCGCTTCTAGCTCCCACCTCTCACTTCGCTCATTCTGCCTGACCACCATTTCCCACTCTCTCCCGAGGGCCTCTTGGAGGCCCCCAAAGGACTAGCTGCACTGCGCCGCCACTGCAATACGGAAAGAGGCCAACGGTCTGACCCAGCAAATTAGGCTTGGGCAAGTGGAGGAAGCGTTGGTGCCTCCTCTCCAAAATGTAGGAACCAGAGCGTCGCCCTATAGGAGGTCTCGGGTCTGGGCTTGGCGCCCTTACCAGTTTTCTCTGCCATCAGGACAAGTATTGCTTTCTCTGGCCCTCAGATTATTCGTCTATAAAAACATTGAAACTGCCTCTGAAGCGGGGGGGGGGGGGGGGGGGCAGGGTGGAACTGTTGTTTAATTTTCTTTATCATTCAACCAGACATTGATCTTCCTCTGGACAAAGTTGAGAGCCTGTGCTGAGAGAGATAGACATTCCGTGTGAGAAGGTAGAAGTGGTGCGTGTGAGAGAGGGCAAGGGTGCGCGGCGTGGGAGGGAGAACCTTGCCCCGGGTGTGGACGAGGGAAGGCAGGAAACAGGACTAGAGGACTAGATTTGGCTACTGTTCCTTCCCTGGAGACTCCGGGTTACCGAACTTGCTGTTGTTTCTGAGTCCAAGCAGTCATAGGCTGCTCAGGTTGCTCGCACCGATTTGGGCTACGGGAGCTCCCTCCACCTTCTCTCCCCCACCCCAACCCACCCCACCCCACCACAGCGCTGTGGATACACCTCGCCCGCGGCCCCCCTGCACCCAGGCTGGAGGCGTGGGGGAGCGCCGTTTCCTTGTCTGCTCCCCAAAGCGGACCTCCTATCAGCCTTGGCCGGCTCAGCCTTCATCATCCCCTCCCACTTCTCTTGGCGTTCCCGAGGCGGGACGGCTCAACATTGTGGCTGCAGCCGAATTTTTCTGCCGCATTTTTCCCCATCTCTCTCCTTGCTTTGGGGAGAGATCACAGTGGGGAAAACAAAGTTTATTTCCCACCAAGAGCTGCGACTCTCGGAGTCCCCTAAGCCCTTTCGATACCGCAAGTCCAGGTCAAACACACTTCCTCCAAGTTGGTCTCCCGTAACATTTCCACTCCCAGAGAGATGGAGAGACAGGGCTGAAAACAGCCTGCGGAAAAGGTTGCTCAAACCAAGAGAGAGCCAGTGACCGAGCGTGGAAGATCTTCACTTTTTCTTTGTGGACTTTCTTTTGAAGGACGGCGGGTTTACGCGTGCGTTCCGAGGCTTCCCGTCGCGCGCGAACGCCTGCGAACTTGTAATCAGCAGGACGGTTTCCTCTCTCTCACCCTTTATCACTCCCCACCCGCACCCAAGTTGATTGTTAAAAAGGGTTAGGAACACCTTTAATCCAATGCAGAACCTGTGGAGGAGAGACAGAATAAGCAGTCTCTGCAATGAGCTGATCCCGGTTGGAAACAGCGGCACGAGGATGTTCTTCTACCCGCACCCCCCAGCCTCATCTCTCCCCTGCGCTTGAACCTCTCGAACGCACCCTCCACCCACACAAGGAACGGGTTCTGAGGATCCTTACAAAGTTGACTTTCCTGGGCCCCTAAACGTTCGAAAACACTTAGTCCATTCTTTGGTAAACTCAGTTTTTGCCTACAACAGACTCCGGAGAGGTCCCATTTCGTTCTCTCTTTTCGGATCAGATCTCTCGGTAAACAAGGCAAGGATGTTTACCCAACAGAGTCCATGTATTTATTAGTCAGTTCGCTGTGGGTTCCTTCCATGTTTCAAGTTTGTGGGGCCTTTTCTGTATTGCGCGGGGTTTTGAGCGGGAAGAGAGCCAAGGTGTTTCTCCGCAAGCGTGCGGGGTTAAGTGGAGACGCCACTCGCCCGACTCTCCTGCGGATCCCCTTGGGGAAACCTTTGGCTAACCCCCAGGCTGGAGCTGGGGAGACCCGAATCGCAGAGACCCAGTGGCCCACTCCCAGTCGTCCCCAGCTCTGGGAAGGGGTGGACTTCCCTCGGGGTCGTCGGCTGAGAGTGGGCTCGGTTTGTGTGGCTTTGCTTCTAACAAAGAGATCCGCTGTAATCCGCCGAATCTGTTATCAATTTCTCCGCTGCCCGAGCCCCGCCCCGCGCGCCCCGCCCGTCGGGAGGCTAGGAAAGTGAGCGCGGCTAGCAGCAATACGCGCAGCCCTCTCCGAAGCTCATCCGAGCGTGTGTATCTGTGCACGCGTGTGAGTGTATTAAAGTGCATGAGTGTACTCGCGCGCGGCTTCGGCCTATGGGGACAATCTACTTTGCAGCTTGGGCCGCAAGCGAAGGCAGACCTTGCAGCCCACCCCCTCCCCCGGAGGAAACTTGACACTTTGGGCGGGGGTGGGGAGACCTAGACTTCTCTCTCCACAGTTGGGGAAACCCCAGGTTTCTATTCTCCGGGATGCGCCCACAGTTTAGCATTTTGAGGACGAGTGGGCCTTGGGCTCGGAGCCCTAGTTAGCGGGCACTGGGGACCACATAAGCGTTTCCTCTCGGAGAAACCCCGAGGTTTCCGGGCCAAAGAGGCGGCTGGCCGGGAAAAGCCGCGGCGAGCTCCAGAGTCCCTTCGTGTTCCCAAAGCTGCCTACGTCCCCTCAGTCCCTTTCACCGCGCAAGTTCCAGGCCAGGCCCTTCCGCCGCCTGGAAGAGGCTCACCTATCCTTTCCCGACGAAGGGGTCCCTTGGGAGCTGCGGGAAGTGCAGCGCGTCAGGGTTACACTTATCAGAGATGTAAAAAGAGATTTGGGAAACCCGCTCCTCCCACCCGCAGCCGCCACCGCCTTACTCCTCCGCCGCCTACAGGTGGAGAAGTCACCAGTGGGGAGGAAAGGCAGCGGAAGCTTCCAAGGCGGCCTCTGCCCCGAAATTCTTGACGACTGGAATCTTCGCCGCCCGTCCCTCTACGCCCTGGAATTTAGGGGCTTAGCCGCGGCGCGGGAGCCAGCGCATCTGTGGCCCCGTCGGTCCGAGGCTCACTTGAACCAGCTCTGGCCTCAACCTGCACCCTCACCGTTCGGGACAGGGCGAACCGAATCTTAATTGGGCTGGAGGGTAGAATGGGGGTGTTCCAAGACCAGGCTCACAGTGCCGTGATGGTGAAGCGGCCGACAGCTCCAGACCAGGACCAAAGGAAACTGGAGTCCCCCTCGGCTTCCTTTCCCTTTTCTCCTTGGCAGCCGCCTGGAGTGGGGACGGGAGGGGGGGAGGGGGAGTGAAAAAGAATTTGGAGGAGGATTGTGGGGAGAGCAGCAGGACCCAGATTAGATCCCCTTCTTTCCTATATGATGCCATCCTTTCTCTGGAATACCCTAAGTCCCAGGGAGTGCTCTGCTTTCTGGATTCCTTGGTTGGGAGAGCAGCACTCTCTCCCCTTTGGCTAATGTGCCCCCCATCTCCTTCTTCCCGCTTCAATCTGGCAGAAGAGCCTCCTAAGGAAACCCAGGCTGCCCTTCCCCCTCTGGAAGTGGCTTCGCCCAAAGCGGCCCGTAAACTGATTATGAAACATACGATGTTAATTCAGAGCTGCATTTCCCAGCTGGGCACTTTCTCGCGCGCTGCTCCCCCGGGCCTCGCCCCCCACCCCCTGCCCTTCCCTCCTGCGTCCTGCCCCCACCCCCACCCCCGCGACGGCCACCCCGCCTCCTCCGCTGCCGCCGCCGGCGCGCTCCACTCTCCTTCGCGCTCCTCTTGCCCTTGGAATTAATTCAGGCTCCACTTGTTGCTCGGCCCAGGTCGGGGAGAGGACGAGGGTGGCGGCGGGTTCCCAAGTGAATTCCCGTGGAGGGACTGAGCACAGCGCGAACTAGAAGGGAGCGAGGGGGTGCGGGACTGGAGCAAGCAGGAAGGAGGCAGCGCCTGGCACCGGGGCTTTGACTCAACAGCTTTGAGACATGATTGTAATCGCTGGCGTGCCCCGCGCGCAGGATCCCAGCGAAATCAGATTTCCTGGTGAGGTTGCGTGGGTGGATTAATTTGGAAAAAAAGAAACTGCCTATATCTTCTCATCAAAAAGTCACGGAGGAGAAGCGCAGTCCATCAACAGTAAACTTAAGAGACCCGGATGCTTCCGTTGTTTAAACTTGTATGCTTGAAAATTATCTGAGAGGCAATAAACATCTGCTCCTTTCTTCCCTCTCCAGAAGTCGATTGGAATATTAAGCCCAGGAGTTGCTTTGGGGACGGCTCGAAGTGCAATGTCTTCCAAGTTCTTCCTAATGGCTTTGGCCATATTTTTCTCCTTCGCCCAGGTTGTAATAGAAGCCAATTCTTGGTGGTAAGTTCATTATATGTGCATATTTTATTTTTTAAAAATACTCATTTGTACGATACTGCAATATTTAAGCTGAATCGTGACTTTTGGCACATATAATACATTTTATTTACATGTGTTTTTAAATAAGAATTTTCTTTTAATTTGCTAATATTGTACAGTTTATCTTCAGCTCCATTAAGGAATCAGAACCTATAAATCTAGATTTTTTTCTATGAGGCCCTTGTTCAGATGTATACTGTAGCACATCTTATAATAAGAGGAACCAAAATTCACTTATCTAATAATTGAACATTTATCTATTAAATTTACTTTTTGCCACTCCTAGGTAGTAAAAGTGAGTTCCACCCTTTATTTTTCTGTCACTTGAGGTTATTAACCTTCAGGGTCTAATGTAGGGAGAGTTTTAGGAAGACAGCTGAACTCCAAGTCAAAAAGTATTTAGGTTCAGAATTTGATTAAGAAAAGGTGAAATTGAAGTAGCCAAATGTCCCTGAACGAGGGTTTCTTTCTGGTAGGGCCCTTGGAGATATGCTGCAGTATATCCAGAGGATTATTTTTGACGGCGTTCTGGATATTTTTCCCTGTAAATGAACAGTGTTTTTCTGACTGTCAAACATGACTTCTGTTCACTGGATACCCTGTCTTGGGTCCTTCACAATCATACATAAGGAGCCCTTTTAAAATGTCCAGAGCATGGTGAATTTTCTTCAGTTTATATACTTGTCCCACTGTTCCTCCATCAGTCAAAAGGAACTGCTATCTCCCACCCATGTCTAATTGTGCCTACTTTTGGCATTCATATGTTTTCAAGGCAGATCCGTCCAGTTTGTGGAGCAAACTGAGTCAATTTCTTTAAGGTCAAAGGCTTGTCCTGAAACCGATGTTTGCCTCTTTTCTGAGTGGATTTTGGAAATATTGGTTCAGGTATATGGCGAGGGGAGGGGGGAGGTGGGCAAGGAAGGGAGTAAAAACTCTAACTGAGGAGCCAGATGGCGGAATGGGGACTACACAATACCTCCGTTTTCTGAGTGGAGCTGAAACAGAGGAGTTTTATGAAGCCCTTCTCATACTTTGTCATGAGGACAAGCAGGAGAGAAAAGCATCTGTGTGCTTAGAACTATGTCTTGCTGACATGCTTTCTGGGGGCCCACCTCAAGAGTTCACGTAAATCTTGAATGCATATCTCCCCCCACCCCTTCACAGGTCCCTAGGTATGAATAACCCTGTTCAGATGTCAGAAGTATATATCATAGGAGCACAGCCTCTCTGCAGCCAACTGGCAGGACTTTCTCAAGGACAGAAGAAACTATGTCACTTGTACCAGGACCACATGCAGTACATCGGGGAAGGCGCGAAGACAGGCATCAAAGAATGCCAGTATCAATTCCGACACCGGCGATGGAACTGCAGCACTGTGGATAACACCTCCGTGTTTGGCAGGGTTATGCAGATAGGTAGGAGACCATTTAACATATTTTTAAATATATGTAAACTTTTCTCCTAGAAAAGTCATTAGGGTTTACTGATCAGCTTGATCAGCAGGGAATCTTTCAGCAGAGCAGTGGCTCAGGGATTAGTGTCATTGTTGCCACTTGTGTTAATTCCTGTTCCTACACTTGGTTCACCTTTTGGACTTCTTTAACCCAATCAGGAGAGAGTATCTAAGACACTTTTGTTTTATTCTGAACACTTAATTTTTCTAAGAAACATGTTGGTTACAATAGAAGCAGCGTACTTATTTTGGCTTCTCAAAAGTAGATGAGGAAAGCTGAGTCATTTACATCCCTATAAGCTTCAAAACTCTTAGCAGTAAGCAGTTTCCTAACTTAAGCTGCAGTTCAAATGGCCCAAACTAAAAATCGTCATCTTTCAGAATGCTGGGCATGTTGGAAGTAAACCAGGGTCTAATTTCCCTAGTGTAGATAGTCCCTGAGGCTAGAGAGAGATATATGTTAAAAGCTTTATTTTTAGTTTCAGAAACAATTTTAATTAGTAGTCCAATTTACATTTGTGATTTTGGCAATTGATATGATGTAAAAGCACATACTTCAGACCTCAACCTAGAAACTTAAAAAAAAAACACTTTAAGTGTATCACAGTCCAATTATTTTAAGTGTGTCGCCAAACTTGTTATTCCATTCAGGGAGGAGATGACATTAAAACTAGACTAAAGGCAAAGAATTTGAAAAATCAGTTTGTCTCTGTTTTGGTTTCATAGCATAAAATACTATTTGACAGATGAGGTCCTGTGTATGTTTTCTAGTGTGAATATTCTAAGTCTCTTTACTTTTATGCAAACAAGCCCTTATAATTAATATGATTGCAGTGACTCCTAAAATAAAAAGTAATTTATCAAAGCAATTAACTGTTTATACTGACTGGAGATAAAAAGTGGCCTAATAACCGTCACGGATGGATAAAATGATTTTTTAAAAAATCCTGAAAAGTGCATTCATTGAGAACAAAAAAGAGTTGTCAGTGGATGTTTGAGCCAAGCGGCTTCATAAACTAAAATAATACAGGACTTAAAGCCAGTTCTCTAATTGAATGGGAAAATGGTCTGAAGCCCTAGCCCGCAAAGTTTCATAGGGCTTTGTCCTTCCTGTTAATGATTAAAATGTGCTAATGTATATAATGGGATCAGAATCTAGTTCAGCTTCAGGAACACGGGATTTTTTCCCTGAATATAGGCTGCCCTATGTAGTTAACTGGGGGTGTGGTGGAGATTTAATTCTCCTGCGCTTTAATATTGTGAGTGAACAAAACACTTTTTTTAAAAAGTTATATCAGAATAGTAAGTTGTCAGCTTTTCCCCCTAACATTTGGTTATATGTTCTCCCTAAACTGCCTGCCTCTCAAAGTATGGGACCACTTTTTCACAAGTATACGAGTTAGCAAAAATCATACACCTCTGATGGTAACCAGAAAGGAAAACAGCGATTGGAACTATTTTTCTGTGTAGTCACTGGAACACAGCTTTGATTTAAGATCCTCTTCTCTTCTTTATATGTAGCCTGTTTGGGCCAAAATATTCAGAATAAGCTATCATTTGCTAAGTGGATTTGAGTTCTGCTGGAGATTTATTTAAACTGTGGTCCAAGATTCAAAGAGCCTGCTTCCTCAGGGAACAAGCAGAACCCCTGGTGCAAAGGCCTATGTTTAATTGTCCCTTGCAAGTATACTCTCTGGTCCTCAGCTGTGTGGTACTACCATCTGGATTGAAGGGAAGTGGGTGGGACAGCCTCTGTGGGAGCCCTGCTAGATATGATCACCAAGTCAGCTGCTGTCCTGGGAAGATGCAGCCTCTCCCTTGCCAAAAGTTCCCCAGGTGCTTGGGGCCTCAGGACAGAAAGCTGCTGCTTGGGGGCTTGTGTTGGAACACCAACAGGGCCTTCTCTATTTATTTAAAATAGAGTTGAAAAGAAGGAAAAAACAGAATAGCTTTTGGTGGAAAAGTAATATGGACCCAACCCCAACAGTGGGAGAGTCTCTTAGCTTTCACTTTTCTATTTAAGGGTATACTGAAGAAAAACAAACTAAGGGAAAGTTCAGAATACCTTTAAGGCTGAAAGGTGTGTGTGTGTGCCTACTCCAAAGCACTTATACAGCAGGGACATGGCCAGCAATTCTTGTCCGTGAGAATCTGACCCTGTGATCAGGTCAGTGTCTGAGAAACTCAGGGCTGACACTTCCAAACCCCTCCTCAACTCATTTTTCTAGGGTGCCAGTTGCCTTGAAGGCACTGTACACAATCGCCTTGTGAAGTGCTCACTCTTCATTTTGGAAACTTCCTCATTTTTCATCATGCTACCCTTTCTTCCAGCTTTTGTCTCAGTCTCTTCTTTGTTTCCATGCTGTGAAAAGATATGTCAGAAAGGCGCCATTTTTAAGGAGAGTGAGGATGGGAGAGGGTGTAGATTCACAGGGAGGGAAACTTAACTGAAGCAGCAGTATTCCATCCACAATGACTGTATCCACAGGCTATTAGCCAAAGAACACTTTTCAAACAGATATTTTCCCTGTAGTGGCCAGTTAGCTTAGAGACTTCTACCAGGTTTGTGTTTTGGGTCAAAAAAAAAAAAAAAAGGAAATGCTGAAGATAGACTTCTGAAACAAACAGCATTATTGTGTTTTGTATAAAAGACCTTTTATGCTTTGTATACTCACAAGACAGTGTCTTATTTTCCTGTATCTCTGAAGGATTGTTTATCTACTCTTCCTCTAGCTACCTCTTTATTCTATAAGCCTCCCATCCAGGGCCACAGCATTTTCTGTATTATGTGGTAATCCTTAAATAACTCCTTAGAATCTATCTTCCCTCCTCATTTCTCTCCACTCCCTCCTGTGTTCTCTGCCTCACTAATTCCAGCAAGATAGATAGATGTCACACCCCACAGGAACTTTCCAGATCCTCAAGCCAGCCACCAGCACATGCCTCAAGTTGCTCATTTTTTTAAGATGAGGGAAGGAAGGTCTGGGGGGACTGGGAACTGTCACCACTCCTGGAAGGGAGATCACAAATAGCGGTGGACTGAGTTTGGAGAGAAGTCCAAGGAAAGGGTGGACCCTGAAATTGACACAGCTACCCCCCTGCAGAGTGACCCTGCTGGTTGGGCTGAGTTCTGTTGTCAGCTGTTTTGTGTCACTTCCCCCCACCGCTGCCACCCCAAGCCCTGCTCGCACAAAAGACTGTTAGCAAGACCTTTAAGTGCAGGAGAAACATATTCTGGTACAGGGATTTTAATGCCAGAAGGGCCCGTTTTTTCCTAGGCATCTAGTTCAATAGCCTGATTTTATAGTTGAAGAAAGGCCTCCTCAATTTATGCCCCAGGCCCAGCTTCAACTGGTCTGGAGTTAACCCTTTCTCTCTCATAGTACAACATTGTTATTAAATGGCTTCTGTTACGCTAAAAATGTCTTCAGGAACAGGTGGAGATTGATGTGATCTTTGATGACCTCCATTCTCCTTGCAAATAGGGCTCCTATATAACTGTTTTACAGGGAGATAGTCTTTGCAAGTTTTAGGAAAGGGGAAACCAATTTTTCCCCTAGGTTTGTATATTCTTTATAAGTCTGGTGAAGGAAGCAGCTTTTTCCCCCTCTTCCCTTTAGATTGTGCTTTTTGTCTTCTTGCTGTCACTTTAACACTCCGAGGCACAGGCTGTCAGGGAGTCACAGAAGCATTGAAGACCAGCAGGCTGTTCCATGAGTAGACATTGATCTAGAAGCAGGGGTATCAGTCCAGTCAGCTTGGGATTCAAGAAGAGGTGGTTCATGTGTACCTTTCTAGGGATGGGTTTAGAAAATGTCCACTGGGAAAGTCTAGAGCCTTGTCCTGAGACACACTTCATGCTACAGAAGAAGGCTGGGGAAGTGAGCTAGAACTGGTGTGGCTGCTGCAGTGTCTGGGTGGCATTGGGGCCTCAAACTTTCAGAGGCTCTAAGCCTGGCAAATTCTATGCTCCTGCCCCCTGTAACTCAAAATGAAAATAATACAATCATTAAAATAAATATAAGGAAGTCTACCCACATTCTGAGTTTTCCCTCAATGACTTCTTTTATGTGCATTTTTGGAAATAAGAAGTTTCCAATATTTTCAAAAGGGTTGTAGAGAAAATCAGCCTGGTGCTGCCTAGGGTCCTCCTGTCTTTGGTTCTAAAATGCTAGAACAAAGGTATCAGGGATGTGCCACTTCTTTGTTTTTTTGTTACTTCTTTGTGTTTGGGGATAGGGTTGGGGGGATCCTCTTAGCTTCTCCTGCACAAGGGCGCAGTGCCTGAGTGTCTATTAGGGATGGGGCCCTCCCTGGTCCCCATACAGGGGCAGCACGTGTTCACGTGTTCCCGCAGGCTCTCCTCTGCCCCCTCCTGCCATCTCCACCCGAACCCTTCACTCGGCCAGGGGCTGTTGTGTGGCCGGGACTCCCCCTCCGCAGCGGCCCTGGTGACCCACGTCCTCGCCCGCAGGCAGCCGAGAGACGGCCTTCACATACGCGGTGAGCGCCGCGGGGGTGGTCAACGCCATGAGCCGCGCATGCCGGGAGGGCGAGCTGTCCACCTGTGGATGCAGCCGCGCTGCTCGTCCCAAGGACCTGCCCAGGGACTGGCTGTGGGGCGGCTGCGGGGACAACATCGAGTATGGATATCGCTTTGCCAAGGAGTTCGTGGACGCGCGCGAGCGGGAACGCATCCACGCCAAAGGCTCCTACGAGAGCGCGCGCATCCTCATGAACCTGCACAACAACGAGGCTGGCCGCAGGGTGAGTGCCCCTTGTCGAGTCCCAGGCTCCGGCCCCTCAGTCTTTGTTTCCCCTACCCACCCACTAAGCCGGGCCCCTTCCGGTCTCTACCCCTCCGGATGCCACCCTCTGTAGGTTCCTGCCTCTTTGTCTCTCCGTCTCAAACCCCCTTTTTATCTTTTCTGGTCTGTTTCTCTCTCTCTCCTCGTTCGTCTTTCTCTCTTTCTCTCCTTGCCTTCCTTCTTCTCCCTCCTACCCCTGACCTCCCCAAGGCTCACACAGGCCACAGGCCTCTCTGGAGAGGGGCTTACACCGCAGACAGGCATCTTGGTGGTGAATTATTCCTGCCTTGGCCTCCTGTGGTCAAGGAGCTCCTGTAGTTGTCTGACAAAGATCTTTCTCTGCCTTTTAAATTAATCCCCAGTGCATTTGGCCAGCCCATCTCAGAAGTAAAAGTGTTACCGTTTGCCCACCTCCTTGGAACAAGTCTGTTGTTGGACTTAAATTTGGGAGGAGTTCTTTTTGCCAATAAGTGCCTTGCTGAGAAACCCTCGCCCCACCTTCCAGGGCTTACTTTTCTTTCTCTTCCCTAAGTCATTAGATAGCAGGCTTGATGGACTGAGGGCTTTTCTAAAAAAGAGCTTTTCTAGGAAAACAACAGCATTTTTGGTACTCTGACCATCAGGGCAATTGTGGGTGGCTCTGAAGAGATGAGGGAGCCACTTAGCAGTGCCCAGAGAGGATGGCCTCTGCAGGCCCTCCTAAGAGCCCCCATTCTGCTCTTTCCCTTCTCTGGTGGGGACGTGAAATGTTTCTCCACAATAGTTAAAAGGACCCTGCCCCCTTTTTTCCCCTGTGGTTAAGCACATGGCACTTTATGGCTGCTTTAAAATGAAGGGGTGAAAACTTTTCTTAACTTTGGCAGCATTGAAAACCAGGGCCATTATTTTTTCACAGAACCCAAGGTAGGTGCCAGGAACTTTCTGGTTAGAGATTTTACCCTTCTGTATTTTGGGGTGAGGAAAAGGGAAGATAATCACAAAGTAAAATATCAGGACTGGAGGGAGACTTACACCCCTCTGGATGCACACTCATTTTAAAGATTGGGAAACTGAGGCCTTGAGAACCACTTCATGGCCGAGGAAAAAAACAGAGTAAGAAATAAGCCAGGCATTTTTTTTTTAAATTGAAACTTATACATCACAGTTTAGGGGTGAAGGGCTATAGGTTTGGAATCAGAGAGATGTAGATTAAAATCTCGTTCTGTCTGTTCCTGCACCTGGGTTTCCACATTTCCACCTCTGTTAAGTGGCCATGGCATTAACTATCTCTAGAAATTGTCTTGAGGACTAACTGGGTAATAGGTTGAACTGTATGAAATACCAATATGTGACTATTTCTGACCTACAAAATAACAATTTCCTATGGTTCAATTGAGGATCTTAGTTTATTGCCAGCTGGTAGTAAAGTACTTAATAAATGATAATTTCTTAACATTATAAAGTAAAAGACACAGAGAAGTCAAAGATTATCTAGATAATTCCAGCTAACTTATCTTCTCAAAGTTGATGCTAAACATTTGGTAGTGTTGAGGAAGGACTGAACTCTGCAGGTTTTTGCCTGTGCTGTCCTGCTCCAGAGAGAGCATGGCCTCTCCTTCCTCAGTTCGCCCATTGCTGTGGTGTGTGCAGTGGGGAGAGGGAGTCCATGGCTCCCCACTGTGGCCTGCCCAAGCCTGTGCAATGTGCACAGCAGACCTACTGTGTCTGGGAGCCCAGAAGACCTTGCTCCTGCCCTCATCAGAGATGCACACCTTTACTCTCTGCATATAGTGTGCCCAGCGGCAGAGACCAGATATGCCTCCAGGACAAAGATCTGGCGACAGTCTGGGCCCATTCTGCCCATATTTAGTGTTTCATCCATCTTTGGAGATTTCTTACACTTCTCTCATGCAGAGAAATCTTCAGGGGCTTAGCAACCAAGAACAGGTCAAGGGATTTCCAGATGGAGAGAGGGAATTTTGCATGGTTGGAAAAGCAACTTTAATATTATAATATTAATATTATAATTTCATTTAACATCTGCATTTTTTAATAGTGAGGGTTTTTTCCTCCCTATAAGTTTTACAATTTGAGCAGTGAGCTGAGCTTGTATCCTGGTGGATGAAGTTACATAGAAGTTTTTCTCCAGGATAGTGGGGGGTAGGGCAGGGAAGTTGGACACTATGCATATAAATCATATTAGCATCTCCTCGGGACATAGCTTTTTATTTTCCTCAAAGGGGAGTGAAGGTTGAAAATGTTTGAAAAACCTTTCCTCAGACTAGCTGAGTGCCTGAAACTCTTCATGCCAAGGGAATACACTTGGCCCCCTTTTAAAGAAAGCCCCTTGTGAATCCCTGGAGGAAGAACATGGCTGTTCTGGGTGGAAGCAGCATTCTAACTCACTCCAGCCTCCGGGTTTCTGCCGACAGCACTCGGACTCTGGAGGGTAACTGGTACAGGAACTGGGCTGTCGGTGCTATAAATAGGCAGCTGTCACCTCCCAGACTGCGGGGCACAGTGCTGTGGGGTCAGACCTGAGGTCAAGGTGACTGGGAAGGACCCAGGCAACATGCCCTTGTCACCCTGGAGAAAGACCAGATTTACTGATTACATCCTGCATGTCAAGTATGTTCCAAGCATCCTCTAATTTTATCCTTACAACAGTGCTGTGAGGCTGGTACCATCACAGTCCCATACACAGATGGAAACGGAGGCTCTGAGAGGGGAAGCCAGCTGCCTGAATTCAGGGACAGAGTCAGAACAGAATATGTGTCTACCTGGGTCCAGGATGGGTGCTCTTAGCCTAGGCAGTGAAGGGAGGGGTTAGGGATTGTTCGGGAAGCAAGAGGGAGAAGACCTGAGATCCAGGCCCAATTCTCCCACATTCTATCTGTGTGACCTGTGCAGGCCACTTACCTTCTCTGTCACTGTGTCACCATCTAATCCATCCCATGTTATAACATTGTTGGGAGGATGAAATGAGATAGAAAGTACAATGACTCTTAATATAGTGCCTGACACATAGCAATAATTGTAATAGTGAGTAAAGGTCTGAACCCTGGGATGGTAAGAACCCTGATCTTACCTGGGCTGGACCCCTCAGCCCTACCACTTATCAGCTGGGTACCCATGGACAAGCCACTGAGCATGAGCTTTGAGCCCAACTGCCTGGGTTCAAATCCCAGTTCTTGGGTAAGTAACTCACTTCTCTGGGCCTCATTTTCCTTCTCTGTGAAATGGGGATGGTAATAGCACTCCCCTCATAGGCTGTGTGGGGATCAGCCCAGGTAGTGTGGGTAAGGAATTGTGCACAGTCTCTGGGATGAGTCTTCAGGCTGTAATAGTTGCTACTAATGTTATTTTTTCTGTGAAACAGAAGTGACTGGAACAATTTTTTCTTGTTCCTATTAAAAAAATGTGACTGTTTATTATGATGATATGTAATAATGAGCGGCTAAAACATATTTATTTTGTAGACTTTTTTTAAAGCAAGGAACACAGACTTCCAGTAGTGGAGAATGAGAAGGAAATAGCCCAGCCCCTTGTTCTGCTCATGAACAAGGCTCCACCTAGAAGGTGGAGAGGAGTTCTGTTAGCAGAGCCCTGCTTGCGTACGTGCTGCACTGTGGGTTTGCAAACTGACTGTCCCATCTTCCCACAGACGGTGTACAACCTGGCTGATGTGGCCTGCAAGTGCCACGGGGTGTCCGGCTCCTGTAGCCTCAAGACGTGCTGGTTGCAGCTGGCCGACTTCCGCAAGGTGGGCGACGCCCTGAAAGAGAAGTATGACAGTGCGGCCGCCATGCGGCTCAACGGCCGAGGCAAGCTGGTGCAGGTCAACAGCCGCTTCAACTCTCCCACCACGCAGGACCTGGTCTACATCGACCCCAGCCCGGACTACTGCGTGCGCAATGAGAGCACGGGCTCGCTGGGCACACAGGGCCGCCTTTGCAACAAGACATCCGAGGGCATGGATGGCTGTGAGCTCATGTGCTGTGGCCGCGGCTATGACCAGTTCAAGACTGTGCAGACAGAGCGCTGCCACTGCAAGTTCCACTGGTGCTGCTACGTCAAGTGCAAGAAGTGCACAGAGATTGTGGACCAGTTCGTGTGCAAATAGTGGGTGCCCTGCTGCCCGCCTGTCACCCAGCCCCGTTCCCAGGACCCACTTATTTATAGAAAGTACAGTGATTCTGCTTTTTTTAATATTGTTTTATTTTCCCCCAAGAACTGCAACCAGAACCATTTTCTTCTGTTCCCATCAAGAACTCTGTGGTTTATTATTAATATTATAATTATTATTTGGCAATAGTGGGGGGTGGGAACCAAGAAAAATATTTATTTCGTGGATCTTTGAAAAGGTAAGGCAAGACTTCTTCTGATGGTATAGGATGAGGGACAAATAACACATACCCTGGCTTAGTTGTGTGCACATCTAGAAGGTAAAGGAAATACATTTTCTTTTTCTCAACCGTGGGGTCATATGGGACAAGTAGCATCCAGTTGGAAGGAGGTGGTCCAAATCTATGTCTCTGTGACAAAAATGAATTGTAAATGCTCTGGTGAAAGGTCTTGAGAAACAAACAAAAAAATGAGAACCCACCCTTTCCCCAGGGGCTATCGGCCTGAAACATTTTCAAAATGGTGATATAAAAATGTAAGAGTGAGAACCTTATGTCCCTCAGAGAAATAAAGTGTACCATGTGTTTCATGCTTCTCAAGCATTCCATGTGCAGATGGCCCTATTCTAACAGCTACTGAAACTTGGGGAGTAGGGAGGAAAGCCCCAGAACTTTAAAAAACTTAAAACTCCTATATTAAGACAATGATTTGAAGCTGTTACTGGAATTCAGTTATCAGATTGGGAAAGCATCCCCAAATGACTCTGGGTTGTAGACTTTTTGTTTGGACAGGGGAAGGGGAGGGTGGCTTGACTATAAAGGAAAATATACTGTAATTTTCTTAGGGATACTTGGTTAATAAATGCTAATAATCAAAATAATCAACAGATTCCATTCACAGACCCTCTGCCCAGACAACAAAGGAATTGCATGCAGTTCAGCACTGCGCCAGAGCAGGAAACCTGTTTGAGGGAAAAAGTGAAACCTGCCCTCCCACTTGACCCCAAACCCTGTCCGATTCCTCCTTGCTGCTGAGGAGGTGAGGCTGGCCATGATGCCCAAGCGCAGCTCCACTGGGTCCCCTTTGATTGCAGGACAGGAAATGAACCATTGGGAGCTCCACTTGGAAAACAGTTCACTACTTAGGGATTTTTTTTCCCTAAAACTTTTATTTTGGGAAGCTGTAGTTTTATATATTTTAATGACATTACTTGGCTAATGGAGTTCACAGAGGTGTTGCAGTGTCTCACTGTTATGATCCTGTGTTGAGACTGTCCACTCAAGCTTTTGCTATTACACTGCAGGTGAACCCTAAAACTGTTCCTAGTGTACTTGAACAGTTGCATTTATAAGGGGTGAGGGTGGGAATGTGGTTTAATGGTGCCTGATATCTCAAAAGTTTTTTGTACATAACATATATATACATATATATAAATATAAATGTTATTATATCTCAGTGCAGCCAGTGGTTTAGAATTACACTTCACTCTGGGGTTATTTCTTGGTCGAGAGCATTGTTGTCCTTTGTTGCAATGCATTGGGATTTTTCTGAAAGGTTTATTAGTTGAGCTTGGGCTGTGGCCCTGATGTGATGCTACCTTTAGCATCACAAAACAGCCTTGTTTCTGAGGGATCTGGAAGGTATTCCTCCCTGATATGCATGTTGGTTTGAAGATTAATTTTATCTTCCCCTCCCCACCCCCTTTTCTCCAACCTCCATTTCTGTACATTTTCCTGAGGGCATTACTTGATTGTCATAAACTTGGAAATGAAGAGAGAGTCAAAACTTGGAAGCATGGTCAATGTTTCTCTTTCCTTAGCTCATTTTGCAGAGTGCAAACTGGTGCCTAGTAGACCTGGTAGTACCTGTTTGAGTCCCTAAGGAAAATCTAGTTCATGACATATAGCTAGTCTTTACATTTTTAAAAACAGGATACCTCTTTCCAAAAAGTGCCATCAAATGTGTTTTTATATCTGACTTACATGATTTTAAAAGTTTGGAAAGATACACATCTGCAACCTTCATAGGCTTGGTAGCCTTCACATCACCTCAGCCATCGGTGGCTCTTAATTTATTGCACAAGGATAGTCACTTCCCCTCAGTTGCAGTGAATTGCAAGCAAAAAAAAAAAAGCACTAATTAGTTTAAAATGTCACTTTTTTGGTTTTTATTATACAAAAACCATGAAGTTTTTTATTTGCTAAACCAGATTTTGTTCCTTTTTAGTGATTCATGTTTATGAAGAGAGTTGAGTTTAACAATCCTAGTTTTTAAAAGAAACTATTTAATGTAAAATATTCTACTTGTCACTCAGATATTATGTATATCTTC
Organism: Phyllostomus discolor; assembly: GCF_004126475.2. NCBI lineage: Eukaryota > Metazoa > Chordata > Mammalia > Chiroptera > Phyllostomidae > Phyllostomus > Phyllostomus discolor. The sequence continues at coordinate 48,937,750 of NC_040909.2, read as the reverse complement.
TATGGCCTTTATTCTGTACTTTTAATGTACATATTCCTGTCTTGCGTGACTTGTATATTTCACTGGTTAAAAAAACAAACATCAAAAGGCTTATGCCAAATGGAAGATAGAATATAAAATAAAACGTTACTTGTATATTGGTAAGTGGTTTCAATTGTTGTTCAGATGATTCATGTGGAGATTTTTTAAGAAGCTATGAGGGAGAGTTTAGGGTGACTACATGTCCAAATAACAGAAAAGCAGAGAATTTTTACCAAAAAGCAAACTATTTGGAAGCTTCAAAAGATTTCTATATGTAACAGAACAAAAGGGGAACTCTCTTTTCCTATATATGTTCCTCAAAAAAAGAAATCAAGCAGATGGCTCAAAGCTGGTTATAGGATTGCTCACATTCTTTTAGCATTATGCATGTAACTTAATTGTTTTAGAGCGCGTTGCTGTTGTAACATCTCAGAGAAGAACTGAAAAGGCACATGCTTTTATCCATGACCAGAGCTTTAGTCCAAAAAAATGTATTTGTGTTTACCACTGCAACTATTGCACCTCTCTATTTGAAGTTACTGTGGACTGAGTGTCTCTGTACCCCTTTGAAAGTTATTTGATGAAAAGCAAGCTTCAATCTGCAAAGAATGAAAACTCATTGGAAACTGAAGGCTCGTTGTGTTAAATGCAATTGATATGGGTTCTTGTGCTTTCTGAAAGTGTACACCGAAATCTGGCCAGTGTTGCCCAGATTGATAGGTTAGCCCTTTGCTTTTTTTCTTTTCGGATAACCTTGTAACATATTGAAACCTTTTAAGGATGACAAGAATGCATTATTCCACAAAAAAACAGTAGACCAACATATAGAGTGTTTAAAATAGCATTTCTGGGCAAATTCAAACGCTTGTGGTTCTAGGACTCACATCTGTTTCAGTTTTTCCTCAGTTGTATATTGACCAGTGTTCTTTATTGCAGAAACATATACTTGATTTAGGAGTGTCAGCATATTTTTTCTTTGCAATGTGGAATGCATTCAAGATCTTCCCAATACAGGAAAATTAACAAAAATTTATATATTAGGTAGCAGCAAGCAGAGGCATGTTTAAAATAGTCATTATGGGCTCAAGTAAAAGGAAGACTGTTTTGAGTTTTAGTCCAGTTTATCTGTTCAGCTGCTGACCTCCTGAGTGTATATGTCTTAGTAGCCTACCCATACCCCTCGCTCAGATGATTTTGCCAATGCTAAGTTTCAATTTGTTTTTGCAAAATATTATGCAAGCCACTGGGATTATCAAATGTGACACTCTAGCAGGCTAAGTCCTCCAAATACGAGACTGGTATTGGCTGACTCCAAGAGATCATTAGCAAAAACAGTCTGTAAAGGCTGAGTGGTCCATAATGTAAGTGAGGAGAGATAGATAAAAACAGTAGTTGTAACTTGAAGCATGTCTGTAATGCAGATACGCACCAAGGCATAGGTCTAAAATACTGCATTATCACTGTAAAGGGTACTTTTAAAATATTTATTTTTTTAGAAAGTATTTTTTAGTCTCCCCTCTCTATGAAATGGTGAAAAACATGCCGGGTTTTGAAAGTAAGATGATGAAATGAGTTTTTAAAACAGGAAACATTCACCAATGCAGGAATTAAAACAGTAAAAGAATCTTCTATTTACCTGTTCATACAAACTTTACACTTAAATCGATGATTGGGTGATGCTTTATTTTAATGAAACATCATCTTGTTAGCCAACTTTTAAAAAAATGGATGTAGGATGATTAAAGCTTGGTATGATTTTTTAAAAAACAAATGTATCAATTTGAATTGAGAAGATTTAATTAAAATACTGTCTCAGTATTTCAAAAGCAAAAAAACAATGAGGAAAATTGCATCTTAGACTGGTTTTATATGCAGTGTACAATTTGCTGGGCTAGAGATGAGATAAAGATTATTTATTTTTGTTCATACCTTGTACTTTTCTATTAAAATCCTTTTATGAAATCGGCGCAGTCACGTGTGTGTTTAGCAGAGATGGTGTTCATGGCAATTGGAGTTTGATGCATGTGGGCACGGAGCACAATTATGGTTTAGGGCGTCCAGAAGAGAACATTCACATTTCAGGCATGTAGTTGATAATTATGGTCAAATCCCAAGGATTTATTTTGTATTTTAATGCTCATTTTCCTTTTGGCTATTGCTAATCTTTCCATTTCTCATTTGTTCTGCTGTTGCTAACGTGTAAGAGTTGTATGAAGAGATTACTGTTCAGTGTAGGCATTTAGCACAATGACATGGGATTATGATGAAATTCCAGGGCAAGAGAAGAAAGAATGAGGAGATAAATAAAGTTATGTTCTAGATAAACAAACAGAATCACCTGGAATATTCTGCTACTTTTTTTACATGTGGCAATGGTTGCCAGCCAGGTGTTTAGATGAGTTTCTCAGCCTCAGCACCATTAGCATTTTCGGCGGGACAATTCTTTATTGGGGGGGTTTGTGCTGTGTGATTTTTGGTAGCATCTCTAGTCTCTACCCACTAGATGCCAGTAGTACCCCCAGTTTGTGACAACCAAAAATGTCTCCCGGGGAGCAGAATCACCGCCAGTTGAGAACCATAGCTTTAGATGGAGGGACTGAGGTCTGAACACTTGGAGAATACAGGCTAACCACAGCGGTGGACTGTTCCTTGCCTAAGATGGGTAATCAGCCAGGGAAGTCCCTTGCAAGTTTCCCCATATAGGATATAGGGATGCAGCATATTCCACAGGGCAGACTGGCTTAGCAATTACTAACACAGGCTCTCGGGACAGACTGCCTGTGTTCAAATCCTGGTACTGCCATTTGCTGTGTCACCTTAGGGAATTTGTATAGCCTCTCTGAGAATTTGTCTTTAAAATGGGAGGGAACATTACTCGTATCTGCTAGGATGCTGTAAATATGAGTTAACTTGTTTTGAATGCTTAGAGGGGGTTCTGATCCATAGTAAGAGCTCACTAAATGTTAGCTAGGAAGGACAGATCAGGAAGTGCAGGCCAGTGTTGTCTAATGTACCAACAGTAGCTAGCCCCATGCTCAGGAGGTACCTTGAGTGTTCAGGGAGGTGGCAAACTTTTGGTCTGTCTCCATCATGTTTCCAGATGTATTTTGTTTGACTGCCAAAGCATTAAAAACACTCAAATTAGTTGCCAGCATTTAAAAGATCAGTAATTTTATTTTTCAAATTTTGATTTCTGGCTTGAAAACTGGGAAGTACTGGCCACCTGGATGCAGGGCACCATTGGTCTCCTGTATCGACAATCAGCTAGGTCCCAGTAGCCTTGACCTTTTGAAACTTGCCCAATTAGTGAACTATTTATGTCACCTAACTAATCCCTGCAGGCTCATGTACTTGTGATGGTTTTTAAATGTTTTTTCTCTAAGTCAGAATTTTTTAGCCTCACCATTCTTGACATTTCAGGCTAGATAATTCATTGTTGTGAGGGGCTGTCATGTGCACTATAGAGTGTTCAGCAATATCCCAGGCTTCTAGCCTCTAGATGCCAGTAGCACCCTCCCATCTGTGACAACAAAATAGGTCTCTAGACATTGCTGAATGTCCCCTGGGGGACAGAATCACCATGGTTCAAAATCATTGGTCTAAACAAAACGATCTGTATTCATAAGCTAGCCAATGAGGTTAAAACAAAGAAAACAAACAAAAAATATTAGTCTCTTGGTGTAAAGAAATGTCTGGCACATCACAGGAACTTGATAAATATTTAATAAATGAACGAAAAAACATTGATTTCATCAGCCCTACCAACATTCTTAAACCTTTCTGATATAACCTGAAAAGGCACCTCCAAAGCCTAACAACAGTAGTGACTTAAGAGGGGGCATTGGTACGAAAAGCAAAGATAATAAATTCTTGGCTAAATTTTCCTAATTAGCCTGGTTCCACATAGCTAAATGAACATGCACTTTATTCTTTGATTTTTGTTACTGAGCTGAAATTTGTAAAGAGCATCCCATCACTCACAGACCCAGGAGATGCTCAGCAGAGTTTCACTGCCAAACAAGTTTGGGAAATGATGAAGGATGGATCCTTGCCCTGCTGAGAGATGTATGCTGTTCATTAGCATATTGGCAGTGCTGAAATCAAAGAGCAGTAAGAAAGAAGGCTGATCCTTAACTCCAAGTTTGTCAGGAATGTTTTGATTCCTGTTCATTCAACACCTGTTACATCCTCTGGGCATGTTGGAGAGCCTTGGCATGTAGCTCCCTTCTCTCTGGCAAGTTTCGTGGGGATGTGTTCTATTGAGGTCAAGAGGTGTCTGACTTGCCTTTTGTGGAGTGCTCCTTGGTGACTTGTCCTGTCTAGAGGGCTGGCATTGCTCTTCTCACTAATGAGGGGCTGGCCCTGAGTGGCAGTTAATCTACTTTAGAGCCTGGTGATTGGGATGGCAAAGGAGGTGCTCACAGAGCAACCAGGGGAGTCCAGAGATACAAAGATACCACAAAGGCAGGGAAGAGAGAGGGACAAACAACAGAAGAGGGTAGAAAGAGGGAAAGAGGAAGGTGTATAAAGCAAAGACGAATGAGGGCAGATCCAGATGTCCCCCAACCAACACCTTCAGACAAATCTTATCTCTACTAGTTTAAAAAGTGGGGTAGGAAGGTAACATTTGACAAGCATTTATTCTGTACCTCTTATTTCCTGAGGGTTTTAGCTCTCACTCATTTAAGTAAGCTTTCCAAGAATCTTCTGAGGTAATAGCATTATCTTCATATTATAGATGAAGAAATGAAAGTTTGGAGAGCAAAAGCTGGGCCCAAGATCCCCTTTGTCCACCAGAAATTCAGGATCTGCCTTTATAAATGTGGAGTTGATACTAAAAGATGGCTGCCTCACCAAAGGCTGCATTTCCCAGGCTCCCTCACATCCAAGTATGGCCCCAAGCCTAGTTTCTATCAATGGGAGGGGAAAAGAAGTGATGTGTGTCAGTTTTGGAGCTCGGGTTTCTGAGGAGCTGGTGTGATTTCTCCCTTCCACCAGTTGGGAGCAGAAAACTCTGCCATGTTAGGGGTTGATGGGGTCTTGATGTGGAGGAAACTTAAGTGCATGACCCACCACTTGGAAGAAAGCCATGAACTGACCTGAAACTCCCTCCTCTGACTGTTGTGTGATTAACTTATAAGCTTCTATTGTGTTAAGCCACTGACATTTTGGAGTTTGATATAACACTTAGCTATACTGCCCAACATGCTGCTCTCTCTTGCCACTTCAGTCCACTTGCCATGCTCCCATAGTCACTGAGTTTCTAGAAAATGAACAGATTGGAAGGTCCCCTATAAGTCTCTTCCTTTTTTGAGCCTCTGATTTTCTTTTTGTTGTTGCTTTTTCTCTAAGGACCCATCCAATTCATTTATTGAATTATCATTTGTACAGTAGGAAGGGTATGTAATGAACAACTACTGTATCTTGGGCACTGACTTAGGTGTTGGAATTACAGAGATGAGCAAAGCAAACTGGGCCCCTGCCCTTCTGGATTAACCAGAAGTCACAGTGACAGAACATTGGGGTATGATGGGGTGCTATGGGGCCCTGGAGAAGAGAGTCAAACCCACATATGGGGACTCAAAGATCTCCCCAGAAAAAGTGATGTGTTGTTAGCTGAGCTTTTAAAAACAATTAGAGGTTATCCAGGTTAAATGGGAGAGGGGCGGGTAATAGCATTTAAGAAAGAGGGGACAGCTTGTGCAAAGGCCCAGAGGTAGGACAGGATGTGGTTCATCCCTAGGAACCATGAGTTTATAGAGTCCTACTGGAATGTGAAGGTGAAAGGGGGTAATGGGAGATGAACTGAAGTGCATTGCAGCCCAGGCTGTAGTCAAGAAAGGCCTAGTCACCTCCTTAGGGGAAGGGGATCCATGGGAAGGTACTCAGTCAGGGTGAGGCATGTTTAGGACTGACTTTTAATGATCTTGCAGAAGCACTTGCCTCCTCAATTCCTTAGTTCCCAAACCTTGAAGGCCTCCATGATCATGGAAGCATTTTGGTGTGGCTTTGTCTCAGCTCAAATCCTGAAATTCTGGGCTCCCCATTGAACCCAGGACAGCTTAAGGTCCCTATAACTGAGATGGTTCTAGCCAGATGCCCACTTCTGTTCTACCAGTGTGACTTGCTTTAAATCCTACTTCATGCTGTTGTCCCAGAGCTTCCCTTTCTATACATGTTACCCCCACCAACTGAAGGACTCACCTGCTATCACTTGCCTCAGAGGCCCCAACCAGAACTGCCAATAGTGAACCCTGTTGCCAGACCCACCGCTCCATGACTCACAGGCTTCATCTCATTCACTCTTCATAGCAAATGTATCAAACAATAATGTGAGCATTATTCCCATTTTACAGATGAGGAGACAGGTCACTTAATTTATCAGCTGTGTATTGCTGAATAACACACCATATTCCTACAAAAACTAAGTGGCTTAACACAATACACTTCGTAATTGCTTATGATCCTGCAGGTGATCCTGATTTAGCTGGGGGGTTCTCTGTCAGATAGGCTAGGGCACAGGTGGCAAACACAAGGCCTGCAGGCCGAATCTGGCCCTCCATCTTGTTTTATATGGCCCAGCACCTTGTTTTTACCCAGTGGTAGCACCGAGCTCCTTGCCCCTAGTTAAGGAGTAATTACATTTATACAGTCCTAAAATTACATTTGGCCTTTTGAAGGCAACCAAGGCTGATGTGGCCCTTGGTGAAAATGAGTTTGACAGCCCTGGGCTAAAGGCTGCATAATTCTACATGGCCTCACTCAGAAGTCAACAGTTGTTTCTGGCTATTGGCTGGGCCTTTCTTTTGATGAGGTCTCTTATCTTTCAGGACACCACAGTCCACGAGGGTAAGACTGGAAGCTTCAAGGCCTTTTGAGGCCTGAAGTTAGAAGTTTTACTATATCACTTATACTGCATTCTATTGATCAAAGCAAGCCCAAGGACAGCCCAGATTCAAAGAAGTGGAAGGATAGATTCCACCTCTCAATGAGAGGAATGGCAGTCACATTACAAAGGGGATCTATATAGGATGGGAAAAGTTGCTGCAGCTCTTTGCAAACAGCCTCCCCACCTGGGTCAGGATTCCCCAGGTCTGAGTGGTACTCTGCCACTCCTCTCTCCTGTGACAGCACCTGCGGGAGGCAACCCTTCTCCCACTCCCAAAACCGACCTTCAGCATGGTTCAGAGGGTAAGACAAAGAATTGGAGTCAAGAAAATCTGGCTCCAAGCTTTGTTCTTATTAGCTATGTGTCTTTGGGGCAGTTATTTACCTTGCTGCACTTCATTCAGTATTCTCCTGTGTATCAGGAGGGTCTGCTAATGTTTTAGGGTGATGGTGAGTACTGCTAATCATGCAAGTCAAGGGCCTGGCACAGAGTAGGCACTCAAAAGGCACTCAGCAGTAGAAATGATGATGGTAGTGATGGTGATTGCTGGCCTGGGAAGAAACCAGCGACATTTCCATCACCAGCTTTCAATGACTCATGAGCCTCTCTGTTCAGCAAATTGCAGGGCGCTCCCTTGGAGGCACTGGGAGGGGGCTCCTGAAGGTTTGTGATCAGGTTCAGGCTAAGGAAGCAGAGGGTGGGGAGTCAGAGTATGGGGTTAATCTCAGCTCAGACATGCCAAATCCTCCCCCATCCCTGGGAAACTCTACACAATTCTTTCCCATGTCTTAGAAGAGACCTATGACACTAGCAGGGTGGGGACTCACCTCTTCTTTTCAGAGTAAGCTTTTTAGGCTGAGAAGAGCAGCACTGGGCTTCTGAATTCTAGGCATACACCCCATCTCACCTGCTGTGGGTAACAAGCTGTGCCTTTTGGGCAAGCCACGAAGCTTCTTTTGGGACTCAGTGTCCTTGTCTATAAAGTGGAAATAATAAGACCTGTGCAACTCACAACACAGATTTATTAGCAACTGTTCCCATTTACCAAGCACTTGCAAGTATTGAGGTTTTTATTTCTTAGGTATTTTCAATTACATTATTTCGTTTGATCTCATGGCATCTAACACAAAGAAAGGTTACTCTTTCCACTTTATAGAGCAAAGAGACAGCCCAGGAGATCAAGTATCTTTCCCCAAACTACAGAGCTTGTAAGAAGCAAAGCCAGGTGTCTGATTATAGAGCCCTGTTTTTGGCCACTAGGTGATAGTGCCCAGGGCTTCCGGGAAGAGAAAAATGGAAGGCTGGAAGTGGCAGAAATCTAACTTTCCATTTCTGACCCAGAGTCACTTGTCCTAGTTTTCAAGTTGAGGCCACTCAGAGCTCCTCCTCTAAGTTCTCAAACTTGTGCCATCAGAGAGCCCCAGTATGAGTCAGACAAGTCTTGCCTCTGCACATGAACCAGGGTTGGGAGAATCCTAGACCTGTATATTTGAGAAGTTCAAAGGCACTTTCTCTGTCTGGATTCTGGCCCTACTTTGGCCACCATTTTGCTGTCTGACTTTGGGAAAATCCTCTCCCTTCTCTGATCCTCATTCCTAGACATGTGCACAATGGTTTGTGCAGGGTCACATGAATGAGTTTGCTTTGCTGTCCAGCAATATGGTGTCCCAGGAGATTGATGTTACATTGAGGTGGAGAATAGGGCCCCAAGCTCTGATATTTGGGGATAAAAGGAATGCAAATAAAATATGGTGATTTTCTGCTTTGGGCCAGTAATATGGTGATGTAGGGAGATCTTCTCTTTGCTGTGTCCTGTACACACCCACACACCCACCATTTCTGTCCAGGTCCCCCATACAGCATGGGGGGTTGGGGAACAAAAAAATGCATGCACTTTGGAATCAGAAACACCTGCACAATCTTGGGCAAGTTTCCTGGCCCTTCTGAGCTTCCATTTCTTCATCTATAAAAGGTGCATACCCTACTCACTGTGCAGGGATTTTGTGAGGATGATACAAGAAAGTGTGCGGTGTAAGGAACATGGCAACCACTCAATAAATGGGAGCTATTTTATTATTACCCTAATCCATAAGTCTTCATGTCTTCCAGGATTTCTTCTGATAAATTATTTAAGGATGGATAATTTGTTAGTTAACCCACTATGCTAGTCAGCACATTGTCTCACGAGTATGTTTTCTGGAGGAACAAACTGAAAGGGAGCAATTCTTACTGCCCCTCCCTGCCCCCAATAATCTTTATGGAGGGATTTCTGGTATAATGGAGGTGGATTTCCTTTCCTAGTACCCCTCTACTCTCATGATTCAGGTTGTGCGTGGGGGCTGCCTACTTTAATTCTTTTTACATTTCCCAAACACATCTGAGTGCCAGGCCTTTTGCAAGGTGCAGTAATGAGTAAGATCCTCTCCTGCCTTCTTCAGGAGCTCTACCAAGGTCTGCTACATGGTGCAGTCAAGGGTAAACCCGGGAAGAAGACAACCGTGAATTCCTGGGGAGGCTCTGTATGTTGGCAGAAAAACCGCACTTCAAGCACGTTTCCAGTGAGCATTTGAAACCACTTGAATTTGGGTCTCAAAAACCAAGAAACCAGTTCTAAGTGTTTTCACCTCTCCCACTGCTTCCTCCTAAATTTCATTAGGGCTGACAATTTGTATATCCACTTACAGTGTAATGTAATTTAAATGGCTGACCGTAACTGCTGGAAATGGAGTTTTCCCAGGGCGCGGTAAGCAAAGGAGGCAGCTGGGGACGCTTCCCAGGGCCGCGTGGGACCCACATCGGTGCAGTATTTGAAAGGCCTGGATGTGGCTTGTCAGACGTGGTGTCCACCCCAGGAGATGGGAGGAACAGCCTCTTGGCCCCCTTCTTTCTTCACCCCGCAATCACTTTTGTTCTTGGAGGCTGAGATATCTGCAGTTTTAGGCCATGCAATAAAACACACTCAACCACAAGGACCATACTGAGCCAGGACGGCTGGAGGAGAAAGCCAAGCCTGTTGGCTGGACATCTACGTATATGGTTAGGCAGAATGGATAGTGTGCGTCCTGCTTTGTGGCTTTCCTTTTTGTTTTGGCTTTGTAACTAAAACAGAGCCGATGTCTCAAAGATGGGGTGTTCAATTTTATTTCATGTCCCATCACTATTTTACACACACTGTGTGTGCGTGTGTGTGGGGTGAGTGTGTGTGGCAAGCAGTTAGATCATGAATGGAATACGGGTATGAGTCCCGGCCCTGTCTCACTCAATGACTTCAGGCACATCATTTGTCCCATCTGTGAAACTGAGCTGGTGTTTCTTGTCTTGCATTATGAATTACAGAGTATCTAGAAGGGCACTGTCTAATACAGGAGCCATTAGCCACATATGACTATTGAAATTTGAGTTAATTAAGATAAAATAAACTATTCTGTTCCTCAGTTGCACACATCTGAAATGACAATGAAGCTACAGGACTTTCCATCATCGAGGGAGGTTTCCCTGGAGGCTCTGGCCTAGTACCTTACCTGTACCCACTGGATGTTCAGTGTGAATTGTGGCCTCCATGACCTTTAATGAGCACAGCAGCTGTGGTCAACATAAGTTGAATTAAGTCAGTTGAACTAAGCTGAATTAGTTAAAGGCCTCCATAAATCTTAACTAGCATAGCACCTGTAGTCAACAAGAGCACTTTCCCCAGAATTTAGCACTTGAAACTCATAGATTAGCTGTCTTTTTCTGAGGACTTCTTTTCTTGTACATATAATGTTCAGATGTGGGAAAATATTCCACAGAGAGGCAGGTACAACACAAAAACAGCAAAGATTGCAAAATATAAATGGACAGCTGTAATGTGGCAGGCACTCCATGTGCCAATGGTCTGGACCATATTAGTTCAGGTTCTTTTTAGCTGCAGTCACAGAATCTAACTCCAGCTGGAGTAAACAAGATGCAAACTTGCTGGAAGCTGTTGTGATGTCCCCTGGAATCCAAGGGCGACTCAAGCCATCACAATGGCTCACATGACCTCAAATCAGAAATTCATGAATTTGCCCTCTGATGTGCTTTCCAAATTTGACAGGGCTGTAGAATCAACTAGGATATTCATAAAGTACAGATTCTAGGGCCTTCCCTTGGATTTTCAGGTACATTATGCTTGGATTAAGTCGTGGGACTCTGTGTTTTCCTATGCTCCTCAGATGAGATTGAAGCTGCCACCTGGAAATTTGTGTTCCTGACCTGTGTTCTCAGCTCTCCTGATCTCTTTTCCTAGTAATCTTGCTGTCAGGGTGAATGCTACAATCCAGGTGGATATGATCTGATTAACCCACCTATCTGTCCACTGTACCCAGTACAATTGGGGGTCTGGGAAGAATTGGAGAGGAGTTTCTTGGCTCAAGCCTGACTCCTTGGATCTGAATTCCTAGAATTACCATATTATTTAGGAGTGTCACTTGTGGGTATATATAGTCAAAAGAATTGAAATCAGGATCAGGAAGAGATATCTTTTCTCCTGTGTTCATTGCAGCATTGTTTACAAGAGTCAGGATGTGGGAACAACCTAGAATGTTCATCACCAGACAAATGAATAAAGTAAATGTGGTATACACATAAAAGGGAATATTCTTCAGCCTTAAACTAAAAGGAAGATCCTGCCATATGTGACAACATGGATGACATAGGAGGGTGTTAGGCTAAGTGAAGTAAGCCACAAGGAATCCATAATGGTCAGACTCATAGGAAAAAAGAGCAGAGTGGTGTTTACCAGGGGACTGGAGGGAGGAGGGACGGGGAGTTGATGTTCGATGGGCCTGAAGTTTCAGTCATGCGAGACTAAGGAATGCTCCTAGAGATCTTCTGCACAACATTGTGCCTATAGTTACCAATATGCTGGACTGTACACCTAAAATTTGTTAAGAGGGTCGATTTCAAGTTAAGTGTTCTTACCACACCTTAAAAAAAAGACAAGAGAATTTTGATGAGGTTTTCAGAGAGTTCAAGCACATCTCTTGGGGGGGACAATGCCATTTTCATTGCTTTCTTTGGGGACATCTAGGGGGTGGTGAGGCCGTTTGTCATGCAGGAATAGATAGCTGATACAAAGAGCTGTATTTTCTGTTGGGGGAAACTATCTAAAAGTATTTCTTTATTTAGTGTCCTGTAGATTTTGCAAATTTTCAGTGAAAAACTGATTATCTTGGGAGCACGTGATTTTTAAGTGGTGCTTGGTGATATCCAAGGGCCTTGATCTCCCTTTTGCCCTCAGACTTAATGCTCTATTTCATAATGGAAATGAGTCAGTAAAAGTATTCATGTATGTGTGTGTATATAGAAAAAAAGTTTGAGCTGCAGTACCCCACAGTGTTCACAGTAATTCTCCATATCAGTTTTTAATTTTATTAATCTTTATGTTCTATTTTTTCTCTGATGTAGTTCTATGATGAACATGAATTCTTTGCAATAATTAAAGGTCACTCTTAAATATAAAAATGGATATAAAAAGTAATGGTTGATGTGTGTAATTACCTGTTGTGAAAACTGGGAAAGGATCTCTAGGTGATGTACCTTCTCTCTCTACACTGGGAGATGTTTTGGATTCCAGTGGTGCAGGATTTTTCAGCAGTTTGGCAACTAGTATCATACTCATCCGTCCCCAGGAGGTAATAGAAGCAGGATGGTCTAGGCTGGCTCCTGAGGACCATACGGAGGGCCTCTCAGGAGTTTTTCCTGTGTATCTGGGGCAGTGCTCAGCACCTAGTCAGCATGCAAAATTGTTGAATGAATAAAAGGAGAAAGGTTGTAACTCAGACTCACTTGGCAAAGCTTGGGGATCCCTTTGCATATGCTCTTATTTGACCAGTATATTAGTTGTTTAAAACTCTAAATTGGACTTGTTAGTTTAGATTTTCTAACATATTTGCCAGCATCTTGTCTCATAGACCTTCCTTGATTTCAATTAATTTTCCCCAGGGTCTGAAAGTGTAACCTTTAGAAGTTCCTTTTGTGAGCTGGTAGGAATTGTCTCCATTTTTATTTTATTGAAAATGTCTTTATTTGACCATCAATCTTGAATGGAAGTTTTCCTGGATACGAAAATGGACAATTATTCATCCATTCCTTTCAGAGCTTGCAAATTGCATAGAAGATCTTGGGCTTTATACCAAAATAATATATTTCTTTTTGTAATTCATAGGAGAAAAGTTGAAGAAGGAGAGAAGGAAGGAGGAAAGGCAGACAGACAGACGGGCTGGAGTGCCAAAGGAAAAGTCCTGCTAACACTAGCCAGGAGTATAACTAAGTTCCCTGCCTGAGGCATTCACTTTATGAAAAAAGGAGAGAATGGATAGTCAACTTTTTTCTTGACCAATTTTTCAAAATAGTTGGTAAAAGTCGATGTCAGTGATCTCCAGTTCCATTTGTCACTCAGGTTCCTTCTTGCTCCCGTTGTAAACAACTACCAACGCCCCCTCGTCCCAACACCAGAACCAGTGTTTTCCATCTTCTGAATATAACTTCAAGTTACACAAGGGAACTCAAGTTTGTGGTACCAAATTATTTCAGAGAAATAGATTTTATTTTCTACAAGCGAGAATCTTACATAGTTTGGTATATTGTAAATAAGCTTGCCCATGTCATATAGGAACCTGAGGTTTCATGAACCAATTACAATTCTGAAATATGGATTTTTTTGTTTGATCTTAGTTCTCTGTGAATGGAATTCTTCATTTACACATATTCATCCTTTGTTGGACTTTTTTCATTTAACCTTTGTATACATATTGAGGGATACAATACATGCAAATGTGTTAGATTATTTATGATTCATTTCTGTTTTCAGTAGAAGATAATTTAGATGACTGCTAAATGAGGTGTTTTTCCCTCCTATGGGAAAAACTTGCTGAAGAATCTAGTAGAATAAACAGATAGTGTAGAGCTAGTAGAGCTGAACTTCAACCTAAGGCATTTTTATTTTCACCCATTTTTTTTATCTTTCGTGCTGCAGCCTGAGGGGGCAGAAAGAGTGTGGACTCTCAAACAAACAGATTGGGTTTGAATCCTGGCTGCACGGCTACTGCTTGAGTGATCTGGGTCACTTACAAAGCCTCTCTGAGTTTCAGTCTCTCCATCTATACTACCAGGGTTAACAATACTTTGTGGGATTTAAGATTGAATATGGTGTTGTATGTTAAGAACAAGTTACTTGGAACTACTCAAATACTGGTAATTGTCTTTTCTTTTGCTTACCTGTCCCATAAAGCTGGGCTGTTCAAGCCTCTGCATTACTTACTCTGCTAGCCACAAGTTAGAATAAAAAACTGCACACTAAATATGATCATACTGCATTCCTTGAAAACAAATATCTAATTCCACCTGGTATAGAATTTAGTAGAACATTTCTTCTACTACTTTTTTCTAGAGCCAGATTATCCAAACCTGTTCTGATTATTCTTCAATAGTATTTAAAGTAATGTACAAAGAGGTATCATAACACATTATCAAATGATTAAAGGATAATACTCAGTGCTGGTGAGTAGGTGGTAAGACAGATATTCTCATATATATGCCAGCCAGTGCAGATCATGAGTCATAAAAGGGCTCATGTAGTCAATCTCAGTAATCCTGCCTCTAGGAATCCATCACAAGGAAATAATTAGGGCCAGGTAGGTGAATAAAAATGTATGTAGCAGCATGTCTGTCACAGCATTATTTATGGTGGTATGCTATTAGAAGTTACCTAAATTTCAACAATGGGGAAATTGCTAAGTATATTATGATATAACCAGGTGATGAAATGTGGTTTACACAATAATTTCAATGACAAGGAAAAATAATTCTGATGAAATATTGAAATGGGAAGGCAGACCATGGGAGAGTATCTATAGTCTGAACTCAGCTATGGAAGAAACCTAAAGAAGTTTTTTCTCTTCATATAGTCCTTAAAAAGATGCAAACAATAGGGGCTTCCTTCTGCACCCCTGGTAAGTGCTTTCAGAGTTCCTAACAGCAGAAGTGTAGACCCCTTGAACTGATGCAAGGGAAGCTTGGGTGATGGGAGGGGACTTCCCCAGGAGGTGAAGCTTGAATTCTTAGAGGAAGAGCAGCAGGGAGATCATTGCTAGAGAAGGAACTCCTGGGGAGAAGTCTTAGGAACAGGGAGCATCCAGTTCCTGTCACATTGGCTCTGCCCAAGTGCCAGTACCTGACAGTGAAACAGCTCAGGGTAAGTGCCTGGGCTCAGTGAGCTCCTACCGTTGGGCATGAACACAGGTGAGGTGGGTGTGGCCAGGTAGCAGCCAGCTCCAGTGAAAGGGCAAGTCTGGGCCCATGTTCCCTGCACCTTGGGAGCCAGGAGCACATTAAATCGGAGGGGAAGGAGCAATTATGTGCAGACTTCTGAAGGTAATAACCATGAGGAGGAGCGGAAGCAGGAGGAAAGGTGTTCTCTACTTGGGGCCCCATGGCTGTGCCAGGAAGGCAGGAGGGATGAAAGGAGACTGAAGGTGGCCTCCAGGGTGACTAGCTAAGGTTAGGATAGCACCAGTGAACCAGCAAGCACAGCAGCTCCAAAGAATGGCTCAGGGTTGATACGACCCATAATGGGGAGCCCTGGAGAGAATGGAAGGAAAGAAGGGGCAGGCTTCAAAGGGGAGGATGGTGTAGCTGGTGACTGAGCCAGTGGGCCTTAGCTGGAGGAAGAAGCCCTAGGGGTGGCTGTGTCCAGGCCTGGACTCTGGGGATGACTGTACCTTCCAGGGCCATGCTGTCAAATAGAAACATGATGCTAACCATTTGTATAATTTAAAATTATCTAGTAGCCCATTAAAAACAATAAAAAGAAAGAGGTGAAATTAATTCTGATACCGTATTTAACCTGCTATATCAAAAACATTTATCATTGTAACATGACATCAATATGAGCACTAGTATCAAGATAATTTATATTTTTCTTGCACTAAATCTTTTAGATTCGAAGTGTATTTCACGCAGGATTCTCAATTTGGATGAGTCACATTCTAGCAGTCACAGTTGGCTTGTGGCTGCTGCGTGGAACAGTGCGGGTCTGGACATAGAAAAAGTGTGTGCAAAGTGGGTAGCGGCTGTGTCCTTTCCTCAGATTTCCATTTCAGGCCCTGTCTGTCACTGGAGGACCAGCCTGTGGTGCGTCCCCTGGCCCAGGCCCCTGAGCAGGGAAGCAACCCTGGCTGGCCTCCCTTCGCTCTGCTCTGCTGAGCCTATGGGCTGGACTGCTTTCCACAGAGCACCCAGAATTAAACATTAACCCTGGATTTCTCAGGGATAGTCCAAGTGAAAGAACTTGTTTTCAGAAAATTAACTTCTCTCTGTTCTGAAGTACTCCTATCTTCTGTGGAGTGGGAAAGGTGGAAGAAATGGGTTCCTTCACCAATGTAGCTGCTCAAGTGCTGGAAACTCATGGGGATAATGTTGGAAACATTTAATCTGAAAACTAGAGTTGATTTGGGAGTTACAGCAAAGGGTAGAGGAGGCTGAGTTTAAACCAGGAGCTGATGAGCACGTTCCTCATACAGGAATTCCCCTCTGCTCTCAAGCTCTTTCTCTTAGCTATTCTGTAGCTCCTTGACTCAGGAAGAAGGAAACGAGCTTCCAGACTAATTCTTTCATGTTCCTGGTGTATTGGTGTGCTGTGCAGGTTAAGAAACAGATTTGGTCCTGGATAATTCTGGGTTTGAGTTTCAGCTTTATGACCATGGTACAGTAGGCAGCCTTTCTGCACCTCAGTTTCCTTATCTGTGAAGTGGGAACAGGAATACATATGATTTGAGGGCTTATTCAGAGGATAAATAGGGTGAATGTGAAGTTTTTTTACCTGGGACAGGAGGGCTCAATAGATGGGAAATAATTTATGGGTTACGATTGCTATTATTCATGGAGCAAGGCTGGGGTTGAGTTTGTGGTTTGGGTCAAGAGGGGCAATGGGAAGATAATGGGGGGAGGTCTGTCTCCTTACAAAGCCAGTCTGAAAGGGGTCTTTGAGGATTGAAGGTGGATCCAGAGGCCTCCAGTTGGGTAGGGCAAGAGTGGGAGAGGTCCAGGAGGAGGCTTAGGGAGCTGTCCTGGATTGGCAGGCAGCAGTGATCTGGTCTTAACCATGAACTCTGTTGGGGAGTCATGCTCTTCCCCACAGGTTTCCAGTTCCACCTCCTATGTCCAGTGTTACCCAAGCATTTCCAAACCAGTCTGACCCCTTTCTAATGTGTTCCAGATGCATTTGCACGAAACTGGAAAAATGCAGAGACAAATGAGAAGTTGTACATTTATAGCACCGTGTTGGGCCTGAAGGTTTTGCCAGTGGGTACCATGTTCCAGGGGAGGATTTGACTTTACTCCTTCCCTTCCCCTTCTTTCTTTAAGGAGGAACCTGCTATAGCTCCTGCCCACGTGTAGCATTTAGAAGGTGGGGTTTGATAAGGTGGGGTTTGTCTTGGGCATACACGAAGACCCTCAGACCTACCAGTAACACTTTGGTTCACTCATTTTCTGAATATTTATTGAACACTTACTATGATTTGTGTTCTTTTAATAGAGATATAATTGATATACAATTGTACAACATTATTTTAGTTTCAGATATACTATTTTCTTAGTGATTAGAGATTTATAAAACTATTTTTTATCTTGTGGACTCCCTTAAAGGGTCTTAGGGACCTCCCAGAGGTGCAGGGATTATACTTTGGAAACTACTGCTGTAAAGAAAAAGTACATGGGGCAATGAGCGCTTAAAACAAGGCAACCTGGCTCAGTTTTAGGGACAGAAAATTAGATAAAAAGGAACAGTAGAGAGTGTTTAAGACATGGGCAAAGCATGTCCAAAGGCCCAGTGATGAGAGAGTACATGATAACCCCAGGGGAGCTGAAAGAAGTCCTCGTGAGTCTTCTACCTGAGGTGTACTGGGGCAGCTACAAGCTGCAGAGGCCCCTTAAATTCTTGTCCCTAAAAACTTATTGAGATGCTGTTGCATGCCGAGTAAAGATATCAGCTCTCTTCTCTTGGAGTTGACAGTCGGCAAAGGGGACAGCACATGCTACCCCATCCAGCATTACTGTGATATGTGTAGAAATGGGGGGGTTAGGTTTGATATGTGTTCATATGAGGGGCTCACAAGCCAGATTTGGAAAGGGAGGTTTAAGTTCAGTATTGAATGATGAGTAGGGGTGATCTGAGTACAGGGGAAGGAGTGTTTACCAGGCTGAAGGCCAGGAGGCTCAAAGGTCTGAAAGCAGGAAGCCACATGGCTTTGGAGAAATGGGGAGAGTACACTTGGCCAGGTAGGAAGCTAGGAAGTACATTGGCCACATGGTGCAGTGTGTGGATCACACCATTTGACTCTGAGCTCTAACCCATTGTGGTTTGCCATTAAGATCACAGGCTGGATTCTAAGCCATGACTCTATCTTGTGGGCAGGTCACTTCATCTTTTTGAACTACTTTAGAAAGGCTGCACTGCTTAAGTTTAAAAAATACAGATTCTGGAGCCTGTCTGCTTGGGCTCAGATCTCAGCTCTGCTATGAACTACTTGAGTGACCTTGGATCAGTTATTTAACCTATCCATGACTTAGTTCCCTCCCCCCTATAATAGGGATAATCCTTGGGCCTAACACATAAGACTGTTGTAGGGGTTCAATAAGTCATATACACAGTTATAGGGCTTAACTATTAATGCTGACACATGGCTCACTCACAGAGAAATGTTGATCCCATCCTATGTACTTCAGATGATGCTGTGGCAAGCATAGCATCTCAGCATTGGCAGTGGGCTTAGGGGTTTGTCTGGCTTAAAGTCTCATGTCATTCAGGAGATGTCTACTGTCCCTGCCCACCTGTGCATCTGGGACATGGGGCTATTTGGGCTGTGCTCATCCATGTTCTGTGATGGTGAAACTGGAGTTGAGAGAACAGTTACCCACATGGATTATCCTTCATTCTTGGAAAGAAAACCAGAAGGGAAAAATAGAGTCAGAAAAGGGAAAATCTAATGTCTGTACCCCTTTCTTCCACTTTAGGAAAATGTAACATACCTGTGTTTCTACAAAAAAGAGAAGACTCTCCTGCCAGTCTCTGTTCTGTCAGCTCTCTAAAGCATGCAGATGGGCTCAGTAGAATGAAAGGGTAGAACCACAATAACATAGCCCAATTCCAGAGAAGGGAAAAGTCACTAGAAAAAAAGACAAATAGCACAAGATGTGGTAGGAAGCTTGGTTGCTGTAAATGATGCTGGTCCTGTAGCTTCAAAGCACACAGTGGTCACTCACTGTGAAGAGGACAGACCCCTCATACCCCTGCCTACTGCTTGGCTGAGGCAGGCTGGGCTGGGCATAGCCCTTCCAATCCAGTAAAACTCACTTCCATACAACCTGCAAAGGCAGGGCTCTGCCTAGACATTGGTTACACCACAATGCCCACCCAGCTTGTGTTCTCCCCAGTGTGTTTACCTGAAGATGGATGGTGAGACTGGGGACCCAGGCCTTTTCTCACTGGCCTTCTGGCCTTCTGAGACCTTGCCTGGGCAGGGAGGCATTCAATGCTCTGTAGGCGCTGAGAATGACTGCTTCCCACCTCCCTGCACAGATCGACTCAACTACCCAGGACATTTTCCTTGCTCATCACACAGCTTTGTTTTCAAGGACAACCTTGCTATGTGGTGAAGGAATGCCAGCTGTGCCCTCAGCACTACTCCGGCACTGAAGTAGTAGAGCTGTACAGTAGTAGAGCACTGTTCTACTCTAGCACTGAAACCAGATGCAGGCAGGAACAGAGCTTGGCAAGGAAGAGTTCAGGTATCTGGAGCTGGACTGTATGGTTTGGAATCCTAGCTCTACCATTTAACAGCTGAGCAGTTGGAGTAAGTGACTTTCTACAATTTGCTTGTCTGAAAAGTGGGATAATCCCACCTGCTCAATATGTTGTTAAAAAGTATCAAAACACTAGGAATTGTATCTGGCACAGAGTGGTGCTCAATAAATACTGGTGAGGGTTGCTGTTTGCCAGGCAGTGTGCTCAACCTTTCATGTACGTGGTCTCACTTATCCTCACAATAGCCCCTGAAATTATTCCCATCAGCAGGTGTCAAGTCAACTACCTAAGGTCATGTAGATAGGAAGGCCCAAACCCAACTCCGACTGATTCCAAAGTCCACACTCTCAACTGGTCTCCATGTTGCCTCCAGTGATAAATGGTTTCCAGTTCTCACACTGCTACTTTCTGGCTGGGGAACCTTTTGTAAGCCAGTTCCTTCATCTGAGTCCCAGTTTTCTCCTTTGTTAAAAGATGACACAATGCCTGAAAGGTATACTGGAGAAAAGTGACCATGAGATTGGACTTCCACTGAGGCCCTGTTATGGCTCATTCTCATTCCACTGCTCCCTGCCTCAGTTTCCCCCAGCTGTTAGAATGAAAGGATTTCCCTTGACTGCTTCTGAAGCTCCTCCCACACTGGTCATTCTGAGCTGCTTTGGGGGAAGCTGAGGTCCAGAAATGCTGAGAAAGTGGCAGAGCATTTAGCTATCAGACCTTACAAAGCAGTGGGGGGCTTCAGTCACAGGCTGGCTGCAATCTGCACCAGACTTGCAGGATGTACCCTCTCTGGGAAATCCAAACCTGACTGAGAGGCCCTTTGAATGTTGAAGTAAGAGGGTACTGGAAATCAGCCTGCATGGGACTGAGTCCTGGCTTTGCGGTTTCCTTGCTTTGTATGTGACCTTGCTGGACAAGGCTGAAACCTGTTTTCCCATATGTTAAAGTGGGGTAGTTAAATTCCTCCTCCATAGAATTGCAGAGTGAAATAGGGTTCATTCAGGTAGTGTGCTTAGCACTGAGCATACCTAGTGGGGCACTAGGGGGCACAATTGCTGGCCATGGCTACAGTCTTTGTGCCCATGCCAAAGGGCAGGGATGCAACATAGACTCTAGCCTCCTTGAGGGCAGATACCTGTCTACCAATTTCTGTATCCCGAGAGCCTGACTGCCAACCTGGCACAACACCTGTGCATGCTCATCAAATGCCTCTGAAATGGACAATAAGCTCCTTCCTGTTACAGATGAGGAACCTGAGACCCAGAGAGGGGGCACTCTGTGCCCAAACAGCCCGCTGCTGGGAGAAGCAGTATAGAACACCAACTTCTAGATTTGATCCTCTGGTACTTCCACAGCAGTGGGCGAAACCTTAAATTTTGTCAAGACGGTCACTTGAAGGTTTTACTTATATTTGAAATGTCTTTACTAAGGCTATGGAGTGGGGGTGGAGAGTGACCACCTGGGGTCTACACTGTACTTGTGCCACTGGGAGCTGGTAAATGCCTCTGTCAAACTGGTTTTGGGGGGCCCTCACAGCCTGGAAGAATGCAAAGGCGATCTCTGTGGTACAAATTGAGCAATTTTACGCTTGCCTACTTACAAGATGGGGCTTGCCAAGGAGATGGGAGCTGCTGTCAGTGTTGCCTGAGAGGTGACCTTGCTAATGGTTTTTCAGTGACCCAAATAACTCAAATGCTCATAGAAGTCCATAGAGCCCCCTTGTCTACCTAACTACCCACCCTGGCATTTCCGACCTGAGATCTCCTCCCTGAAAGCAGAAGGTAGGTTTCCATAGGCCCAGTTTTACTTCAAGTCAAGCAGGCAGCATTTTTCATGAGCCCTATATAATGAGGTGTGGTGACCTCTTGTAATAAAAACTCATCCTCCCTCCAGGAAGCCGCTCCATGCCTAGGGATGGTAGGCAGTGACTGACATGTGTGACTTGAGGAGATAAAGAGACTAAAAAGATGCTCACAAATATTTGTCAGATGGCCAAATGGATATGCTTAGAGCGTTCCTCTGGTTGGGTGGGGGTGGAGCATACTTGGAGCATCTGGTTGCCGGTGACTGTTGAAGCCCCATGGCCTACAGGCAGGGAAGGAGCCAATTCATGAATAGCATCTTCTGGATGACTTTCTTTAAATATAAACCCTCATAGGGTGGACTTGTCAGATTTTCTATCTCTATCCCCATTCCCCCTGAATTGCAGATCCTTACATCCAACCCCTATATAGCATCTTTCCTTGGGTGTCTTATAGACAAGGTCTCTATTTCTACCCCTCCTCATGCAAACTGTAACTCCCAGTCCTCCCAACTTAGCAATGTAGTCATCAGCCACCAAGTATAAGCTGGACATCCAGCCCCTACCAGCGACTCTTCCCTTTCCCCATATCTGATCTACCACTAAATTTTTTGGGCTTCACATCCAAAATACAGGAATGGGCAAAAGTAAGTTAATAATAATAATATAAATAACACAATAATTAAGCAATAAATAATAATACAAAAATAAACAGTGTTTTATGCACTCACAATGGGAAACCTACTTTGGCCACCCCAGTATATCTTGACTCTATCCAGTATCTGCTTTTCCATGCCACTGCTCTGGTCTGAACTGCCTTCATTTCTCTTCAGAGCCACTGGAGTGAGTTGCCAGCTCCCCTCTGCTTCTAGTCCTTCTCCTGTGATTGGAGTGGTCAGGGCCTGCCTGACTCTCATCTCATTGCATCTCGTGACTCTTACCTCATTACATCTCCTCATTACATCTTCTGAGCTTCCCTGCCTCCCATTCTCTCTTGCCCCAGCACATGCTTGTTTTGGCCCTTTCTGTCTCATAATCTCTTTACTTACTACTTCTACTGTCTGGAATTTTTTTCCCCATGGTCCTTCACAAGCTAAATTTTTGTCCTCCTTGGGTCTCAGTTCACATCCTCTCCCCAGTGTCGCCTCTGCCGATACCCTGGTGTCAGTGCCCCCTGCATCTCACCCCAATGACGTCCTCCAGAGTGTCTCCCTCAGCCTGCTATCATCTGATTCTCCTGTTTAGTCTGCCTTCTAAACAGTAAACTTTTTCAGTAAAGGGTCTGATAGAAAATATTTTAAGCTATGTGGCCATTCAGTCTCTGTTATAGTGATTCAACTCTGTTGATCGAGTGTGAAAGAGCACAGTTAGACAATATATGAATGAATGGATATGGCTGTGTCCCAGTACTTTATTTGTAGACACTGAAATTGGAAATCCATATAATTTTTATGTGTAACCAAATATCCTCCTTTTAATTTAAAAATAGTTAAAATGTAAAAACCATTTTTATCTCTTGGACCTTACAGAAATATGTAGAGGGGTAGATTTGGCCTTCAGGCTGTAGATTGCCAACCCCTATTCTAGAATGTAAGCCCTATGAGCCCAGGAGTCTGTCTGTCTTGTCTATCACAGTATCTCAACTGTATAACACTTTGTGTTATATAAAAATACTTATAAAATATTTGAGGAATAATAGAAGGCAAAGGAAACTATATCTGTAGCACATTGAACATATCTCAAACATGGACCTTCATGTTTCTGAAAACAAAGAATAAAAAAATGAAGGAAGGCCAGTCTTAGAGATGGGCACCTGAAGGCCTATCAATAGTCCATCCTTATGCTTCTATCCTTCCTTATGCCATCCATCCTTATGCCTCTAGCCAGGACAACAATCGGTCACCTGTGATCTGTATTTTCTAGGCCAGGGATGATTCCAAGTCAAGGAAGAAGCCATAGCTCCCTGTGCATAATCCCCCAAGCTGGCAATGTGGTTGTCCAGGCTGTCAGAACTCTAATGCATGGGAAGGTCATGGACATTTTGTCCTGGCACAGAGAGTTACCATCAGAATAAATTAAAATTTATGTCTTCTTATGAGAAAAGTTATTCCTGATCTTTAAAAACAAGGATCAACTGTTCAGTTTCACTTAGCATTTGTCTCACTTACATCCTTTTTCAGTTTTCACTTTTCCCGACCACTGGCTCAGAATAAATCTTTCTCCGATTTTTTTCTAATAGCATTCTCCCCCACTACTATAGCTTTGAGACAAAATACATTTTTAAAAAAGTAATACTCTCAGAGGGAAAATATTTGGCTCTCTCCTTGATAATTTCTGATGGAACCTGTTTATTGCTTTGTGGTCATTCCACTGGCGGTCATTTGATGCTTTAGACTGCTGAATGAGGCCCCATTTGGGCTGAGTCTCTGGACACCAGTAGAAACATTTGGCAAGTTTGAACAAAACTCAGGCAACCAGTTGAATTTGGAGAAAAAATATAACTAGATTCTATCTCATATCAAAATCCTAGATGAGTTAAAGATTTAAACAAGGAGAGAAGATGGATGAACATTTAAAACACATAATTTTGGGGGTGTAAATATCTCTAGACATGTCACTGAAGACGGAAACAAATATAAAGACAATTATGTAAGAGTTAAAAAATTATCAGTGCAGCCAAGATCTCTTAAAGGAAATCATGAGAAACACAACCTTATATAATTTCTTGGTGACAAAGGTTAATTTATTTTTTAAAAATTATTTATCTCTTTTTTGTGTGAGAATATTTAAATTCTATTCTCTTATTGTATTTCAAAGATATAATACAGTGTTATCTACTATAGTAACCATGTTATACGTTAGATCCTCAGACACTATTTATCTTATAACTAAAAGTTTGTGTCCTTTACTAATCTCCTTTTATTTTCCCCACACCCCAACCCCTTGCAACCACTTTTCTACTCTCTGTTTCTATGAGTTTGGCTTTTTTTAAAAAAGATTCCACATATAAATGATACCATGCAGTATTTGTCTTTGTCTGGCTTATTTCACTTAGCATAATGCTCTCCAGGTTAATGCATGTGTTGCAAATTACAGGATTTTCTTCTTTTTTTAAAAAAAGCTGAATAATATCTATATCTACTATCTATATCTACACACACATACATATATACTATATTTTATTCATTTGTTCATTGATAAACACAAAGGTGTTTCCATACTTTATCTATTGTGGATAAAGTTGCAATGAACACTGGAGTACAGGTATCACTTCAAGATAATGGCTTTATTTCCTTTGGATATATAACCAGAAGAGGGACTGCAGGATCATATGGTAGTTCTCTTTTAATTCCTAGATCTATTTTAATTCCTCTATGCTGTTTTCACAGTGACTGTACCAGTTTACATTCCCACCAACAATACGCATATGCAGGGTTACCTTTTCTCCACATCCTAGCCAGCATTTGTGTCCCTTATCTTTTGATAATTGTCATTCTAAAGGTTGTGAGGTAATATCTCATTGTGGTTTTGATTTGTATTTTCCTGATGATTAGTGATGTTAAGCAGAGTTAATTTTTTAATATGTAAAATTATCTAATCACGGAGGGGAAAACCCAACTGAAAAATGTATAGAGAATATGTAGAGTTGTATGTAAGGAGGTTAGTAGAGAAATGAGTAAAGGACATAGTAGATAATGCTCAAAATAAATTCATCTAGGCAAAAAATATTTGACAAAATGCTCAATCTAATTAGTGATAAAAAACATAAAATAATCCTGAGATACTGTGTTCTGTCTGTCAAGTAGGCAGATACAAATGATGATGGTGAGTGTGTGGTTGATACTGGTGAGGCAACCTGGTCATGTGCATCCAAAACACCAAACTAAATAGTACTGCTTGTAGAAATTGAGATTAACACAGTATTTGGAGAGTTTTCTTGAGTTTTATCACTATAAGGGTGGAAACTTCCTTTGGCTTAGTCACAATTCGTGTGTTCCTAATAGGTGCTTGATAAGAACTGGTGGAATGAATGGATGCATGAATGAATGCAAAAAATATATATCAGGGGGATGTTAGAGTGTGTTGAGCAGCAAAATATTGGAGATATTCTCCTTGTTCATCAGTGATAAATTGCTTAAATATATCAATAGTCAAGGTTGCCAAATGACCAGTAGTTTCACAAATCACCTACCAACTGTTTGATTAAGTTGACATTAATTCAGTCAAAATGATGCCTTGAGGACATGGCATATGCAGTGTTTCTACTGCATCAGATATTCATGCCAAGTACACTATTGTTGATTCTATACTGAATTGGAGTCTAAACATATGAAACACTTTCTATGTTAAGGGGTTAAATATATTTATGGTCATGATTGCTGTATTTTTCAGGGCCTAAGTATGAATGTGCCTTTCTTCCAGCCTCCTCTGGTGTCAGGATTTTGTAGGAAATCTTGTCTTCTACTTCAGCAGGCACCATATACACATGTAAGTGGAACTTCAGTCCTGGAGTTCATGCCAATATCAAAAACCTTGGAAAATAACATTCCTGCTTGAGGCAATCTAATTAAACTTCTCCTGTCAACTTAAAGTGGCCCCCAACGGACAGATCAAAACTATTTTTAGGTTGCAAGTGTTATAGTAAGAAATATTTAATTAGAATGGGGGATGTTTAAAATAGCTTTCTCTCTTAACATTGGTGCCTGCTGGCTTGTTTTCCCTGATGTCATTAATCACCAACGAACAGATGTCAGAATTCATAGTCAGCTATAGCTCCTGTTGAAATCTGCCTTCTGCAGGTAGTTTGTCCTATAATTCAAAATGCCAATTGTCCTCAGGTTTTGGCACTTTCCTGAAAGCAAATGGCACAGAGAGCCATTAGACAATTGAATTTAGAGCATTTTTTCAAAATAAGAGCCCTATACAGGGTATTTTTCTTCCAGGGCTCTGTGATTCTTGGTGTCAGCAGAAAGGTGGTTGGATTCAGACTGAGGGGATAGAGAATGTTCTCTGGTCCTAGAACCAACAAGAGCTTGATGCCTGTCTCAGGACCTACATGAATAATGGGAAGGGAGATACCAACTCAAGCTCTATTACAGTCCAAATCTAATGTTTGACATTTCTTCATAATTTTTCTATCAACAAGTTAAAATCTTCTTTGGAAGTTAGAGAACCAGATTAATTTGTTTTGCCTAATAGTTGTGCTCTAGAAGGTTTTATAGATTAGACTTCACTTAAAAATATCATGTAGTTAGTATTTAGTACATGCCAGGCACTGTTCAAGTGCTTTGGGTATTTTTTTATTGATCTAATTACCACAACAGCCCTTTGAGGTAGGTATTATTATTATTCTCACTTTATAGATGAGAAAACTGAGGCACTCCCTAGAGTTTGTGAAACACAGTGGTAGTAGCTCTGAAGATGTGCTTAGCCACATCTTTCATTTTATTACTTTATGATTAAGTAGAAGCTTTTTTGAATTCATTCTTGGCATATTTCAAGTAGTGCATGCATAATAGAACTTCAGGCTTCCTATCAATTATTGCCTTTCTCCTAAACTCAAAACCTGTTAGAAAGTCATTATTTGTGAAAGAAAAGGCACTTTTATACTACACTTGTGGGAGAATAACTTAAATCTGTATGACACATCCATACAATGTTTCTACTTCTAGAAATACATTCTAAGGAAATAATCTAAGATGCATGTAGAGAAATCTGTTTCAAGTGAACAGAGACGTTTGTCTACCTTTTATCTCCTGTCATTAGAACCTATAATAGTTTCTGGCACATAGGAGACATTTGGCAGAGTTATGAAATGAACTGGCTGCAAATTACCACACACAAAAAAACAAAGATAATATACAAAACGTCAATGTTCATCCAGAGGATGAATTATTTTTATGTTCATTAATGGTATGCTAGACAGACATTACAAGTCATGTTTGTAGAAGAAATTTCATTACTACTAGTTTTTAAAATAATTTATTAATAAATCAGCCACCAAATGATTAAGGATATTTTTTTTGGTTTACCACCCACATCAGCAACATAATGTGTTTATAAATGGTCATTTAAAAAACTTCACTAGTATTTATATGTGGGTGGCAAGTTGTGGATGATTTTTATTCTAGTGTTTGGAATGTTTCTCACCTTTTCTACAATAAATATACATAGTTTTATATTCAGAAGAAATAAATATTTGAAATTGTATTTTCTGTAGGTCACAAGTACAAAATGAAGGAGTAGAGATAACTAAAAGCATAAATGATGTTGATAGGAAAAACACTGAAAAGTTAATAGTGCTTGTGTTTACCTGGCGGGGTTAAGATTAGAATTTTGCCTTTTTTAGTTTATGTATGTTTCCCAATTTTTAAATAATGAAAATACATTATTTAAAAAGTAGAGTCTGAGTGGGGGAGTTTTAAAATTGGCTGCAGCCATCTGTCACTGGTCAGGGAGTTTCCCTTTTGTCCCCACATGTTCCACTTGCTTCCATCCCCCTTGTTCTTATGATTCTGGCCCTTTGCTGACTAGTAGGGGACCACTGTGTCCTGGTGCCCGGCACGTAGTAGGTTTTCATGTTTGTTTAATGACTGAACTAAATGGCTGTGGAGTAAATTGTTAATTTAACATTTTAAAATGTGTTAAGTTTGCTTTGTAAGGCTTGGGTTTTTTATACCGGCACTCACCCCTAATCACCCCTGTCTCCATGGTCTGACATGCAACTCCTGGTGGATTTCAGGTTGTTGTGCATTATGTCCTCTTGATGCCCTGAGGGTGTGTGGAACATCAGCAGTTCCTATTCAAAGAGAAGCTTTTGAGCCATCTGGACAAAAAAGTACTTGCCTAGGAGATACCACCTTTAGGCCAAGAGCCTTACCTTCCGATGGTTGTCAGTCATCTGTGTTGGAGTTTTTGTGGTGGGGTCAGGGGTGACAGCTAAGACTTGAGAACAGTCACAAAGCTCAACATGGCCACTGGGGTCAGTCTTATGCATAGGAGGTGCGATGGCCCAGCATCCCTTCTCCCCAAGCATCTTCTCAGCTAACAGACTAGAAACTGAGATTCTACCACAAGAGACCTGTCTTTTTAGATTAAGATTGCTGGTGGGCTAATACTAAAATATTATCAAACATTTACAATTCAATGTGATTGAAAGTTCTGAAAGCATGTTGGGATGGAATGGTCTGTTGCCTATTTTTGCTGGGTTGTATGCTAGGAACTTGGCCTATAAGGTGACCACAGAATTCATCCTCCAAACAAGGATGCTTCTGAGAGTGAAAGGAGGTGCCAATTGGATGGGATGCCAGGGCAACAGGCAAAAACTGTGAGTGGATTACATCAACAGGGTTTCATGTTTCCCCATGTATGGTTATATCTTGTTTAGGTTTGTAGCAACTAAGTCTCTCTTTATTTGATTGCTGAGGACACAGACTCAAAGAAGAAACATTCCCACAGTCCCTGGTTTTGAAACCTGATATTCATTCAAGGCATATGGTCAGTCAACAGGAAAGGGATGTTACTGAGGGGAGAGTGAGAGAAGCCTTGAATGGAGGTAGAACAAGGAACAACCCGATGGTACTTTGTTAACATAATGATTTTGCCAGGGACAGCTCTGGCTGCAACCTGGAAGGTGTTTGGGTGGGGCTCAGGGCTGAAAAAGTTCACTGACCCATTGCTGATTTGCTTCAAATGTGCCTCTTCACCAGGTATCAGATCACATCTTTGGGTACAACATGTCCCACTCTTGAGAGGTGTGTGGCCTGCCAGGAGACCAGAGCTCTGGCTTGGTATGCATTATTTTAAATCTGTGAAGTTGCCTTTCTGGGTCACAGATCAAGAGATGAATGGGAGAGTCTCTCACACAGCTCACATGGTACCATAGTGTTTGTCTCATGTTGTCAGGTTTTGAAAATTTCCCTAGACTTTGCTTTGGAAACAACGGAAAGAGAGGCACTTGCTTCATGTCCTAGAAAGGCTTTTGTTGCAGACAGCCAAGGGTCAGTGGCAGCATTATTCATTTAAGAGCCTGGGACCAGAGGAAGAACAACAGTCCTCAGCACACATGTAAATTAGGATAGGCATTTCCCTGAAGGGAACACACTTTCTCCCATGACTGGTAGGTAGTCACCTTGCTACATTCTCATACGAAGACTCCATTCCAAGTCAGCCCTACCATCATAGCCATTTTAACTTTGTGGAATTCATGTCTAAGTAGTAAGGCCAGTCCTCTCAACTCCCATTTTTCCATGTCTGTTCACATGCATTGGTCTCCTCCCTATGAAGTGGTAATTAAAGCTGAATCAGAACTCTTACCAAGAGATTTGGGACATCCCAAAGAGACATATCAACCCTACCACCCTTCACCAAGGGCGACTACTCAGGAGCTCCTAAATGGGCTAGGATAGACGACAGCTTCCAGTGCACCTTTGGAGAAAGTCTAAAGCCCTCACAGACACCTGTGTTCTTTCTCTGGGCTACCCTTTTCATGGTCACCTCTAGGCCTGGGCTAGTTGTTCTTCTGAGTTTATTTTTTTAAAGTGTATTGTCTTACTATTCTGTATTTTCTTATTACTCCGTTCTGTTCTAGGTCAAACCCACTGTAGAGTTCACCTATGTCTTTGATTTCCACCAAAAAGCAAAATGAAATCCAATTATAGGTTCTAGAAGAATGATAGTGGATGCATCTTTTTAAAATCTCTCCAAATTCCTACAAAAAGACTACATACAAAAAGCTGGGCAAAAAGCTATAAGCAAATGGTCAACATATAATAAATAAACAAAAAAATTAACCCCCTTCCCCAAGGGAGGTATTCTGACAAACTCCCAAATAGAAGGAGTATGGATAATCCATGGTATCAGCATCCATATAGCAGAGAGGAGAGGGCAGCAACAGGACATTTGATGGGTTTGAGAACAGAAGAACCCAAAAACATCCAACAGGTGTTTACTGGGCAACATGCTTGGCCAGCTCAGGTACAGTATTTGAAACTGAGGGTAGAACTTTCTCTCACTCATTGCAGGTGATTGTGAGGGCCCTCAGTAAGGTTAGAAGGGACAGGAGCAGCCTGGCCTGTACGAACTCTAAAAACTGATCGGCTAAAAAGCTTCAATGGCCCCCTGTTGTTCAGAGTGTTAATTCTATCTAGCCTCTCTTATTTTTTTAGCTTGACATTCAAACCTTTTATAGTTTCACCTGAACATACCTTTCCAGTATAATTTCCAACCACATCTTTCAATTTGCCCTGTGTGCCAACTACACTGTTCTCAATTGTTCTATTTGCATTCCCCAGCTTTTTGTTCCTCGCATTTCATCCAGCCATCATGATATGGTTTGGATCCATTCTGGACAACATCACTGAAACATGCAGGCTCAAGACACCATTGACGGCTCCCAGTTAACTTTTGGCACAGATTTTTATAAATATGAATTGCTTTTGGAAGAGAAGACTGTTTGCCAGCTGAAGGTCGCTTCATTCCACAAAGAACAGCAGGACTCCTGCCACTGTAGTTCTTGCTTTAAAACAGGGGTTTCCCTTGACTTCCTACAAACTGAAAATAATTAATAATATTTCTATTTTAAAAATCCATCCTATGTTTGAAAAAAGGCCAGAGGTCATTTGACTAATTTTTTAAAAGGTTTTATTTATTTATTTATTTATTTATTTAATTTAATTTATAGTTATTTTATTTATTTATTAGTTATTTATAGAGAAGAAGGGAGGGAGAAAGACAGGGAGAGAAACATCCATGTGCAAGAGACACATAGCTAGGTTGTGCCTCTACACCCCCAACCAAAGACTTGGACTGTAACCCAGACATGTCCTGACTGGGAATGGAACAGGATCCTTTGGTTCACAGACCAGCACGTAATCCAGTGAACTGCACCAGCCTCGGCTGTTTGACTTTTTTAAAATCATCACCCAATGATATGTTTACTGATTCTAGAAAGAGAGAGGAAGGAAGAGTGAGAGAAAAACACCAATATGAGAGAGAAACATAAATCAGCTGCCTCCCACATGCACCGACAGGGGATCAAACCCACAACCCACCTGTGTGCCCTGACTGTGAATTGAACCCTCAGCCTTTAGGTGAAAGAGATGACACTCCAACCAAGTTACCCAGCCAGGGCTTGCTTGATTTTTGAAATGATAGAACATTTTCTTTTGCCCAGATGCTTCCAGCCAAGTTCAAATTCCACACAAGGTGTTGTAGAGACCTCTACGGTAATGCCAAGGCTCAGGTGCTCACCACCAGCATTGAAGATTACTCATGGAAGTGAATGCCTGGTACAGGAAGCTCTAGACAGTAAGTATAATGTAAAGGGTCTTCCTGGTGACTCTGGCTATGCTCTGTCCTGTGCCCCCTTGTTCTGCAAAAAAGCAGAACAAAACTGCTTTTTTTTTTTCAGAGAGGGCATGAATGCCACATTTTCTTTCCCTTCCACTAAATGTGAGTGTGTTGATTTGGGGGTAGGAGGAAGATTTTGATATGCAGAATCCCACCATGTTCTCAGAGAAACAGATGTACCATATGATTTTGAGTGTGGCACCCAGGATTTGGGTCTAGTTCAAGCACACAGCTCATAAAAGCTCAGACAATAAAAAGTGAAGATGTAAAAGATAAAAGGGTTGCTTTCACATGCCATAAAATATTGTTTAAAATTATTCTTAACTATAGTGTTCTAACCTTTACATTTCCCTTTTTATGCATGGAGAAAAGGGCTGCTCAGTATTCTAACCAAGTCTCAGGAAATGAATGTCTTCTAGCCATTAAAAGCAGATTCTTTGTGTTTAGTAAAAATACCTGAATCATTCTCTGCTATACCTTTGCCATCGTACATTGCAATGTATTCATTCCCTTGTGCTCAGGAACGCTGCTAATGCTTTAATTTCTGTACGTAAATTCTGTGGTAAAAAATAGTACTTCTGAAATTTCTGACAAAAAGACATTCAAGATTTTTATAACTCTAGAGAGGTTTGCTGTAACTGATTTAAGATGGCAACAATTGTGGAAACTGTTTGAATATAACTATAGTTAGATTTCAACCTCTGAACACTTAGCTAATGTTTGCCAGGTATCATTTAAACTAGTAGCAAAATAATAATGATAAAACAATAGCTTATAGGTATTACACATTTTCTAAAAAATAACTCCATGATTTTTAAGTTTTCCCAACCCATCTGGAGAAGGTACTCATGGGCAGCTCCATTTTATAGGTAAGTCTTAGAGGTGAAAATAACTTGTCCGGAGTTAAGCAGTACCTAAATTTTATTCCAGCTATGTCTGTCTCAAAAGCCCAATTTCTAATCACTTTTGATGTATTGTGTTTTGCCCATTTGAAATTTCTATGAAATACAAAATAAAGTTTTCTAAAGCTAGAAATTTTATTTAAAATGTAAAACAGTCCCCCTTTTGATCTTGAAGTCGGGGGACCACACTGCTCCCTCTATAAGCCAATATAGTCACAGTAAGTAGTTTAATCTGCCTGGGTTTTAGTCTTCTCATTTTCAAAATGGAAGAATGGAGGCAAACACTTTCCAAGAGCACCTTTTTCTTCTGACATTCATTCATTTGTCTATTCAACAAATGTTTATTTGAATCTCTACTAGAAGGAAAGTACTGAGTGATCATATCATAATGATGGAACAATGACCTGTGATCCCTGAGCATAAAGAGCTCACAGACCTATGGAAGAGAAAAACTCAGCAACAAATTATTAGAGTCCAATGCAGTCTGTGCTGTAAAAAGTGTGTGTGTGTCCTTGCATGCATGTGTGTGTATACACACCTACACATGTACACCTACAACTATATATACACACACATATATATATATATATACACATATATACACACACACACAACTATATATACACATACCTACACACATGTGGCTGTGGGAACAGAGAAGAGGCAGGGACTTAGAAGTTGGGTGGTTTCACAAAAGAGTGACAGTAAGCTGCATGAAAAGGGGTTGAGACCATTCTCCATCCCCACATATCCTGGGCCTGGAGGCTAGTACGTGTTTGTCAAATGATTGCATGCATGAACATGAGATGGAAACTGGATTGTAAAAGATCAATGGGGGTTTACCAAGTGGAAAAAAAGGGGCTAGGACATTTATTCCGGCATCAGAAATAGCATGTACAAAAGGAAGGGGAACATACAAGTGCATGCAGGGTTGAGGGAGACATTGGAAGCTTGGGCCCAACAGGAGGGTACATGTGGACTATTAGCCAGGGACAACATTGCAAAAAGTAGATTTTGGCCAGGTTTGTGGTGGGTCCAAAGCCAGGGCGTTGAGTAATATGTGACTCTGCAGAGTTTTTCCCAGGGCTTTGACATGTAGAGAACCCATGTACTACTCATTTAGCAGAGCTCTGGATGGCTTACTGATTCAAGCCATTAGACCCAAACTCATTTGATATTACTATTTAACAACTAAAAGGGTAACAGTGAAATCACTAGGAAAATATATTGTGAGTGGGCCTCCATTTTAGGGAAAAATACTGAGTCAGAGAAGAATTAATGCAAACCCCAATACCAATTTCTGCATATGAAAAAGAGTTAAGTAATACCTATCCTTCAGCCATAAGAAAAAAGGAAATCTTGCCACGTGTGACAATATGGATAGTCCTTGAAGGCATTATGCTAAGTAAAGAATACAGAGAAAGACAAATACTGTATGATTTCACTTATATGTGGAATCCAAAAAAAAAAAAACCCACCCCAGACCCCTAAAACCCAAACTCATAGCAAGAGAGATCAGCTTTGTGCTTGCCAGAGATGGGGTCAAAAGTGGAGGAACTGGATGTATGTGGTCAAAAGGTATGAACTTCCATTTATGACTGGAATGTGTATACCTGGGGATGTAATGCACAATGTGC
The DNA here is from genome assembly GCF_004126475.2 of Phyllostomus discolor. Classification (NCBI taxonomy): domain Eukaryota; kingdom Metazoa; phylum Chordata; class Mammalia; order Chiroptera; family Phyllostomidae; genus Phyllostomus; species Phyllostomus discolor. Next base: position 48,903,324 of record NC_040909.2, on the reverse strand, counting down.
TGACTATGGTTAGCACTGCTGTATAGTACACTTATTGTAAAAGATGCTAAGAGAGTAAATCCTAAAACTTCCCATCACAAGGAAAAAAATTTTTCTTGTATCTTTGTGAGATGATGGATAACAAAACTATTGTGGTGATAACTTGCAATACATGTAAATCAAGTTATTATAATGCATACCTTGCATTTGTATAGTATTGTATGTCAACTATATCACAACAAGACTGAAAGTAAAACATTAATGCTTCACCTCTTACTGTTGAGAGGATTAAATGAGCTAACTTGATCACGTGCCTGTTCCAGCCCCTGCACGTCCCAGTGCCAGTGCACATCAGCAAACAGCTGCCACCCTCATTGCCACCTCTGAATTTAAACAGGTATAAATGAGGGGAAAGAATTTTTGGCAGAAGTGTTCAACCTATTTCCAGTTTTTACCCTTATGACCTTGTGCATGGTACATCCACTCCATGGGCAATCCCAGGCTCATGTTTAATTTCTTGTACTTTATTTTGTCTGTGAAGGAACATATCAGAGAGTGAAAGTGACATCACAGGTACAACCTTCAAACCACTCTCAACTATAAATAAAGACTAAATGATAGCAAATTTGAATAATTATTACCTAGAAATTACTGACAGCAACCTGACATCTTTCTGGACCTAGCAGGATGTTGTATGTCATAACTCTGTAGGTTTAATCAGGGAGCTGCAAGAACTACCTCTCTCTCTGTCATTCTCTCTCTCTCTCTCTCTCTCTCTCTCTCTCTCTCCTCTCTCTCTCTCTCTCTCTTCCTACCCCTCTGTTTTCTGTACTGCGAGCTTCCCTTGGGCAAAGACTAACCCAGAGTCTTCTGTTCTTGGCATGTAGTTCATTGTCTGGTGCATAAATAGTAATAGATAAATATTTGCTGAATGAACAACTGTATTCCGCCACCCTGAGGGAGTGACAGAATGAAGAATTTCTCCTCCCAGTAAATCAGGGAGCCCTCTGGAATTGGAAGGGAGGAATTGGACAGAATGTCATGGTTTGTAGGGTAAACATCAGCTTCCTGTCAGCAGTTTGATTGTCCTTCTGGCTTTATCAGCCCAAAAAGAAAGAAAGGGGCTTTGTTACCCACGCAGACCCTTCCCAATGGATCAGTTCCTGCTCTAAAGCGCGTCTAAACTATCTCTTGAATTTCGTTCCCCAGAGTCTGATTTCCTTATTGCAAAGTCTCCTGGCATAAAGAATTGGAACAACAACCTCTAAATAAGGTAGGTAGAGAGATACATTGAATGTTAGATGGTTATAGATATGAGGCAAAAAATAAAGCAGGGACCAGAGGTTAGGAGTACTGAGGGAGAGTGCAATTTTGCATAAGGGAGTCAGAGAAGGGTTCATTAATAAGCTGAACTTTGAGTAAAGATCTGAAGTGGGTGAGAGAGTGAGCCAGGGGTTATCTAATATTGTCCCAGGCAGAGGGATCAGCAAGTGCCACGGCCCAGAGGTGGGACCATGTTTGGCATGGCTGAAGCTCATCAGTGAAATACCTGTGAACTGGACAAGAGCAATAGGAAGTGACTTCAGGGGGGTGATGGGTTGTCAGGTCATGGAGGGCCTGGTGGGACATTGCAAGGATATAAGCTTTTGCTCTGAATGAAATGGAAGGGTTCTGAGCAGAGGCGTGGTAAGATCTGACAGAGATTGAAGGAGGACAAAGGTAAGAATGGAGAGGCAGGAGGCCACCAGGAGGGATAATGCTGACTTGGAGGATGGTGAGAAGCAGTTGGGTTCCAGGTATGCTTTGAAAGTAGAGGCGACAGCTTTGCTCATAGCTCAGATATGGGGCAGGAGAGGCAAACCCTTAGAATGGATATCCCTCCTCTCAGAGTTCGACCTGTTATATATGGAGGGGATGGTCATGATATCATAGTGAGTATTGATAGATGCACACCCATTTTAATAAATTCTGTAACCAATGGACTTGATTCAATTTTTCCTTTGAAACCATTTTTAAGCTTAGTACTATTTGTAGCTTTCATTGAATTTGTGGACATCTATCAGCAAATCACAGATGGTCAGCTGGAAAGGAACTTTAACATCAAATAAGTCAGTGTGTCCTACTGTGTGAGGGAGGTTCCTGGTGCTTAGCTGAGAGATTTCAGAATGATACATAGTAATGGATGCTATCACATTTTGAGAAAGCAACTTCTTTTCAATCCCATTTTCATTATATCCTAAGAAGCAATCTCAGCTTGGTGGTAAATCTTATGTGCTTTTTGAACACTTCCTTATTTACTCTTTTAATGAAAAGAGATCAGGCCTTAGGGTCAGAAGTGTGGCAGGCAGGAAGATCTTGCTGGAATTTAATAACATGGGTTTGAATTAACTAAGTATATATAGTATTTCTAAAAATATTTATTTGTGGACTCATATTTATTTATTTTTTTGATTTATATTAGTGTAGTATACCAAATGACTCTAACATTAGATTCAAATAATTCCTAAAAACATTGAGATTATTGCAGACATTTTCTTGTGTTTGACCTAAAAAACATATTTACTAATGTATACATTCATACAGAAAAATACACATAAGCACACAGACTGATGATTTTCACAAAGTGAACATACCTATATAACCTGTTCAGATTAAGATAGAGAGTATTAAGAGTATCTCATAAATCCCCTTCCCTATAACTGTCTCCTCCATGACCCTCAACAAAGAAGACCACTATTACTTATACTTTTTTAATAAATTATTTTATTTTATTTATTTATGTTTAGAGAGAGGGGAAGGGAGTGAGAAAGGGAGAGAAACATTGATCGATTGCCTTTTGCACACCCTCAACTGGGGACCTGGCCCAACTGGGAATTAAACCGGAGAACTTTCTAGTTTGTAGGACAACTCCCAACCCACTGAGCCACACCAGCCAGGGTGAGCCCACTATCTTAACTTCTAATACCTTAGATAAGGTTTGCCAGCTTTGAAATTTATGTAACTACAATGATTCAGAATAAATTATTTTTTGTTTTGTTTCTTTGGGCCTGTTAAATTTCAGTTTCATCAGTATTGTTTATGTAACAGTAATTTTTTCTTCTTCATTGCTGTATATTATTCCAAATCATTCCATAACATTCTATTGTTCTAGTAATGCATCACAATTTATTTTCCCCGTATTATGGTGAATATACTATTTTCAGTTTTTGGTTGGTAACTATAGGTGGCTATAAACCTTCTTTGGCATATCTCCATGTTTCTGTCAGGTACAAAGTTTCTAGTCATTTTTGTTGGTACTTAGTTAATATCACATTGTGGTTTACATTTCTCTGGTGATTAATGGAATGGAGTATCCCTTTTTCTGTTTATTAGTTATTTGGATATTCTCTCTCTGAAGTACCAGGTCAAGGCTTTTCCTATTTTTCTACTGGGGTGACCATCTTTTCTCCCCTTAATTCTGGGCTTCTCATTTTGTTGCATTGGTCTTCTATCTAACCTAGAGGCAATACGGCATTAACTTAATGCACAGTAACATTGAACATCTTTTCACATGCATTACTGGCCACCTGTACATCTTCTTTGAAGAAATGGCTATTCAAATCCTTTGCCCATTTTTAAATTATGTTATTTTTCCTTTTATTGTTTAGGGGTTAGAGTCCTTTATATATTCAGGACACAAGAGTCTCATTAGATATGTGATTTAGAATATCTTCTTCCATTTTATAGGTTGTCTTTCACTTTCTTGATAATGTCCTTTTGTTGCACATTTTTTAAAATATTTGATCAAGTACAACATATCTATTTTTTTCTTTTGTTGCTCATTCTTTTGGTGTCATATTTAAGAAATTTGACTAATACATGGTCATTGAGATTTATAACCTTGTTTTCTTCCAAGAGTTTTATAGTTTTAGCATTTGCATTTAGATCTTTGACCCATTTTGAGTTAATTTTTGTATATCATCTGAGGTATGAGTCTAAATTCATTCTTTTGCATGTGGACATTTGGTTGTTTCAGCATGATTAGTTGAAAGACTGTCCTTTCCTCCACTGAATTTTCTTGACACACTTGTTGAAAATTAATAGATCATAAATATATGGGTTTATTTCTGGTCTTGCAGTTACATTTCATTGGTCCATATATCTGTCTTTATGATAGTACTATGTTGTTTTAATTGGTGTACCCTTGTAAGTTTTAAAATTGGGAAGTGTGAGTTCTCTAAATTTTTTCTTCTTTTTCAAGATTATTCTATTTGGTGTCCCTTGCATTTTCACATGAATTTTAGGATCAGCTTGTCCATTTCTGCAAAAGAGGCAGTTGGAATTTTGATAAGGCTTGCATTGAATCTATAGATCAATTTGCAGAGTATTGCCACCTTAAGAATCTTATAGTTCATGAATATAGATATCTTTCCACTTACTTAGATCTTTAATTTCTTTCAAAAATGTTTATAGGGTTCAGTGTACAAATTTTCTGTTCCTTAGTTAATTTTTCCTAATTCTTTAATTCTTTTTGACATTATTATAAATAGACTTGTTTTCTTTATTTTTCCTATGTCACACTTGTAACCTACAAAACTGTAAGATTGTAACTTTGTGTTGTTTTAAGCCACTAAGGTTATGGCAATTTGTTACAACAACAAGAGAAAACTAATATTCTTTGCATGATTTCAGTTCCTCGATACTTGTGCATGTGTGCTTTATGGCACAACAAAGGGACAAATTTAGTAAATGTTGCATGTATAGCTGAAAAATATGTATTATATAGTTGTTGGGGCAAGTGCAAACACACACACATGTGTATAAATCATATTTGTCAGTTAATGTTGTCTATATCTTCTATATCCTTACTGAGTTTTTGTCTGCATCTTATATCAGTTATTAAGGAAGTATGTCGAAGTGACTGTAAATTTGACTACTATAACTTTTATTTCTGTCAATGTTTGCTTTATATTTTTGAGGTTTTGTTATTAGGTGTATGCATGTAGAATTGTTGCATCTTCCTGAATAATTAACTCTCTCATTGTTGGTAAATATTCCTCACTAGCTCTAGTAATACCACCTGCCCTAAAGTCTGCTTGGTGTGTTATATGTTTACCTACATGTGCTTTCTTTTGGTCGGTGTTTGCATGGTATATATTTTTTCATTTTTTCATTTTCAACTTTTCTGTACCCTATGTTTAAGATGTTGTAAGCAGCAGATAGTTTCTAAAAATATAGTTGGACATTTTGTCTTTACAGTGTTGAGTAAGTAAATATACTCTTACAACTTTATTCTATTTTCACACCTTTTTTATTTCTGATTTCCTCTTTTGTGTCTTCTTTTGAATTCATGAATGTATTGTTCTTTTTTCCCTCTTAATAGCTTGTCAGATAACATTCCTTTTTGTTCTTCCTTTAGTGGTTATGTTAGAGATTATAACATATATCCTTAATTTGTTACAGCATCATATTACTTGGTCCTCTTCTTATTCCCTGGACAACATAAGCCTCTCAGAATACTTTAACTCCATGTAACCCCCTCCACATTCTTTTTTTTTTTTTTTTAGAATTAATTGCATTTATTATTTTAAAAGGGTGTTGTAACAAACAAGAGTGTTAGGAGTTTATCATTACCAAGCCCTTGTTATATGAAATGTTAAAGGGAATTATCTAAGAAAAAGAAGATAAAAAATATGAACAGTACAATAACAAACTCACAACTATTAACAACTGAATGTAAAACAAAAGCAAAAACAAAAACAAACTAAGCAAACAACTAGAACAGGAACAGAATCACAGAAATGGAGATCACATGGAGGGTTATCAGTGGGAGGGGGCAGGGGGAGAATTAGGGGAAAGGTACAGGGAATAAGAAGCATAAATGGTAGGAACAAAATAGACAGAGGGACATTCAGAACAATATGGAATGGAGGAGCCAAAGAACTTATATGTGCAACACATTCTCTTTTTAAATTGAGGTATAACTAACATACAGCATTACATTAGTTTCAAATTTACAACTCAATGATTTGATATTTTGTATATTGTGAAGTGATTACCACAATAAGTATAGTTAACAACTATCATTATAATAGTTACAAATTATTATTATTTTTTGTGGTAAGAAGTTTTAAGATGGACTCTCTTAGCAACTTAGCAAATGTGGGGTAGTTTAATTATAGTCACAATGTTATAATTATATCTTCATAACTTATCTATTTTGTATTTGGAAGTTTGTACCTTTGAACTCCTTCACTAATTTTGTCCACTCTGACCCACCCAGCCTTTGGCAAAGCACTAATCTGTTCTCTTTATCTATGAGCTTAGTTTTTTTTTTTTAAATTTAAGATTACACATATAAGTGAGATCACTTGGTATGTGATTTGATTTCTCTTAGCTTAATATTCCCTCAGTACCTATCAATGTTGTTGCAAATAACAATATTTATTTCATTTTTATTATACACACACACACACACACACACACACACACATTTTCTTTATCCATTCACCTACAAATGGACATTTAGGATGTTTCATATGTTGGCTATTCCCTAATACATTCTGTGTTATCATGACACCTATTTTAGTTCTACATGTACTTTACATGGCACAAGAAATCATTATTATTACACTGTGGAGTCAATATTTGGCTTTACCCATATAGTTGTATCTACCATTGTCTTCTTTCTTTTCTGCATATCTGTGCTCCCATTTGACCTCATTTTCTTCTTCTCTGAAGAGTTCTCTTTAGTATTTTAGTGCATTCCTGTTGAATACGAATTCTTTCAGATTTTGTTTGTTTGAAAATATTTTAATTCCATGTATACTTTGAAGACTGTTTTCACTGAGCATAGAGTTCCAAGCTGACAGTTATTTGTTTCAACACATTGAAAATGTCATTCTATTGTTCCTTGGCTTCCGTCATTTTTGTTTAAAAATCAGCTTTCATAATCACTATTGCTGTTTTGAAGATAACGTTTCTTTTTTTTTTTGGCTGATTTCAAGATTTTTTTTTTGTTTTTGTTCTTAAGTTGTTCTCACAATGATATTCTTGGTTGTGGTTTTCTTTATTCTGTCTGGAATTGCAAAGATTATAAAATCTTTACCTTGATGTCTTTGGTAAGTTTGGGAAAATATTTAGCTAATATCTTTTCAAGTATCACATCTGCTTAATCCTCTCATTGCTCCTCAGGATTTCCAAATATATATCTGTGATACCTTTTCACCAAGTCTCACATCTCTCTTATGTTCTTTTGTGCAATAACTATATATTTTTTTCTTTTTTTGATTTTCACACTCAGTCTGGATATTTTCTGCCAAACTAATTCAGTTTACAGATCCTCATTTCTGCATTGTCTATTCTGTCATAAACCCCATCAATTGCATTCTAATTTTTGATTATTGTATACTTCAAGTCTAGAAATGCATTTTTTAATTTTGTAAAGATTATAGTTCTTGTGAAATTTTCCATCTTGTCATCTACTTTCATGAACTTATTAATCATGGATATTTTGAAGTCTGTATCTGATAACTCTAATACTGACTCACATATGGGTCTGATTTTTTTTCTTGGTTTTTGGTTATTTGGTTAGGTTTCTTGGCATGCCTTGTAGTTTTTAGTAAATGCTGGAAATAATGTAAGACAAATTGTAGAGCCAGTTTGAAGCTCTGTATTATGTTATCTTCTTCCACAGAACATTACTTTTCTTTTTCTTGTCGTTTCTTTCAGCTGTTTCAAGTACTGGTAGGTCATCTAGTTTCCTCTGGGTTTGAGCTGGCTTGAAATTAGCTGTTAGTTTGTATGAGGGTTAAACTGTTTCTGCTTCACTCTTACTTCTAATGTGCAATCATTTCTTGGATGTAAGGGGAAATTAGAAGTGTTTGTTAGGGTCCTCTCTTGGGGGGACCTGAACTTCAATTTCTGTTATCATGAGGCTGATTTTTGACTTTTGAGCCTCTGGGTTCTATAAAGTTTTATAAATCAGCAAGTGTATGCAGGAAAACAGTGCTTTAAATTCTAGACTTATTTTAAGTGTTAGCGAGGTTGTGGAGAAAAGGGAAGCCTAGTACACTGTTGGCGGGAATGCAGACTGGTGCAGCCACTGTGGAAAGCAGTATGGAATTTCCTCAGAAAACTAAAAATGGAACTGCCTTTGACCTAACAATTCCACTGCTGGGAATTATACCCTATTGCTTTTATACTATTGTAAAGTTGAAAAATCATAAGTCAAAACATTGTTAAGGTGGGGACTGTCTGTATTACGAGAAATTTAAAGAATTATAGCAAAATGCAATATATACTATAATAAATACTTGGTTTCCTCTCCAGTATGTAGTCATATTCAAATAAAGAAGGGTTGACTTCAATTAAAGTAAATAAATAGTATAGATGGTGCTTAGAGATGGTAAAAACAGTGGTGATGAGGTTCAAATAATCTGTTTTATATAGAGAGAAATAGAAACCCATAAGAGTCATTGTCTTGCCTAAAATTATACAGAACATGCTGATACCATGGTAGAGCTGATACCATGATTCAAGTCTCTCGGTTCCCAACCTGATCCCTTTTCTGCTTTAACACAGAACTCTGTTTCTAGAAGTTCTTCTTCCCTGGCTGCCTCCCAGATAGATTTAATTTCTGTAGTTATTTTCTCATTTTGTTCTGGATTCTTCCATGTGCGTTCTAAGTCTATTTTTTTTTAAGATTTTATTTATTTATTTCTACAGAGGGAAGGGAGGGAGAAAGAGAGAGAGAGAGAGAAACATCAACGTGCAGTTGCTGGGGGCCATGGCCTGCAACCCAGGCATGTGCCCTGACTGGGAATCGAACCTGCGATGCTTTGGTTTGTAGCCCATGTTCAATCCACTGAGCTACACCAGCCAGGACCCCTAAGTCTATTTTTATAATTGTTTTTGGGTTATTAGAGTGTAAAAAAAGAGAAGTTTGTCTAGGCCTAACCAATGAGTGTGTTTCTGTGGTGTATGTGTATACATGTATGCTTCAAATCCCCATCATTTTTTACTAGTAGTTTATATATAATGTTTGAGCCCATGAGATTCAGGGAGATCAATCCTTCTAAATGCTTGGCTCCTTTCAAAACTGCATGCAAAAGAATGACCAGTAATTTATTTGTGTAATTTATTGTTATTAAATCTCCTCTCCATTTGCTTAATTGTATTATTTGCCTGGGGGTTGCTGTTTAAATGTGAAGCCAAACCAGCTAAATGAAACATGATCATGGTACAGGAAAACAATGATGTATCTCTTTTGCTAAATAACAGCACCCTCCCCGCCCCATCTCCAGATGCTTGAAATCACACTCTCATTTTTTGGAGGCAAGTGAGGGTGATGCCTGACTTGGTCTTGGCAGTCAAAGGCATGGGTGACAGAGTAGGCAGACCAGTGCTATGGGAAATGGAGCTCAGATTTGGGGAGGAAGAAGACACCGAGATTATATGAGTGACTGGAGAGGCAGAGTTACTTGCCTTCCTTCTGCTCTTGAATTTAGGCAACGTATCGCCCCCAGCCCAAACAAGCAACTGAAACCAAAGCCACAGGTTACTCATCTAGTTTTTTGAAAATCATCAAGGTTGGAGAAACCTTTGAGGGGATCATCTGCTTCCTTCTTGTCTTAAAAGATCACTGGGACTCAGGACTTAAAGTTTCTAGACTAGTGTTCTTCCAACCATGTCATTATGCAGCCCTCCACAAACTATCTCTCGTGCTTTTGAGCTTCCCTTTGGGGCCCTTTGAGGTCAAATGAGAGCATGGGATGCAGCAAAGACCACTCTTCTAGTGTTTACTGAGTGCCCACTGTGTGCCAGGCATTGGTTGACGCTCTGGTTTGTGGCAGTGAACAAAACAATGAGGCCCGCCCTTGTGGTGTTGACATTCAGGATAGGGTGGGGTAAGAAAAGACAAGTAAGTAAAATATGTGAATGGCATAATAAACAGAAAGTGTTATAAACAAAAATAAAATGAGGGAGGCAGGGAAGGCTGAGTGGAGGGAGTGCTGCTGTGTTAAATAAGGTGTTCAAGGAAGACCTCTGAGGAGTTGAAGGGGATGAACCTTGTGGTTCAAGGTATATGGAGAGGTAAGATGTGCCTGCTAAGCTGGTGATCTTGAACGCTAGTGGGTGTCAAAACTGTGGTAACATAATCTTCAGGCTCCTCCCCAGAGATGCTGATTCATTAGCTTTGATGCAGAGCTTCACAGTCTGCTTTCCTAGAAAGCTGTATCCTTGTGCAATTCTGACATGAGTGTCCAAAACAACTTAAAATAGAATATTACTTTGCATATCTTGTACTTTGAAAGCCTAGAAGAGAATTGTTCCAAGGACAAGTGCTTTTCACATTCCAGAAAGAAAAGGTTTTCCTGTGGATTGTTATCTTGTTGGCAAATGCAGGCCTAATGCCTGATGGAGGGAAAAGGGCAACTATTGAGTGCCTGCTGTGTGCCAGGTACATTCCCCATTCACTATCTTATTTATCCTCTTGACACTCTCTGGAGCTAATTGTCTAATAGGCACAGTGAGGCCCAGAGAGGCCAAGTCACTCACTGCTGTGAAGGAGATGCTACATTCAGTGCTCACCGATTCACTGGGAGCTTTGACATGGAGATGCTGGCCTGCAGGTCTGCTTAGTCTCCCCTGAGCCAGCAGCACTCATGCTTTCATCTATCCAACCCCAGTTTCTGCTGAGGAGAGCTGGACTCTTGGTGAAAATTTTCCAGATAAAACTAGAACAACTCCTGGGTGTCAGGCACTTTGTAAAACTGTTGACTTTCTGAATGACAAGGGACCTCAGAGATCATGTACCTACTTAGCAGTAGGAAAAATATGCATTTCTGTCACCATCCTTTCCTCTGCCCTGTCTATGGGAAACATTAGTAACTGATGGTGACGTCCTTTCTCCAGGAACCCAGATACAACCTCAGAACCCTCTTCAACTCAATGAGCTAGTTAATAGATATTGATTCACTGAATGTGGCTCTCAAAGAAGAAACCTGTTCACTATCCATTATCTGGACAATTCCTTCTTTAACACATCAGAAAACCAGGGTTCAATGGGGTAACAGATTATCAAAGACACAGTTAGTTAGTTGCAGAGCTAGATCCCATATCACATATCAGACCATTGTCTTTTTTTTTTTTTACTTAGCCACTTTAGTTAGTGGTTAGGAATCTCACTCCTTGAACCCTCAAACTCAGGTATGTAAGATGTAAAGCTGTAAATAATCATCGACCACACTCACTTTCCATAACAAGCCATTTGTGACAGCAAAAAAGCATCAACTTCTCTGTCTGGAGCTGTGCCAAATTCTGGGGGACAGCAGAAGGCCAAGGCATGGGTAGTCCTATGTGGTTCCTTTTTGGTCACATCTCTGTGGTGGCATCCACTTGTATTACCCATCCTCAGGTCTTCCATCATTACTCTTCTGCTGGTGCTCAAGGTCATGCCCTCATCTCATCTGATTGTTGGCCTGGGTTCTAAGTGCTTGCTGACAAATTATTCCCTACCACCTTCTTAAAGGTCCCTTCACATCCAACTCTCTCTCCTTCAGCCACTGGCCCTGTGTCCTTGCCAGTCTCCAAAGAGGTGGGATCTTCCTGCTGTTTCTGTGTCCTTCTGGGAAAGAAGGTATTTGGTAAAGTTTTCTTAGGCTTTATTTGTTCAACCCAAGAGTCACCTTTTCCTTAGGGTCCTATTATTTTTCTGGGCCTCCATCAGTGGGGCACAGGATCTTTCTATTCTCAGATCCCATACATCAGCCGAGAGATCTGAGGTATCTTCTCCCTCACTGGCATTCGGCCTGGGATGGGGTAGGAGATCTAGTGCTGGGTCCCCTTTCTGATACTATGCCTATATCCATGTACCTGTGAATCCAGGTTCAGGCTTGCCCCACCCACCCCAGCGTCCACTTCATGAGGTCTTCCCTTGGGTCTCAGGAGGGAAACTTTGACATCACCTCTTCTCTCACATCTGTTTGTCAGCAGGAGTCCATTCCTCTCTCATCTTCCCATACTGGGGAGAACTAAAGTTTTCAGAAGTCAAAAGTTAGGAAGATATTCTTGTTTCTTTCTCTGCTGACTTGTCTTGTCTTGAGGCAATGAATTCAGGGAGGCCTTACTTGAAGAGGCCAAGAGACCAGTGGAAGAAGAAAGAAAAGAACAAGGCACTATTTCAAAACATTATTCCCTCAAGTCAAATTGCCTCAGAAGTCTAGATTTCAAAACTTACCTAATGACTTTCATTTTGAGGTTGGCCAACTATGGCACGTAGGCCAAATCTGGCCTGCTGTCTGTTTCTGTATGACCTGCAAACTAAGAATGGTGTTTACATTTAAAATGGTTACATTTAAAAGCATTATGGGGTAACTATGTAATATGTTCTATTTGCTTCTTGGTCCATAAATTCTAAAATCTTCATTACTTAACCTTTCAAGAAAAAGCTTGCTGATCCTGATACAGAACACTGGGTAGAAGTGGGGACATTATCTCTCAGCTCTCTAAAGCTACTGGAGGAATGAACTACTGGTTTATCTTTGCTTAGCCACATGCCAGTTCCTTAGAAAAAAATACCATTGGTCTCAGTTCCAGGTCTGTTGAAAAGAATAGAACTTTAGAATAGTTAGTGAGGGAGAATCTTCCTAATAAAATCACTATCAGCATTACTGTCATTTTTAGTGATCCTGGGAACAGGCGTTCCCTGTTTGGGGAGCTGCTTTCTACCAGCTGAGACAAGTGGAAAATCTACTATGGATGTGAAGTTTCCTGCCATTAAGCTTGCATTTTGGCACTGTCCCATGGAATACATTGGGAAACAAATGTGATTCTCTCAATATGGTTCACCTGACAGGAAAATATGTTGCTTGAGTCAATGAATACTATAGGTTGCTATGCATTTTAAATAAAATGAACAAATTATTTCTGAGTGTTTGGAAGACTTAATTCTTCATTTGCTAGTTCATTTTGAAACCATTACAGGTCTGTGTATTGCTCCATATACAAAGACATGAAATTAACCATCATAATTTGTTCTGTGGTCTAAAAGTTGAACAAGTTAATGTTTCACCCAAATTAGCTTCTTTCCCTTCACATTTGCTGTATCATTAACCTTTCCTATTTTAGCCTGCTGTAAAAATTACATCATAATCAAATTCAAGGAAAGGTTTTGTGTAGGCCATGCATAACACAGATATTTATTACTGAGTTTGAGGAGCAGAAGTCAGATTTATTTGGATAATTTGTTCACAATTTATGCTGTGACTATTTTGGACTCTTGAACATACAAGTGTGTGCTCTCATGTCAACCCATTGCCATAGTGATAGGCACATCAACTACACCCGTTGAGTTGGGGTTTGCTGACATTTGTAAACAGAGATCTTTGAGCAAATCTTGTTTGCATGGCCAATCTTTGCTATGAACTAAGAATATTCATCTTTTTAGTTTTGGTTAGGCCACTGGCTATGCTAATTTGAATATTTCTACTTTTTTGTAGCATTAGTAGCAATGATGATAATAGAGATTAAATTTTATAGTGCATATAATATATGTAAAGTTCAAGCCTTTACATATATTTTCCCTCTTGATTCTTGGACACCTTATGGACTAAGAACATAACTGAGAACTTAAACAGCATTTCTATTTTGAAGAAGGGAATGCCAAGGCCCAGAGAGGGGAAGTGGATCAGTGGAGGCCACACAACTGCTGGGTGGCCAGTTCCTCTGTCTTCTGGCTTTAATCCCCTCTTTTTAGATGATTCTGATTCTTCTGTTTGATGGTCAACATTTGAGGGGCCCAGATGACCCCCACTGTGGTTAGACAGCCAGAGTCTGTTTAAGGTACATGAGAGAAGAGTGTTTATGGACTTTGGAATGAGCTTAAGCATCTTTGGCTCTGAATTTAGAAGCAATTTTTCCTTTTTTTTGCCGGGGCGGGGGGTAGTGTTGGTCAAATTACTTGAGGCAAATAGAACTTCTTTGTTTGAAGGAAATAGATATTTCTAAAGTCTTATAAAATAGACCCAAAATGCTTTTTGAGACACAAATAACTCTGTCCTAAAATATTTTAATAAATTAAATGTAAGTGGATTAGAAACTGACAGGTTGTCTTTCCATGAAATGCGCCGGGGCCAGACTAAGAAGGACACACACTCAGACAAACATGTTTAAGTTTCCTGTGGACTCTGGCACTCATACATCTTGGTCTCACTTCTCTTTCTGATAATAGAAGGGAGGTGAGATATGCTCTCACTCCTGAGACGGTTCCTTCATGCCTTTCCAGTATTCTTCTCGGAATGTGACTGTGTTTAATGAGGTACAGAGGAGCAACAGTGTTTGACTTGACCATGCCCATTATTTTTGACATTCAAACCTAAAGGATGTACATGTAACATCAGTAACAGGGAAATAATGGGGAAGTTTGGGTGGGTTTATAAGTGCAGTAGCTAGGAATGTGAGATTTACAGTCAGATGGATTGGGGTTAATTCCAACCCTCCCACCTACCTGTTACATAAGTAAGCATGTAATCTTTTGAAAGCTGTTTCCTCAGCTGTAAAATGAAAATAATCATGGAGTCTACCTATTGTTATTAAATGGGACAATCTATGTCAAGTGTGTATTTAGCTGTGTGTATGACACTTAGTAGGCAGCTGATTGCTGTTCAGTGTCTTAATTGTGGTGGATGTTGGTTTCTTTCCTTCCTTGCCTTCCTGGCCCTTTCCTTTACTGATAGCACCTGGGTTTCCTTTGGGGCACTCCTTCTCTCCTGTCCCCTGCAGTCATGCTGGGATTGTCAGTTAAGGTGAACTTTCCTCAACAGACAAGGGAGTGGGCAGGTGCCCTAAGATAGACCAATAAATTATCTCTTCTGGGATTTGATGCTGGAGCCTTGATACTCAAAGACTGAAAGTGGCTGAAGTCTTAAGTGGTCTCTGCTGCCTGGATCCCTATAAGGCCTTAATCCCAGGCCTTTCTAAAACCTTGTTTGTTGGCTTTTTCTTAGATCCTATGAATGGAGCTAAAGGTCTAATTAATTGTATTGCTGTATTCTTCTTAACTGACTAATTAAATTTTATCCTCATTGTTATTAGTATGTGCCTTAAATAAAGAACTTATTTATAAATTACACATGTGATGCATAGTCTAAGAAAAAAAACAATGAAAAGCACCATTAATAAAAGAATAATTATCAGGTTATAATTTTAACCTGAAGTTATCTCCTCTTAAAATTTTTTATAAATGTGCTTGTCTTCCCTGCATATATGAGGTTTGTGTGCTTTTGTATAAATGATATTTATAAATACCCATACATATTTGAAGTTCATGTCAGATAGAACAATGTGTGAAAAAGTACCTAGGGCCACTGTAGAAATTTTATTTGTGGAAATTTTGGGTGACCCAGTGACAGAATTCTTAGATTAGACTTTTATGTAGAAACTGAATCTTAGACTCTTAAGTATGGCTCTAATGGTTACCTGTCCTGTCTGCCCAAGAATTCCACTTCTTTTTCAATCCATGGGCCAAGTGGTAATCTGGTGGCCCTCTCCAGTTCTGGGGGACTCAAGATGACCTGTTCCATTGTTTGAAGATCTCTTCCCACTAGATGGATAACTTGATGACAAAGGGGGTCAATGGTCAAGGGGTGAGGTGCTAGACACACTGAGAGCCAGAGTTGGTGAGCTATCACTGGAGCCAACTCCTCTTTTCTGAACACTGGAAATGTGTTCTATATAACCAGGTCATATCTGATATAGGAGTTAGGTCCTAAAGGAAGCACCTAAGGCAAAAATCAAATACAGTCATCATTACCTTCAATGTTAGATGACTATTCTCTGTAGAACACTAAATGAAGTATTTGGCTTGCCTCTAGAGGCCAGTCTTTATAAAATGTACATCCAAATGTTAGAATTATCCTCACTTTGATGATTCCCTTCTTCTCCACTTTCTCAGCTCTCCTTTATACTCTCTCAGATATAAGGCTGAGGCCAGATATTCATAGAGAAACTGACACCTTTCTTCTTGCACTCACTCCAGGGGACTGGAATGCCAGTGGAAACTATCAAGTAGCCTTTTATGGGGGTGTATTTTTTAAATTAAATACTTTATTTATTTATTATTGGAGGGAGAAGGGAGAGAGAAAGAGAAGGTGAAAAACATCAATGTGTGAGAGAAACATCAGTCTGTTGCCTCCCACACACCCTCAAGTAGGACCTGGCCTGCAAGACAGGCATGTGCCCTGACTGGGAACCAAACTAGAGACCTTCTGGTTTGCAGAACAATTCCCAACCCACTCAGCAACACTGGTTAGGGGGTGAGGTGTGTGTGGGGCATTAAAAGGAATGTTGAAAACAAAACAACAAAGCATGTTCTTCTGGGTAATCATAGTTGGAGTCTCTGAAGTTGAGTGTTTATGTGTGCAACTCCCCTGGGCTAAGCTTAGAGATGTGGAATTCTAAATCTAAACCACAAACTCAGAGCCACTAGCTCTGGGGCAGTAACCATGATGAGGCAAGTGTGCTCAGTGGCCCGTGCCAGTAGGGATGTACCAGCTTACAAAACTGGCCTCAGTGATCACTGTCACTCAACCAGTTCTGATTCGATCCCATCAGTCCATTAATAGGGTTCTTCAGTTAATGTGCACAATCTCCAGTCTCATCTTTACAAAGACTATTAAACTCAGTTTTATCAGATATTTGTTTGGTTGTACTAAAAAGACAATTGTGTCATAAAGGAGACTTCTTATTTTTATATTTTGAACAATGGATTTAATATGCTTCCTGTGCAGGGCTTGTAAAAGTGATGGATAAGACATTAGTACAGTGGCCATTTACATTAGAGTCATCATTGCACTTATTAAAGCAGCACTGTAATAGAAATTGTTTTAAAATTAGGCTAAATCTCCATAATTTGAAATATTTTAAAAGATAACTTTATCTAATTGATAAAAATTATTGTGGTATCATTCCTAGTAATTATAAACCACTTCATAAAACATTTAGTGGGATACATTGACCATGAATTCTCAGGATGCAATTATAGCACACATTAGTGGAGAGGCTGTGATTTTTGCTAGCAACTGTAGCACAGTGTTTGCAAGTGCCTCAGGTGCCTTGGAGTCAGGTTTAGATCCTGGCTCTGCTGCTTGTTCACCTTGTGACCTCATACAAATCACTTCATGTCTCCGAATCTCAGTCTTCTCATTTATAAAGTGGGGTTAATAATGGAGTAAGTTTAAAAAGCTTCTGCACAACTAAAGAAACCATCATCAAAATGAAAAGGGAACCTACTATGTGGTAGAACATATTTGCCAGTTATACATCAGACAAGAGTTTAACCTCCAAATTACATGAATAATTTATATGATTCAACACCAGGAAGATAAATAACCCAATTAAAAAAATGGGCAAAGGACCCAAATAGGCCCTTCTACAAGGAGGACATACAAATGACTCATAGACATATGAAAAAATACTCAACATCACTAGTCATCAGAGAAATGCAAATTAAAACCACAATGAGATACCACTTCACACCTGCCAAAATGGCTACATTAATAAATCAATAAACAGCAAGTGCTGGTGAGGGTGTGGAGAAAAGGGAACCCTAATGCACTGTTGGTAGGAATGCAGACTGGTGTAGCCACTGTGGAAAACAGTATGGATTTTCCTAAAAAAAATTATAAGTGGAACTGCTTTTTGACCCAGTGATTCCATTTCTGGGAATATATCCCAAGAATCCCAAAACACCAATTCAAAAGAATATATGCACCCCGATGTTCATAGAAGTTCTTTTTACAATAACCAAGATTGTGAAACAGCCTAAATGCCCATGAGTAGAGGAGTAGATAGAAAAGTTGTGGTACATTTACACAATGGAACACTATGCAGCAGAAAGAAAGAAGGAATTCTTACCTTTTTGACAGCATGGATGGAACTGGAGACTATTATGCTAAGTGAAGTAAGCCAGTCAGTAACAGACAAATACCATATGATCTCACTTATAAGTGGAATCTAATGAACAAAATAATCTAATGAGCAAAATAGAATCAGAAACATAGAAATATGGAACAGACTGACAACTGTAAAAGGGGAGGAGGGAGGTGGGGACTAGTTGAAAGAAGGTGAATTGATTAGTCAAAGAACATATATGCATGGCCCAAGGATACAGTCAATGGTGTGGAGATTGACTGGGAATGGGGCGAGGGTTGGGTGGAGGGGGGCAAAGGGGGAAAAATTGGGATAGCTGTAATAGCATAAAATAGAAAATATTTCTAAAAAGAATGGGATATGCTCATGAGTTTGTGGTGAAGATGAAATAAAATATTCTTCAAAGGCCTTTCATGCCATACTTACCCCCAAATATTACCTATTTATTACAGTCGGCATTGCTATGGTGGTGATTCTAGTTACAAACAATGAAGGATGTGTACTCGACAGTAGAAGCTGATGGCTCTGATCTTTTCAGTTTGTGTAATAAGAAAATATTTCCTTCACTAAATATCATTCTCCAGGTTCTAGGAACTAATTTTTACCAGCTTTATCAGTTAGCTAAATACTTTCTGAGACCATCTCTGTGTAATGAACTTAGGGGGGCTCTGGGAGAGCTTTGTGGGTCTTTGACCTGCTTCTAGCATCATTGGGGGTAAAGGTTCATTATACTACATGTCCTCCGCTGCGTCATATTGTAGGCTAATGGGTCCAATAGCCAACAGTTGGCAGTTCAGAGGAGGGAGCATTGGCCAGGACTGGAGTGGTCAGAGGATACTGCTGAGAGAGGAATTTTGGTCTTGAAGGATGTTTAGGTTTTAGACAGGTGGGGAGAAATAATGAATGTATTCTAGACAGGAAACTCTAGGTCCCAGTCAAGATTTGGGTATAAGCAAGAAGTAAATTTAATGACACATGTAAGTGTGTTCCATGAGACCAAGCTGCAGGTGTGGATGGATCTATATATTCTAAAATGCTACTAGGATCCAGTTTCCTCTCTTCAGTTTGGCTCCTGTTCTCTGACTGAGGAGTGTTCTTGGAAGGAATTACATCTCTAATGGAAAAATAGCAAGAGAAGCATTGTCTTCATCTTTTCTGGCTCCAGCCGAGTGGGGAAAAGACTGTGATCTCTATCTCAACAATGCTGACCAAGGTCTCATTGCATCTCAGTGACTGATTGGATCTTGTGCCCAATTCTGAGCCAATCACTCTGGCCAGGGGAATGAGATATAATTGGCCTTGTCCCAGGTAGCCATTGGTAGCACCCACAGAAGGTGGGGGGGCAGAAATGCAAAATGGAAACCAGTGCTGACAGTAGCCAACTAGTGCAGGATTCATACGGAGGGCAATGTTCTTCACCAGAGATGTGTCTATATCTAGGTTTATTCTTTTTAAAATTTATTTTATTGTTGTTCAATTACAGTTATCTGTACTCCCCCTCCCCCCACCTTCCTCCCTTCTACCCTCCCCCTTGGTTTTGTCCCTGTGTCCTTTATAACAGTTCCTGAAAACCCTTCTTCCTACTGTCCCTCCCCCCTCCCCTCTGGCTATTGTTAGATTGTACTTAATTTCAATGACTCTGGTTATGTTTTGTTTGCTTTTTTCTTTTGTTGATTATGTTCCTGTTAAAGGTGAAATCATATGGTATTTGTCCCTCACCACCCAGGTTATTTCACTTAGCATAATGCTCTCTAATTCCATCCATGCTGTCACAAAGGGTATAAAGCTCCTTCTTTCTCTCTGCTGTGTAGAATTCCATTGTGTAAATGTATCACAGTTTTTTGATTCACTCATTTGCTGATGGGCACTTAGGTTGCTTCCAGCACTTGGCTATTGTAACTTGTGCTGCTATGAACATTGGGATGCGTAGATTCTTTTGGATTGGTGTTTCAGGGCTCTTAGGATATAATCCCAGCAATGAAATTGCTGGATAAAAAGGCAGTTCCATTTTTAGTTTTCTGAGGAAATTCCATACTGTTTTCCATAGTGGCTGCACCAGTTTGCATTCCCACCAACAGTGCACTAGGGTTCCCCTTTCTCTGCATCTTCTCCAACACTTGTTTGTTGATTTGTTTATGTTGGTCATTCTGACTGGTGTGAGGTGGTATCTCATTGTGGTTTTAATTTGCATCCCTCTGATAGCTAGTGATACTGAGCATCTTTTCATGTGTTTCTGGACCCTCTGTATGTCCTCCTATGGAGAAGTGTCTGTTCAAGTCCTTTGCCCATTTTTTAATTGGGTTTTATTTTCATCCTGGAGTTGAGTCTTGTGAGTTCTTTATATATTTTGGAGATCAAACCCTTGTCTGAGGTGTCATTGGCAAATATGTTTTCCCATATGGTTAGTTCTCTTTTCATTTTAATGCTGTTTTCTTTAGCCTTTCAGAAGCTTTTTATTTTGATGAGATCCCATTTGTTCATTCTTTCCATTATGCCCCTTGCTTTAGGGGACATATCTGTGAAGATGTTGCTGTGTAGAATGTCTAAGATTTTCCTGCCAATAAGTTTATTCTTTTGAATCTGATACCAGATTTACAACAACCTGAAAACTGAGTACTCTGTTACATACCTTGGAGATACTGAGTTCTTTGTATCCTTTTACATTAAAAAATGTGCAATTGGGAACAGTTGTCTTGGTCAAAATGAGTAATACTGGGTATACTTCATGGCAAACCATAACCCCTTAGTCTCCTAAGGGTATTTTGCTTTTTATAATACAAGGGACAGGATATGACTGAACAGGCCACAATTACTGCTTTAGAGTTTTTTCAGGACTTCAGTTAACTGACTTTCTCCAATTGCCTTGGTTCTCTGAGTCATTTTAGAATTGGATCTCTGTGATTTGGTGGCACTTGGTTTCCTCAAAGTTGAGGGAATTGAAGTTTTCAGAAGGCAAGCACTAATGAAATAAATTGGACTGCATTTTAAAACCAGTATTTTTATATCAATGAAAATTCTCCTGTTTCCTCCTCTTTGGAAGACTTATCCAGTTTCTGTTGCATGGGATGTTATGACAACAGCCCCATATAAAATGGGTTGGGATTTCTCTTTCACTGTATCCATCCCTTTAACTGAAGATACAATAATGATGGCAAATGAGGGATATGGCTAAAGCAAAGTTGTCACTTATTAAGCACTTGACATGTTAAGAATTTTACATTTATTATTTTATTCAGTCATCACAACAACTGTTAGGTTCAACCCATTACCTTAGTTTTAATGGTAAGGCAATGAGTCTTGGAGAGGCTAGATAATTTTCCCAAGGTGACATAGTTATGAAGAGATGTAGCTAAGTTACAAAGGTTACCTACCTATCTTCCAAATATACCTATCAACCTGAACCTGTGACTTTGCAGATTCTATAAAATGCTACTTGATGTGACCCTTTTGATTAGCAGCAATTTCACTTGCCAAAGTCATGTCAATATTATTCATCATGTGATTTTGAGCTAAATATCTTGACATACAGTACTGTGCTGTTAGGAGCATCAAATGTTAATAGAGAGCCAGCCACTTTTAAAGTTTTCTGTGAATGCTAGTTCTGCCGGGCGCTGCCCTCTCTGCAGTTACTTTCTCTACCACATGGTGCCGCTTTTGGAGATGAATCTTGCATTGTCTGACTAAGATTCTCCTGTGGCTTGACTTTGTGATGCTTTTGCTGGTCTAAATCCTACTGCAGTAGGGTCCTTGGCAGATGTGGGCATCAGCCATGTGGTGAGCTAAACCAGCTGTCCTCCCAGGGGGAGGACATAACCTAGTCCTAATTCCTAGTTCTTGGTAGGACAGTATTTGATCTTTCTGCTATCTAACATGAATAGCTACATCACAATTTTATAGTAGCTGGTGTGCTAAGGTATAAAAAGGAGACACACAGAACCACTAAATGAATCAGTGAGTGGATAAATTATTTCTTACATGTAATAATCCCTTGGGGAGGCATTAGACACAGTGGTAAAGAACTTGGGCATTCCCACCAACTGAGTTCAAATCTTGTCTTCACTACTTACAGCATGAGTAATTTGGGGCAAATATTTTAATTTCTGAGCCCCAAAATTCTTCATTTGTAAATACCAACCTTTGCGTGAGTTGGTTGTGGTGCTTGACTCAAAAAATTTGTATAAGTGCTCATCAAGTTCTCAGTAAACGATTACTTTTATTAATTAGTCTCTTTGTGCTCTGGGCTGGACTTTCATATAGTCAGTTTTGCCATGATGCTTGTTTCATAAATTTACA